>NW_023495014.1:0-600000 GCF_904425465.1 Colossoma macropomum
TGGTGTTCAGCACTCTGGACAGCTCTAGGAAAGAGACTCTGTTGGAGACTCAGTGAACAGCTCTGATCAATAATCAATACATCAACACTCATAATGATCCAGAGTTGAGACTCTCTGACTTTAACATTGATCCCCAACAAATCAACAGACGGTCCTTTAAGGGACTTTATAGGTGGAGTGATTAAACAATATTCAGACATGAAAATAAATTTTATATTAATGTTTCAGAAACAGAATGTTGGTTTTAGGTCATATATGCAGAGTTTTATTGTAAACTGTAAAATTAAAATGATTGTAGGTGTAATAACATTATTTAGTCACTAGAGGCAGAGACAGCAGTGAGTGTGCTGAAGCTCACAAAATCTCACTGAACACACAGAGTCTCATAGTTCAGTTATCTTATGGCTTGTTGAGAGATTTCTAACTTGCTCTTTTCTTTTTCTTCTATTTTTTATTCCTTATTAGCTTATAAATGTCAGGATAGTATCATAATCAGGGGCTTCTTGTTATTCCAATCCCCAGTATTTATAGACATAATTGACCAAAATAAAGAACAGTATCTGGTAAAGAATGTTAGATTACTGACAGAGCTAACTTAGAGACTGGAATTTAGCTAATTATCTGCTAATTAAACTAATATCTAATGACTATCTGCTAATAAAACAGTGTGATGGGTAAATCAATCTGTCTGTATGTCTAAAAAGCACTAACAGACCCTCTCAGCACAGATTTCTCTCTTTATCCTTCTCTTTCTACCTGCATTCGTCTGTGTGATGGAGCAGCACTGCAGTTAACAGTGAGACCTGCGGACGGACGCTTTGATGACCGTCCACACGGACTGGTTAGCTTTATTAGCATTATTAGCTAAAGCTAATCTCACTGCATCAGTTTCAGTGCAGTGACTATGAGAGAATATTGTGTTGTTAAAGTGATTTGACATGTTGTTACTTTATCATGTTCTGTTTCATTTCTATACAGATAAACTACATTAGCTGTTCAGTTGTTTATCTCCCTCCTTACTCTTTAGTCCACACTGTGAAGAACAACAACACTGACAAAAACACAAGTAAACAAACTGTGTACAATAATTATTTATTGTGTAAAAAAGACAAACAGCTCTAAGTGTATAAATGATGAATATTATTATAAAAACTCATTTTAATGATTAATAAGCTTATAAACATCAGAAACACTCTTTTAAGAAGTAAATAAACGTGAACAGGGATCAATAATAATACATTTTACACCATTTTCTATATTCAGGCTTGAGCTGTTTCCTCGACTAATCAACTAATTACTGTATTTTCGGGCGTCTAAGATTCTACTAATCACATCTGTTATTTATGTTTTCATGTATTTGTTTATTTTTAATGTAGAAATGTCTGTAGAAGGAACTTTGGATTGTGTATCTAGTGAATCTCTAAATTTAATCATTGTCATTGTTCTGTTTTACATTTCACATTAAATCAATCTGAATGAATTTGTTTACTTATTCAATTTAATTGAATTCACGATTTATTTATAACGGCCGCTATCATAAAGCAGCTTTACAGAAAATCTGTGTCTGAGTCCCAGATGAGCAAGAAAAACTCCCTCAGAGCAAGAGGAAGAAACCTTGAGAGGAACCAAGACTCAAAAGGGGAACCCATCCTACAAGCTTAGAGTTAGGTTAAGGTTTTGAGTTGATGTTACAGTTAGAGTTAGGATTAAGACCAGGTTTAGTTAGTGAATTAGTGTCAGTTAGGTTTAGAGTTAGTAATGTAAATTTAAAAGACAATTTAGTTGAATGTAAGTGCAAAGCAAGCATCTACAAAACATCTACAGTGGGCTATTTAAATAAAGTGTACAACTTAACTTAGCAGGTTCCAGTTTATTTGAAGAGCCCCCCAATAGATTATTACGATGTTCAAACTGTAAACAACCTGGTGACACAGCGTTGGGGTTTGGGTTAGCATTTAGTTGCTATTTAGTTGATGTTAAATGCTGGGTGAGCATCTACAGTGGACTATCCAAATAAAGTGTTACCACTTAATAATAATCACAACAATAATATTCATAATAACAATAATAAAAATTAAACAAAGTGCTGGTCTCTTCACTGTCGAGGCCTCTGAGGATGTTTGGGGATGGGCTCTCTACTGATGTCCACTTCAATGAGAGGAGTGAAGCTTCTCAGCGTTGGTGTGCTGAAGCCCTCAGTGACGCCGAGCTGTCCATCAGGCTGCTCTTCAGTTTATCAGTTTATCACATCAGTTTATGTATACATATCATTTTAAACATTTAAACATGTACTATTTAAATAAAATAATAATGCATTTTCTATTATTAATTAGTTATTCATGCATTAAAGCATGAATATGATCGTGATGTAGACTGTCTGTCTCTAGAGTCTCTGTTTGTAAAGGTGGTGATGAGTCTCTTTGTGCTGATCTTCACTGAACTGCACAGCTAAACTCACATTTATCCTGGATTTGAATGTCACTGATCACATGATTTTTGTAAAGTTAACCAGTTTTGATTTGGAGCTTCAAAGTGAGCTGAATTTTAACACGTGCTCTGGATCTTCAGTATTAAAGGTAACATCAGTTTGTATTGTATAAAAGTGTTTTTGGTTCCATATATGATCAGATCAGCTCGGTCTGGAGAACTAATCTTTGCTAAGCTCCGCCCCCTTGGTTACTGTTGCTACGTCTACAAACTTTCAAACCTGTAGTGTAAACTATGGAGTTCTCAATGGCAGGAGTGGAGTATTTTTGGAACACAACATCTAATATTTTACAAATGAGTCAAAAAAAATCTGTGTATATTGAAGGAATATCCAGCACTGAAGGATAAGATTAAAAAAAATTAGATGAAAAAAATTATAGCTGCTGAGTCTGAGATCCACTTTATTTATTTTAACACACACGCCACACACACACACACAAACATATACACAAACTACTGCTTAACATGTTACACCAGCTTTCACCAGCAGGGGGCGGCTGTTTTCATGTACCTGGTGAAACCACCAGGGAGCTAAGTGGCTAACAATTAGCATGCTTTACTAGCTTCGACCCACAAGGGGTCAGCTGATCTTTTCGCCCCTTACTATTCGAGAACCATTTATTCATATACATTTATTTGAAGACATGATTTCCTTCAGCACAAAATAATAAGATCAAAAAGTTTACACATTGTTTTAAATGAAAGACAATTTAAAAAAAGGTAAAAATGCTAGTTTAAAGAATATAATGTAAAAAGAGACCCAATGAACAAAACAAATGTGACCCTAAACAATGTTTGTTTTTTCCTAGATTTAGATTTTTCTAGATGTTCCTAATATTGTCTGAAACACTATTCCAAAGTTTATAAGCTATTTATAAAAGACAAACAGAAAAACAGATCTAAATAGCAAGAATGACATAAAAACATAATGAGACTGAATAAACTAAAAATAAAAAACTAAGCACTTGATAACTTTATTTACAGAATGTTTTTAAATTGCTTCAAGCACTGAACAGAAATATAAATCAGTGCTGTTCATCTACATGGATGATGTGTTCTTTTATTTGCACACTTGATTTTCTGTGTTAAGCGTCGACTCTGACTGGCTCTGAATCTGCAGACTGAAGCTGATCAGCAGAGTCAACTACACTGTGAATCAGAGCTGTAATCAAAGCAGAACTCATGTAATGTAATCTGTATGACTCATTTGTTTATTTATGACTCTTTCTTTCTTTCCTTTTTGTTTTTAAATGTGTTTTGCTGTTACTTCACCCCTGAAGCCAATTTCTCAAATTGTATTAAACTCTAAAGATTAGTTAAGGTAATTCGAGATGATAACAGAAAAAAGGAAAATAAAAATCAACCTATGTTTTGGATTGGTGGTTGCATTGGTCATAGATTTATATGTGGCTTTATATTTAACAACATATAGATTAAAATTTAAATTTTAGTTTTTAATTCATAGAAATTAAATTAAGGAAATTAAACATTCAGTTTTAGAACTGATCAGTAAAAAGCACTAAAATATACTAAGCCTATTTTTCTCAAGCTTCTTTTTAAATGTGCAGGTTTGGTCTACAGTGAACAGGTCAGCTTTTCTCCAGGATCCAGAGCTCCTGCATCTTCAGCTCTGAAAGTCCAGTCCACTGAGCTCACAGTGAACGTGTTCTGCTGTTTATGTTGCAGGTTTGTGTTTTTGGATCTGGCTGTAGGTCTGAGATGGATCATCAGCTGCTTCAGCCAAAGGAGACCTGTGAACACAAAGAGATGAACTAGATAAATGTCCTAAACTAAATCTCTTCAGAATCAGTGCAGATGTAATGATATGATTTACTCACTGGGGGGCAGCAGTGCGTCTGCTGAAGTTCACAGCAGCGTACTGAATACCCTCTTCTTCTGTGGAGTCTAGAGCAAGTTTAGCAGTGAGGAATGGAGGCTCTTCCTGTGAGTGAAAGGGTCTGAAATAAACACTGGAGAGGTGATTGTCATCCTGATCATCTGATATTTCTCTGCTTGTAGGGTCAGAAGTCATGGCCAGGGCTGAAACAACACCATATACAGTAGCAGAGACACACTGAGAGAGAGAGAGAGAGAGAGAGAGAGAGAGAGAGAGAGAGCACAATATGAAATTAACAAACATTTGATAGTGGTCACTCAGTCTCTCTTTTCTAACATGCTCACCTGTTCACTCTCCTCAGCGCTGCTGTGGCCTTTTTTTCTCCTGAAAAACAAACAACCAGCTCAGAGTTCATACAAACTGAAACTTTAATTCATTTGAAATTTATGTTCTGAAATGTATGACCTTAGCAACATACCACATGCACAGAGCTGCTGTGATGAGTATCAGAAAGACCGCCACTCCCAGGAAGACCACCACTCCCACTGTGATCACTGAGCTGTCTGATGGACCCTCAGAAATAAATCATTAGCCACATCAATTACAGAAAAAAAGAGAAATATTAAAAGAGTGAAGAGAGATTTAAGGTGTCACACTCAGGTGACTCAGAGACTCTGTGTCTGTTTATGCTTACTGACTCTAAATGACTGTCCTTGTAATATTTAAATAAATAGGTATAAGAGTACAGAAAAACAGCCCAGTGCATGTCGTCCCTGTCTGAACAAACCTTGGATCTGTTTTTTCCTTTTTTTTATATAACTTAGAAACGGCAGTTAACCTTTACACTGTCTGTAAATTTCATGATGACAGAAACAGAAGTAATCCAAAATTATGTGTTGAAAAATGTTTTCTTACAATCATGAAATTTTAGTTTTTAGATGCTTAATGACATATAAATAACTGCGATTAACAATTTGTCCTTTTTATTCACTGAATGCAACTACAAGTCCAAATGAGCTGATTAGCTATCTTGCTTCATAGATGTCGATGCTTATTAGCTCCCAACTGATGAAAGACTCAGACTGCCGCAGCTCAGAGTCACTGAATCTCCCTCCACTGTTTCTCCAGAGAGAATGAGCACTGCTCTGGTGTTTCTAGGAGAATCTGACTAGAATTAGATTCAGATGATACATTTTTATTTCAGGGTGACTACAGGTATCACACCCACAAAATATTTTAGTACTGTTTTTTTTCCTGACTCAATAATGTTACTTCTTTCATTTGAACAAAAATCTTAGGTTATACTACTTTAATTAAACTACCACTGAATATACCTGTAAATGACTGAATAGATTATTATTCTAAAACTGCCCACTTACACACTGGAGGAGAGATGAAGCTCTCATGGCCTTCAACAGTGCAGCTGTAGCTGACTGCACCACTGACCGCAGGTACAGCACAGGAGGCAGATTTGCAGTGAATCACAGGCTGTCCGTTCTCGTACCAGATGTAAGTGAGGTTGTTTGGCAGAGTGCAGGTGCTGCTACACTTCAGTTTCTTTCCTCCGCTGTCTGTGTCGGACACTATAACCTTCAGATCTGCAGATTTTAAACAAGATTTTCATTTGCAGTGCTGGAGGGCCGGAGTCCAGAACAGTCCGATGATTTCTCTGCTTAAACACTAAAACAGATGAGTTGAACTAGCGTGTTTCAGCAGCGAATTCATAAACTATACTGGAACGAAATTGAATTCCCTCATCTATAAACATATTATATGTACCTTATTTCAAACTTATGATATGCAGCTCTACCTGTGACAGACAGAGTGACTCCAGGTTGTCCAGTGTATTCACCTCCATCAGTGTAGAATCTGAATCTGTATGTTTGAGCGTCTCTCTCTCTCAGGTGAGTGATTCTCATACTACAGTCATTCTGGAAGCTCTGTCTGTACTGCACTCGTCCCTGATACTCCTCATCCTCTCTCACATCTACAGGCTCAGCACCAGCCTGCTCTTTAATGAACCACACTGATTTAGTCACTGTGTGTCCTCCAGGGTTATAAGAGCAGGAGAGATCAACTGATGATCCTTTCAGAGCACACACACGTTCAGGAGTGTAAGTCACACCCCAACACTCTTTACCCAGAACACCTGCAACACACACACACACACAACACACACACACACACACACACACACACACACACACATACACACACTTACTCAGCAAAAAAGAATTAAAACAATAATTACTGCACTGATATTTACCTGATCATTACAGGAAATGCAAATAAATGCAACATACAGGTAGAACATTTTTTCAATCAAATCCTTTGCTATTTTAAGAAGAAAACATTACTCAAACACACAGATCTATAAATCATGAGGAAATGGTGGTGTGAGTGATCGTTTGCAGACATAGTAGCTAAAGGCGCACCAGCATATGGAGCCTGAGTGATCTGAGGATTAGTTTAACTGATACTTACACACTGAACGAGAGCGGTGAAATCTACCACTGCTGTCAAACAACCCACAGTAGTAGCTGCCCTCATCAGATGACTGGTGGAGTCCAGCACAATGGAGGGACCACCTGTAATTGGCTTGTATTCTCCTTTTCTGTACCAGTCGTAGGTAAGGATTTCATCAAGACTGCAGGTGGAGCTACAGGTCAGTTTCACCTTTCTCTGTCCTGCAGTCTTACGATCCACCTTCACCTGCAACTCTACACACACATCACATCATATACATGAATTCTGTGAATGACATTTTATATGTTTTGGGTGAAAAGACAGAAACTCTGCATCAGTGTGTGTTTATTTACCTGTAACAGTCAGATTAACTCCAGATGAAGCTGATATCCAGTCACTGCTTGATGTTCTAAATCTGAAGTTATAAACTCCAGAGTCTCTCAGTCTCACATCCTTCACTGTCAGATCACAGTCATTCTGCTCTGTTCTTACAGAAACTCGTGCTGCGTATTGAGGATCTTTACTCAGGACTCGTTCTTCTCCATCAGAGTTCTGGAGCTGATACCACTCTCTCTCTCTGACACTATAATGATCAGGTGTTGTAAACTGGCAGGAGATTTTTACTGTAGATCCAGTAACAGCACAGAGACTCTGAGAGGAGAGAGTTACACTGTGCTGAGCCTGAACTCCTGAAACACACACACACACACACACACACACACACACACACACACACACACACACGCATGCACACAAGTTCTGATGTGAGGGGAAACTCTCGTGCTCTAACTGACTGTGTGACCACAGTGTGAAATACTGCTGCTGTTGCTATGAGCAACACAAGGACGTGTGAAGTTGGCTGGTGGTGTTAAAAACCACAGTGGAACTGAACTCAGTTTAAAACTGTTTAAAATAGTCACTGTGGAGCTCTGAACAGTTTAGAATAGCTAGACACTGATAATGAGTATCTCTAGTTTAAATATACAAAACTTTAAAGAAACAGACCTCAGCTTAAAAATAGTTTGAAGTAGTTTAGATGGAGATTTGTACAGTTTATAATGCCGATAGAGAAGATCTCAAAATATAAAATTCATTAACAGATGATAAAATGGAGCAGTTATTAAACACTTGTTACTGTAGCTGTTGTATGTTTATGAAGTTGTTTCCAAATGTATTCAGTTCTGGTCCTGGGGGGTCAGCGTCCAGCTTCCCTGCTCAAATACACCTAACAAACCCGGCAGTTAACTGCTAAAAAACTATGGAGTTAAATATAGTTAAATATTTAAATATCTGGTGTCAGATTCACTTGAAGTTTATAAAATGTTCTGAAACAAAGCCTTTACTTTGTTTTAGAACATTCTGGTTTCCTAGACTTGCTGAAGGGCTTTTCTAACTTGTACATGTTAGTTTATGCAAATAGATATATAAATATGATAAGAATGCACACTGGCAGAGAAGATCTCTATAAAAAGCTTAAACAAACAATAAAATGGTGCAGTTATCAATCACTCACTTCTGCAGCTGCTGTAATGTTTATTTCAAAGATTGTGTGCAAACAATCTAGTCCTGCTTTCAGTTCAGACAAATGAATATAAAAATGTAAAGGTTTACCTGTCAGTAGTATGAGAGTCACTGCTGCTGTGATATTTCCTGATGTTCTGGTAGACATGACAGCTTCACCCTTCCAACACCGCTGATTCTTGCAGTTCAACAAAATAAAGGATGTAGGCAGAATTTGACTCAGGAAGCATCAAAGAATGAAATCTGACTAAAATAAATGACCGAGCAGGTCACTCTTATTAGTAGTGAGTGAGGTGATCACTACTCTGCTCACTCTTCACTCTGCACTTGTAAACTATGATCAAACAAACAAAGACCCGGAAGGTGTGTTTGTGCATTTTGCTTTGTCATCACACCTCCACCTTTTAGCTTACAGTCTCTTCCTTTTGTGTCTTTATTCAAGGCCACAAAATGGAGGGCCGCCCTGCCCACCCAGAGAGAGTGAGGCCGAATCCGCTGTTTTGCCACAGATGACTGCAGCATCGCCGATGTTTCTTTTATCCTCTTTTAACACCTACAGATTAACTTTAATTTAAAGTAAGTGTTAAAGATGGCCTGGGTCATGCTTAGTCCCACATCATCAGTTATACCAGACAGTGTATTTGTCTTTCAGGTCTTTGTTCTTCCAGTTAAAGGCCTTGAGGTCTGGTCAGTCACTATAAGAGGTAATTCAGACTGACCAGTACATGATATCTATGGTTTTACTTCCCCAAGAACCTGAGCTAGATGATGGTAATCATTTTCATTTGTTCATCATGGTTTCCCAGAGTCTTTAATCATGAACATCAGTCAACGGTTTCCCTATCAAACTTTGAAGCTTAGAGACTCTATATGGTATCAGTGCTTTACTGGGTTCTTCTTTAGCAGAACCTTCACTGTTCTCACTGTATATTTTGCTCCCGAGGGAACATTAACCACAAGTCACATGCATAGGTGTTTTTAGCAAAGGCTTCATATTCTACTGTGGAAACTGTGGGTCGATGTCTGGTACTGATGGCAGCAGTGTAAATATGACCTTATAGTCCTCAGCGCAAAACAATAAGATGCAGAAATGCAATTAAACATTCCATTTTGATTTACTTTACACTCTCTTTTTATCTCCCTCCACACAAACATTCTTGTGAGTGAAGTGTCGACTCTTCAGGGTGTGGACTCAGGTAAAGAGGGAAGTAAACAGTGATTTTTAGATATACAGTCGAATAAAAAATTGGATTTATAACAGACAGACATTGTCACTTAAACAGGAATATGGACAGTAACTGATAAGAAAACAGAATTTATCCATCCAATCCATTTTACCTGCATATAAATGAAAAAGATCAAGACAAACTAACAACATATCACTTTAACAACGTAATATTCTCTCATAGTCACTGAACACTGGAATCTGATGGAGCCAGATTAGCTTTAGCTAATAATGCTAACTAGTCCATGTGGCCAGTCATCAAAGTGTCCTTCTGCAGGTCTCACTGTTAACTGCAGTGCTGCTCCATCACACAGATGAATGCAGGTAGAAAGAGAAGGATAAAGAGAGAAATCTGTGCTGAGAGGGTCTGTTAGTGCTTTTTAGACATACAGACAGATTGATTTACCCATCACACTGTTTTATTAGCAGATAATTAGCTAAATTCCAGTCGCTAAGTCAGTCATCTTCCATTCTTTACGAGAAATGTTCTTTACTTGGATCAGGATCATTTATGTCTACACCTGTTCTTCTGTGGTCAGGCTTCCCAAAGGACCACCGCAGATATTTGGGTGGTGGATCATTCTCAGCACTGCAGTAACACTGACATGGTGGTGGTGTGTTAGTGTGTGTTGCGCTGGTACAAGTACATCAGACACAGCAGTGCTGCTGGTGTTTTTAAACACTGTGTCCACTCACTGTCCACTCTTTTAGACACTCCTACTTTGTTGATGCACCTTGTAGATCTAAAGTCAGAGACAGTAGCTCAGCTGTTGCTGCACAGTTTGTGTTGCTCATCCTCTAGTTCTTCATCAGTGGTCACAGGACACTGTGTAGATAAAAGGAGGTTAATGAAGGTGCGGTCAGTGTATATAAAGAAAGGAAAGAAAAAATGTAATTCTCATTACAGAAAAAGGAGAGCAGAATCTCAACAGGTAATAAAATAACTGCACTGTGAGACTCTGTGTGTGTTCAGTGAGATTCTGTGAGCTTCAGCACACTCACTGCTGCCCTCCAGTAACTAAATGATGTTATTACACCTATAGTCATTAATGGTCAGATATGTTTCGAGCAGTTTCTTAAGTCCGATGGAGTTCATCTTGTGTTGTGGAAAACAGTCCTTTGCTGATTGCTGGGACACTATTTCCAGAATAAGGTCGCTGAGCTTTCGAAGATTGTTTTTCTTCTCGGACAGTAATTTGTCACTGAAGTTAATCACAGGAATGTGTATTTCTGCATTTGAAAAAGTACTCAAAATAATTCCATGCTGGGAGTGGCAAAAACCAAAAAATCCATCCGCACCACAAATCATGTGCAAAATAAATCCCAAAACAAAGAAATAAAAATCCTTTAGTGAAATATGGCACATGGTATAAAAATGTGCCAACGCGTTGCGGCCTTCTAAACCTTCATCAGGATACAAAAAAATGGAATTTGAAACACCTGAGAACACCCCTATATATACAAGCTTCTGCTACCTGTTGGTCGGGAAGAAAAGGGGGAAAAAGAAAAGGAGGGGTTTAGAGACAGATTATCTGAACATAAAAATGCATTTGTTACCCAGAACCCTAATTATCCTATGGCCATGCATTATAAGGTGGCTAAACATCTGAGCCACAGCTCGTTGCGAGTGCTGGCTGATGAGGTTATTCCAAAGTCCATTAGAGGAGGTAATGGATTAAGGCAATTACTTCAGAGGGAGACATTTTGGATGTATACTCTTAAAGCTATAGAGTATCCTGGCTTGAGTGAGGATGTTAATTTCTCTCCTTTTCTTTGAACGTTTCCCCCCTTTTTCTTCCTGACCAACAGGTGATAGAAGCTTGTGTATATATATGGGTGTTCTCAGGTGTTTCCTATTGACATGCCATTGTTTTGTGTCCTGATTAAGGCCAACAGGGCCACAACGCATTGGCACATTTTTATACATATCACCATGTTTCAATAAAGGCTTTCTATATTTTCTTAAGACGGTGTGCCCGGGAATTTCTTTGTTTTGGGATTTTTTTTTCACATGCATTGTGGATGCGGATGGATTTTTTGTTTTTTTGCCACTCCCAGCATGGAATTATTTGTATTAAGGGATCCAGTTCAACTGGATAAAGATACACTCAAAGACTGACCCTTACAACCCTTCCTCTATAAACCCAATTTGACCACACAAGAAAAACAGGCCTTAACATCCTTAATTAAGAACAGAAGTACAGTCATAAAACCAGCTGATGAGGAAAATGTTCCAGTAATCATTGATAGGACCCAATATGTAAGAGAGGCAAACAGACAATTAAACAATCCAGAATTTTACAGGAAATTAGACCCATCTATCCCCAGACTTCACAGCACTTTAGAAAATATCTGGATTGGCTACTTTCAGGGGGCTTTACCAATAAAAAGCAAGTCAGTTATATGAGGGGGGACAACACCCCAAGGCCTTGTCAATTTTACTTACACCTCAAAATACATAAAATTAAAGAAACATGGCCAACAGAACATACGCCACCTTGGAGACCAATTGTATTGGATTGTAGTAGTGAAAGCTACAGCTGAATATCTAGATTATCACTTGAACCCTTCATCTACCAAACATCACTGCTACATCAACGATACATATGATTTTGTTGTAAACATTAAAAAAGCCAGACACAAACGCATTTTTATTTTCTACTGACATAAAAGATTATATAAATATAAAACTCATAAGGGTCTAGAGGACGTAATACAAACATTTCACCAAAACCCAGATGTCCACAGACCAAATGAAAGTTACTACAAATAAGTCAGTTTTTCTTACATATTAAGGGGACGACAATGGAGAAAAACTCGCCCCTGCATATGCAAACATATATATGGCAAATTGGGAGGAAACAGCATTCATCAAATGCAAAACCCTCCCAGCCCACTTTTACATATACATATATATATGATATACGGGGAACAAGGCCTCATTCTGAAGAACAAATTATATCCAAGTTTAACACCATGAATCAATTAAAATCACTTTTAATTATCGCTCGATAATGAAAAAATAAACTTTCTAGATACGACAACTTACAAAGGACAATCCTTTAGTCTAACCAACAAATTAGAGTCTTCTTCAAAGGACACACATGCTTCCCTCCACCTCATATACAGGCGTAGGTTCCATCCCAAACATACGTTTAGAGGTATGAATAAGACTTTCAGAAAGCCACACAGGCTCTTTTTAGGGTTTTAAGGACACGGTCCTTATTCCAGGTCATTTTTTCTGTTCAGTATATCGAGGCTCGAATGAATGGAGAAAGTACACAAATTTTCATCTTACACGTCACCCAGAGGATAAATGTGTAATCCTTCTGATTACTAGATTTAAAAACCATCTTTCTTACTAACCAAAGCTCTTAAAAATAAATTCAACCAATTATGTGACAACACTTCTTTAGGAGAAAGGATCAAAATAATTATGGTATACAGTAAAAATATAAATTTAAAGGAACTTTTAGTTTGTAACAAAACATCACCAAAAAGCATTAAAGAATGATCAAAACCACACATAACGCTCTACATTTGTCTGACTGGAAAAAACAGTCACTAGATCTTCTTTTCATGATCATTGATCATGATGATCATCTCAGACCTACAGCCAGATCCAAAACCATAAACCCCCAACATAAACAACACAACACTCACCATGAGCTCAGTGGACTGGACTTTCAGAGCTGAAGATGCAGGAGCTCTGGATCCTGGAGAAAAGCTGAGAGAGATGGACGTTCTGTTCTACATCTGTGGAGCAACAACACAGCATCCAAATCAAGCAGGAAAAGCTGAGGAGACACGTTAAGACACGTTAATACAGCACGTTATTTCAGTCCTTATAGAGAACTGACTGTTTCTCAATGTTGATTTATTATAAATAAATAACACTCTGAACTTATTTAAACCTGCATGAAGAAAAAGCAGCTTTGTTAACTATTTATTTAGCAAAATCTCTTCCACACAATCATTTGTTCATTTATTCTTCTAAATGTGCTTCATGTAAATAATAAATAGCTTTACTAACTGAATGAAGACTTTATTAGTAACTGTTCTGTAGTCTGATATATCAGTAAGTGTAAGTATTCTAATAAAGTCAGGTTAAGTTCTGTTTACTTAACATAAATGAACGACAAACACCAAATAATGACTGAATCTAGTTTGCTAACGTTAGCAAGCAGCTAAAGTATCAAAATGAGCCACTTAGTAAAAAAACTACCGTGGTCAGTTCTCCAGCTCTTCTGCAGCAGATCAATCATGTTCTTTTATCATTTTAATCAGTAATTTAACCAGAATTTCCTTCATTACCTCAGAGCAGTTTTCAGTTCATTAGCAGTGCGCTATCGTTTCTGTGGACATATTTTAAACTTGAAGCTCATGAAACAGAAAAGATGTCACTGAAAAAGTGAAAGAAACACACATTTAAAAAAATCAGTTAATAAAAAGTTGCATTTTTTACTAAAACTCAGCAAACTGTCAAAACGTCAAAGCAAATGTCCACATAAGGTATTCATCAAAGGTGTTTATAGACAAATATACGTAATAAGAAGGAATCTGTCCTGAATAAACACTTTTATTTTAAGCCAGTTTGGGTTCCTGTGGTTTTATTAAATAAACACTGTTTTACTGACCTTCATTTTGTAGACAGAACTGGACTAATCAGTCTTACGTGCTTCATTATCTCGCGTTCAGCCAATAAGGGATGGTTTTGTAAATAGGTGAGTATTTCATTGGTCGCTAGATGGCGCTGTCTCTCTTTGGTGTTTATTGCTGCTGGAACAAAGAACCAAATGCTTTTCTGTGATTTAGTCTCAAACATGATCAGAAAAACGCCTGAACAAAGAAACTACAGCTCATTTCAGTAAAATAAACCCATCAATGTTTTCAGTCTGTTAGCGCTGTTAGTTTAAATGTGTTGTATATGACAGGATGATCCCATACAAATAACTAGAACAACAATATTGATAGAAACGAAGGAATCAGATCAGATCTCACCCCATTCAACTTAACACAGCTTAAATAAGAGCTCAGTGTAGATTTAGTATCTGATAAAGTCTGTTAAGCTCTGTTTACAACATCAACAAACGAAAAACGACAAATAGTGACTGAACCTGGTATCGTTAGCTGGCAGCTATAGCTAAGTATCAAAATAAGCCATTTACTGAAAAACTACAGAGAACTTCCACTGAGGGTCTGTTAGAACAGTTTTACTGCAGAACAAGACATGAACTTCACTTCAGACTGAGAAACTAAATCAGCACTCAAAGTTATCAACACTGTCAAACTGTAAAAGCTGTTAATCTGAAGTGTCTGAGCTCTGAGCTTAAAGTCAACCTCAAATCAAAACTGATGTTTTTACCTTGTTAGTTTGAGTCTCTGATCATATTAATGATGATTCATAATTAGAAACACACAGTTCTTATTTTCTGTCATCTTCCACCAAAATATAATAACTTGCCTCTGAAACGTCTTCTGAGTGTTGGTGATGTCATCAGTGGGCGGGGAAAATAATATTAACCAATCATATCCTGTTTCAGCCCTCCCTCCCCCTCCCATCACGCCCACCTATTATCCAGTGAGTCTCAGCTGGTTCAGAGACCCTCCCTGATCCCGAGTTTCACTCAGAAATATGTTACAGTACTGAAGGAAATGCGTTATGATTTCTGATTGACTTTAAAGTAACAGGAACTGTCTGTGTTCACACTGTCAATCACCTCAACAGCCCTTTAAAATCATTACTTAATTCATTTATAGAACAGAATAATGTAACTGATCAATAAATAATAAACAACATTCACATTCAAATGTTTCTTCTTCTCTGTGATTCGTGTTTAGTTCTAGTTTATTATAATGAAGTGAATCATCAGATTAAACTGATCATAGTTTTCATGAACTGACAGATTCTCACTGTAGTCTTTAGAATCAGTGCATCAGTGAGAGCTGATCTGTTGTTCCTCTTCTAATATTTCACATTTATTTAAGCTCTTTAACATATTTTACTCTTTAATAGATTCTCAGTCCTTCACGTCCATGTATGACGTTATCATGGTTTTAGCGTAGAGACGGTAGTTTTGGCAGAGGACCTCTCTCCGGGCGATGATGTCACAACTGAGACACGCCCACTGATGATGTCACATTGCCCGACATAAAGACCGTCTTTTAACATTCTAATCATTCGATGTGATGAGACTGTGGAGGAACGATTATCTCAGATGATTATTATGAACTGCAAGAACTGACTGCAGAGATGAGGAGAGAAGATTCACAGAAGAAGAACAGCTGGACGACAGCGGTATTTAAAAGAACTTACACTTATTAATCTACTCTTAAATCTAAAGCATGTTCTTTATTGATATTCCGATCAGATCTCAGGTCTATATGACTACAGATCTGTGACGAATGAATGTGGTAGTTAAAAACTGTTCATCTCTAAATAAGTTACAGTAAATGCTGTAAACTGGGTTCCACATAGAGATTAAAGTATAAAGAAAACATTTATAAACAAATATAAAAAGATTTATTCTGATTATTTAATAAAATTAAAATGAAATCTATACAGTAGAGGTTGGCAATATATATCATTATTATGATAAATTACAATATGGTTCTCTGAGAATATTGTGGATCATCAGTGCTTATAGACACTGAACAACTACATATTTCATTACAAAGAGAGCAAAATCAGTCCAGTTTAACTGGATTCAGTGCAGTGCAGAGAAACAGAGAACAAGAATAGTGTGTATATTGCTATATGTGATAGTAATATGTATTAAATGTGGCTCTACTGATTCTTGTTTACCTGCTCAAACATATTATTTTTTGTGCATATTGTGTATCGAGAAATTGTCTTAAAGTATCATGATAACACATCACATCACATATCCTAACTTACCCTGGTGTGTAGACTAACCAGTAGAACATGTGTTCCCTGTTCTTTTTTCCAGGATTCCATTCGGAAGAGCCCCATTATCCCTGATCTCGCCTGTCTGGATAGAATGGAGCGAGAGAGGCAGGAGTATCTGGAGGGTCGTGGTCGTATGTTGAGGGAAATGAACAGCAAATATGAGCAGACCCAGGAGGTCATCCTCAGACGGATCCGCAGCTCAATCCAGGATCGTGATCACCCCTCAACCCATAATGCACTGCACCACCAGTCCACCAGGAGGTTCCACAGGTCAAATGACATCTGTCTGGAGCCCCAGATGAAAAGAGGTGGTTTGGGCCACATTCTGCTGAAACGCTTAAGAGAGAAAAAGGTGTGCAGCAGCCTGGAGAGCCTGTCTGGCTCTGATGTGGACCCACCGTATATGGAGCCTTTTCCACCTTCGGACGAGCCCCGGAAAAGGGAGAGGCCCCACCGCAGGGTTCGGGGCTTGAAGATGGCTGTTGAGCAGGATTGCTCCCCCTTCAGGCCAGAAGACCCCTCCCCAGAGCTCTGCACACCTGAACCTCCAGCTGTTGCGAAACCCAGCAGGTTGCCCAGACCGAGGAATCTGCACATGCTGGCCAAGAAAGGGAACAAGGCCTACTTTGCACCTGGTAAGTTCAAATATTTCAAGAATTTGTCTTAGTTTAGTAGAAAGTACTTAGAAGTAGTTAATATTTAGAGCAGGAGGGAACACATGGTTCATATGCAGCATCCAGCAAAGTTCTGTAAACCTCATATATATAGAATGGATTATATATGTAGAAAGGAAAGATTAAATCATTCACCCAACAGCTAGTGCTACCTCAGCTAACATTTCTACTTGAAGCAAAAATAAAATATTTAATAAGAAATGTAACTAAACTAAAAATCCTGTTTTCATGATTTTTATGAACAGGACTTAGAAGACTTTAAGTACTGTGCCTGTTAACAAACAGATGATATACAAATGTTAATAAACGATGTATAAATAATTGTAGGGAGCAAGATACCCAGATGGAGAGGCCTAGTTAGAGAGAGGAGGAGATCAGAGGAAGCTGAAGTGGAGCCTGCAGAGAACAGCACTGCGCCAAAAGTGGCTCTGTTTCATCAGAGGAGGGAAACTGAAGCCCAGGTGGAGCCTGAAGTCAAAAGAGCTGCTCCAAAGGCTGCTGAACTTGCTGTCAGACAGGCATTTAAACTGCTGCAGGATGAGGAATGGTATGACTTTAGTGAACCAGAGTAGAAACACCAAACTTACAGTGTGCAGACAGAATGAAGATCAGATTCTAATGGAGCAGTGATGTGTTTTAGAATAGTGTTCAGACTAGAGTTATAATGGCTGAGAATAATTTAAATACTGTGGAATATACACACAACAATTGTTGACTGATTCTCCTAATAATTAGAATCTTCAAATGTTTCCACTGAAAATGTCCATTATCCACAGCTAGTTCTGCTCCTGTGTTAAATGTTTAACATACTGGCTGAATCAGTCTTTATCATGTTTACTGTGATGTTCATCTGATTCTAATGTCTTTCTTTTGAAACAGGGAGAGGAAGATAGAGGGGCTGAAACTGGTGCGTGCTCTGGCAGAGCACCACGCTTTAGTCCTGCTACCTGAGCTCCACGATATCTGCCTGAACGTCATCCAGGAGGTGAGACACACACTTCAAACACAAGCTTGTACAAAGCCTCTGTACTGATAACTGAGTGCTCTGTAAAAAGACTCCAAACAGCAGCTTTACATTTTCCATCTGTACTGAAAAGATTTAGTAAACCAACTAAAATCTTGAGAAAGATTTCTTTCTTCATAGAGTTTTCATTTCATTACACACAGTCATAGTCACTCATGTTCTAAGACAAAAGTCAGTGACTGAACTACAGACAGAGACTCACTGTGCTTCTTTTGTGTTCACTGTCTCAGGTGAAGAACCTGCGCTCCATGGTGTCTCGCGCTGCCATGACCACTCTGGCCCACCTGTGTGTCCACCTACAGAGGAAAATGGACAAGGAGGTGGAGAGCACTGCCTGTGTCCTGCTGCACAAGGCCGGGGAGTCAAGCCAGTTCATCAGAGAGGATGTGGAGGTGGCTCTCAGCATGATGGTGCAGAACTGCTCACCTGGCCGGGTCCTGCATGCTCTACTGACTGGTGGATTCAGGTAAACATCACATTACACATTTATAATTAGGATTAAACTGTAAACTAAAATAGAAAAAGACAATTTTAGTAAAAATGACATGCAGTCAGTGTTACAGCAGACAGTTGTCAGGCAGCCGTACAAATGGGAACTAAACTACTAGCTTTTTTAATCAATATATAGTACATTAAATTTGTGTTACCTAAAGTTTTCCAAAGCACCACTAAAACTGTTTTCTCAGCTGCACTGATGCATCACTGAGACTATTCATACTCTGATTTTCATTAATTCATTAATAACATCTTCATAAAATGTGAGTCTAGATTTCTCCTGTATGTAAACTCTGGCTGTGTCTCTCACTGTGTGTTCACTCTTCACTCTCCAGCCACCGAAACGCCGCTGTGAGAAGCTGCACTGCGCAGCATCTGGAGAAGCTTGCGTGTTTGCTGGGAGCTTCACGCCTGCTGAACGGCAAAAAGGACTTCACCTGCAGGTTCCTGACCGCCATCAGCAAACTGGCCCTAGACTCTGCACAGGAAGTGAGGTATGTAGCTCTCCTGATTTTTACGCCCCCCGGGTCAGTACTGTCCCCCATGAACATGTTTCATTATCCACCAGCACTGAAAACCATTTCATCATTCTTTCTCCACAGACTCCATGCACGTAATACTCTGAGATTTCTGGGCAGCCATAAAGACTGTATGAAGATGGTGGAGAAATTTGTGCCACCAAGAGACAAAACATCTATTAAAGACATCATCACAAAGAGCAGGTAAGAACAAGAACAAGGAAGTGACGCATAAAGAAATGAGCAGAACAGTCTATGATGTTTATATGAAGTTAAACTGTTATTAATGAGATTGTGTCTCCTTTTAACTGTACAGATAAAAATCTCCAGAGACTCCAGAAATGACCTCACACTGGAAGAAAGGCGGCGAATTCCAGCAATACAGCAAAATAAAAACAATAAAGAAAATAACTGAATAAGTCAGTGTGTTTCTTGTAAATAGAAATTAGTAGAAAGTAGTGCTGGCTGAGCAGTGATAGCTTTACAGTTCACTCCTCCTAAAACAACCAAAACACACGATCTCTGTCTGGATTGATCAGGTCTAAGAAGTTCATCCAACCTACATGATTAACAGTTCAGTGAAAAAATGTACACAGTTTCCTTCAGAGGGTGACGTAAAGCAGTTCTCTCTCCTCTCTCTTAGAGAAGCTGCAGGTCTCAAATACACAGACTGTAGGTTTGTACAGTCTCGGGCAGAAAGAGTGTGATTTTGCTCTGTAGCTGCTTCTTTCTCTCTCTCTTCTTGTCTGTGTTTAGCAACATTATTTCTATTAAACTCAGATTTACAAGGAAACTCGAGGGCTTATGAGAAAAAATACATTGCAGTTTTTATCTTTGAACTGCCAAAATCTTCTCACCTGAATGACCATCAGTTGTGACCCCATTCTCATCTTCCCAAACTCTTCATATGTTGAAGCTGGAGCAGAAAACCCCTCAGCATTAGAATACAGACAACTGATTCTTTTTTAAAGTGAACGTGAAAGGTTAGATTATGTGAGTTAATTTTTCAATAAATAACTTTATTTATTGATTTCCTTCATTTTCATGTCAGAGTTTTAGTCTACAGTCAATAGGCAGAGACAGATCTTACCTGATGAACGTTCAAGCGAAATAAGTAAAGCTCCGTCTCTCAACACCTGTATATATACTGTTACAGCCTCCCAAGATGCACTGCTGCTGCACCACGTGCTCAGAATGCATTTTTAGAAATGCTATTTTTCTTACTTATTTATTTTACTGTGGATTTTTATTTTAATATCAAGTAGTTTTTGCTGCTCAAAAACAGAACAGAAATCTGTCACATACTAAATTTTTATGAGACTAAATTTATTTGCGTAAATGCATATTTTTTTTTCACAAAAAAATAAAAATTCCAATAAGTTGGATTTTTACAGAAAATTGCCTTTGCAAAAAAAAAAAGTCATTGGGTTCCCTCGCAAAAGTTTTGTGTTCTCATGCAGAATCTGCTGCATTTTACAAGGAACACAAAACATTTTCGAGAGAATTTCATAAATGTATTTGCCAGTGACGCAAAATTATTGCCAGAAAATGCAGTCATTTTTAACCACACCCCCTTAGAGGCTCCGTAGGTTTTCACATTTCAGGTACATATAATCAATTTTTCTGCTGAAGTTGAACAGAAAAAGTATTTCTGACAGTTTCCGTTTCCACAGCTCATCCTCAAACTTTTAGAAGTTAAAACACTTTTATTAAAGTCCTTTGGTTGAAGCAGCTGCTGTTTCCATCAGTTACTGATCTGCACAGATTCCTGAAGATGATGTGACCCAGTTGAGCCGTACAGTGAGAGAGGAGACCCGATCTCACCGCTTCTTCACCATCTAACCGTTCTTCTCTCTCAGTAGAGCAGGTTTACAGTCCTCTGTCAGCTGAACAGACTGCAGCTCTAAATGTAATTTTGTATTATTAATTTTAACAATTAATGGTTTTATTTTCACAGTTTGCATTATATATGCTTACATAATAATCTATTTTTTTTTAAATATAGTCAAATACTATTTACTTCATTTCATATTTTAACATTTATTTTATATAAAAAATAGAATGAATCTATTAAACTCTCACTTTAGACCTCATTAAGTCAAATCAACATAGAAATAAACAGATATTTATAGGCGTTGCTAGGCAGATTTTATGGGGGGCTTTAGCTCCCTCTAAATGCTATGATTGGTCCAAATCATCTTTAGTTTATTCTCATTCACAATATACTGTAATAGCAGGGGGCGACCTGAGGGAGGCGCTGCTGCTGCTCTAATGCAGCGCTGCCTCTGCTTCACTACCAGAGATTGACTAACGCAGAGCCGTATAGAGAGAGAGCCGCGTCAACGGAAGTTCAAAACGCTTGATGGTCACGTGATTCACGTAGACTTCAGATAGTTCCAGGAAGTTCTTTGCGGGCAATTTAAACCCATAAACACTCAGCGACAAACTGCGTCTTTTGGTACTTTAAAGTCAATAAATGCACTGATTTACAATATTTATAAAGAAAACCAACGTGTGTGTGTAGCTACAACAATATGATGCATTTAAAAGTCAAATTGGCTATTAGAGGATTAAACAGCTGTCGTTACCTGCCTTTCTGACATGTTGGGTTAAAGTGAACATGGTTTCAAAGTGTGTTTTCGTTGTTTCATTGCTTTGACTTTTCAGTATTATAGATATTATGTTCTTAAACTTGTATGGTAGTTAAGATCAGTCATATCCTAATGTTTATTGATATACTGAGAGGGAGGGGAAGGGATGTTTCAAAATTGAGATCAGATTAATTTTCAACATAAATAAATATAATTAACATAAATACATCTTTAATTAATGGTTGTTTCAGTAATCCCAAGGCCTAGATCATTTTAATGACTTGATGACTACTGTAAACTCTATGACTTTCCGAAAGGACAGAAGGAACCAAAGAAATTTGTTTGGCTTGCATATGAAAAAATCTGTATTAAAAAGCGTACATTAAAATACATCACATCCAGACAGGACATAATAAACACATCTATTTATATTTGTTTGTACACATATAAACATATTTATATATCTTGTCTTTTTACTCTGCACATATTTACTGCGATGGATTCATTAAATAAAGCTATAACAAACTCAAACACGAAAAGCCTGGCAGGCAGTTTGTCTGTGCCCTTTTCTCCATGTTGTCCTTGCATATAGTCCCCAGCATGGTTTGCTCTGCGTCATGGAGATGCTTCAGTCGCTCGGAGAAAGAAGTGAAAACGTTTGGTTTCTCCACTGACAGAGAGAAGAAAAAACTGCTGGCTCAAGTCAGCAGGAGCAATTACTAAATTACATACCATCACAAAAGATTACAACAACAATGTGACACTGCATACGTTTCACAAACAAAAGCCACCACTGGGAAGCTTCTATTTATCAAAACTAAGTAACAGGTAAAGAATTGCAAGACCCAGGGAGTTGAGACTCAGGGTGCAGGGTGGGGGTGCTGTCTTATTGTAGGGAGTCTTTAGGCTGAGTTGAATCCCCCCGTGGTTCTTGCCATTAATTCAAAATCAACTAAACTGCAACATAATGTACAGATAACAGTCAACAGAATCACAAAGCCTGCAAACACTCAATCCATAAGTCTTATATTAAGTCTCCAAGTCTCCAATATGCGCTCTAAATCCACATTAATAGTGACGTATCACGAAAATAGCTCTTTCTTTTTATTGTGTAACCTGCATTAGCTCGTACTCCAAAATGGATAACGATATTCTCATTTTATCTCCTCCACTCTACAAGCTCTGCCCCAGTGTTGTATTTAACTAATATTTAACTCACCCACCCCGTGAAAAATATCTGATCTGATATTTGATCTAAAATCTGATAGTGTCAAAGTGGGATGAATGTTATCTGTTTACAGAAATGTACTGAAAAGCCTGTTCACTTCTAATGTTCTCATAGAAGCTGTTTAAACTCTCCACACCTGCATGATATGAGAGAGTAAAACTGAATCGTAGATGAGACTGATTTTATCATCATGTGTGCAGGAAGGGGGGAGTAGCTAAGTAGTGCGCTACTTTTTGTAGCTAACTAAAAATTTTGTAGCTAGTAGCTGTAGCCACTAC
Organism: Colossoma macropomum; assembly: GCF_904425465.1. NCBI lineage: Eukaryota > Metazoa > Chordata > Actinopteri > Characiformes > Serrasalmidae > Colossoma > Colossoma macropomum. Next base: position 23,255 of record NW_023495014.1, read on the forward strand.
AGTTTTATGAAATGTCACTAATAACTGTAGCGCCTACAAATTTTTGTGTAACTATAGCGATAATTTTCATTACAATTTCACTACAGGCTTTAGACAGTCTGCACAAAATTTGAACCCCAGAACGCAGCCTTTAACTGGGCTTGTGGCGACTGTGCAATCCTGACTGAGCCGCGGACAGTTTGAGCAAACGGTCACACACTGATCACCACTTACTAGTAGCCGAAATGTTAAGAAGAGCCATTTTGTCCTTTCAACAAAAATTAAACCACCTTGGGAGCTACAACATTTTATGTCCGTTTTACCATCTTAGCTGTAAGTATGTATCAGTATGTGCTGATGTCCTAGTACAAGTTAAAAATATAATATAAACGAAAACGCAGACTTACTTTGCCCTGCTTTAAGCTGTAGCCGCTTTTCTTGCAACTCAGTCAGGAAACTTTTCCGCAAGTTTCTTGTAAAATGTCTCTCAATGTTTGACTTTGTTTATCATTCACCAGCTTCTTGTTGGAATTGTTCCATTCCACCTTAAATGGTGCCTGAGGCCCAGAATGTACTGCTGCACCATGTAAGGTGGAATGGGAGAATTCGAACGAGAAGCTGGAGAATGAGAAGCGACTTCAGCTTCGCTAGTTGTTGCAGATTAAACGTATCAGGAAACCAGCTGGAGTGATTATAACTGCAAATAAGTCCATTCATCTCCAAATTATCGATGTTCGTCTTAAATCTTTCTCTTTGCCTTTTCGTTGTCTGTGTTGCTGTGGTGACCAGCAGTATGCGGTTATGCGTTAACTCCAGCGTTTAAGACCATTTATTGTGAAAACTGTTAGAACTGTGTGTTATAATGATTTTACAGGAAAGGAGGATCATGTTATGTTATTTTAGCTAAATGTCTAGTTCTGCTGTGGAGCCGCAGCAGCTCTGCAGCAGTGGAGAGATTATTCAGGCCTGATTTTGAGGCTGAAGTGTTGCTGAAGTTTAATAAAGGACTCTGAATGCCATGTCTGTACAGATCCTGCTGAAATGTTTAAATTGGAGCAGTTTTATTTCAACAGTTGACAATGTTTTGCACAAAGTTGTTTGGTTTGTATTCAGTTATGTTTGTTGATTTTTGTTAGAAAACCTGGAATGACTGACTTAGTTGTGTAAGTTTGATTGTTGGTTACACTTAAACTTAAACTGTATATTTGCAGCTTTTCAGTTGTATGTTTCTTTCTGGCTCATGATTAAATGCAGTGTCTTTTTCACACTGTCAGTTGGGCTTGTTTGGTGTGTCAGGTGGAGATTCACAAATATTCTGATAATCGCAGTTTGAAAGTAGCTAAAAAGTAGTGCACTACTTTTTAAAACATAGCTAAAAAATAGCCATTACTTTTTCTGAAAAAGTAGCTACTACAAATTTTGGAAAAATAGCTACAAATTAGCTAACTACTAATTTTTCAGTAGCTATACTGACCCTGCATGTGTGGAAGACAGATGTTGGGATGTTAATGGCCGATTTGCAACTTGCACACTGCAAGCACTCAGTATTGGACTGAGACAGTATTGGTGTCTGAGAGTATAAAGTGGAGTAAATGTCATGATTCTAAACTCATACTGTACTGACTGACTCTATCGTCTGCTTTCCTTTTCAGTTCCTGTTTCATGATCAGTTACACACAGATACAGTTCTGTGTCTCTCCTACATTAATGTATTAGCGCAACTAAACACATAGTGTTTAAACAGTGCATCTTCTGGGTTGTCCAGCCTATACAATCAGTTGAAGGAGCTATTGTAAAGACTGCTATGGGGGGTCTTTTTTGGACCTCCAATTTGGATACTGTCATAATTATACAATCATGACTCAAAAAAAGATCCAGTTTCCTAACAACATACCTCATCATTCAGTTTCCATTCACACTACACAGACAGCCCTGATGTCTATTTGTCTCCCTCTTCTTCATAATGCAGCTCATCCACAGTAGACCTAAGCTCAGGTGTGTACTGGGACATATTAGCATTTTAATATCTGCTTGCTATCTGGGTAATGTAGATAAACAAGTGTTACAAGTGTTAGAATTAGTGTTAGAGAACTCTTATGTTGTATGGTCTTTAAAAAATAGAAATATATCCACAGGCATCCACAACCGAAGGTCCGCCATCACTCATTTGCTGATGTAACAGAAGTCAGTGTTCTGCAGTGTGTTGAGCAGTTTGGTGGTGTTGTTTTAGTTCCAACAGATGTGGTGGTGCTTCATGTGACTCTGAAGAAACACATACTAGACTTCACCCTCCCAGTCTGGTAGCATCCTGTGATGGGGGAGGACCAACCAGCTGGTGGAACTGGTCATGACTAAATGAGGGAGAAACTGAGGATAAATGAATAAATACAATTAGATCTATAAGTATTTGGACAGTGACACAACTTTATTTTCAACACTACAATGGATTTGAAATGAAGCAATCAGGATGTGGTTGAAGTGTAATCTCACAGCTTTAATTCAAGGGGTTGAACAATATTGAATACTGAATATTGAATATTGAATTAAAACCATTTTTTTACATAATCCCTCCATTTCCACAGACTAAAATGTGATTGCACAGTTGACTGATAAGCAGTTTATTACAGTAATTAAGGAGATAAAGTTCTGGTTAATTGTTTCCAAGTGTTGAATATGCCATTGGTAGCTGTTCTTGGGAACTCTCATTCCAAAAAGATGTCAATACAAGTGAAGGGGACCATCATCAGGCTGAAAAAACAAAACAAACCTATCAGAAACTTTAGAAGTGAGCAAATCAATATATTGGTACATTCTTAAAAGAAGGAATGCACTGGCAAACTCAGTAACACTGAAAGGCCTGAAAGACCACGGAAGATAACTAAAAGTGGATGATTGCAGAATTCTTTCTGTGATGAAGAAAAACCCCTTCACAAAATCTAGTCAAGTTAAGGACATTCTAGAGGAGGTTGGCGTATCATTGTAATAGTATAAAATCAAGAGATGCCTTTATGCATGTAAATACAGAGTAAATTACCACTGGTAATACTGAAGGCCAGATTAGACTTTTCTAGAAAATGTCTAAAATGTCTGCTCAGTTTTGGAACAGTATTCTTTGGACAGATTAAACTAAAATTATCTTGTACCAAAATGATGGTAGAGAAAAGTATGGAGAAGGAAGAAAGGGCTTATGATCCAAAGCAGACCATATTACCTGTCAAACATGGTGGAGGTAGTGTTATGGCATGGACATGTATGGTTGCCAATGGAACTGGGTCACTGGTGTTTACTGATGCTGTGAGGGTTGAGCAGGATGAATTCTGAAGAGTATAGAGCTGTATTTTCTGCTCAGATTCAGTCAAATACTGCAAAATTGAACACCAAAAACAAGCAGCAATTGAAGGCAGCTGTAGTAAAGGCCTGGAAAAGCATCTTAAAGGCCGAAACTCAGAATGGGTTCCAGACTTCAGGCAGTCATGGACTGCAAAGGATTTGCATTCAAGAAATAAAATAGTCCTTGTATTTATAGTTATGATAGTTTGTTCAAATACTTTTGAGCCTGTAAAAAAGAAGAGACTATGTGAAAAATGGCTGCAGTTCCTAAACCGTTAATGCAGTGTTCTTGTTACACCTCTTGTATTAAAGCTGTAAGTCTACACTTCAATCACAACCTGAAAGCTTCATTTCAAAACTGTTGTGGTGGTGTATAGAGGCAAAATTGTGTCACTATTCAAATATCTATACCTGATAATCAATCAATAAATCAGTCAATCAATACCAGAAATGTTAACCACAAATAAATGTATAAATGTTTTGTGGTCTTGAATAAGAGACGAAAAAGGAAGAGACTGCAAGCTAAAAGGGGGAGGGGTGAGTATGATGACAAAGCAGAACGCACAAGCGTGCATTCCGGGTCTCTGCCTGCTCAATCACAATTTTCAGGTGTAGGGTGAGTAAGAGTGAGCACAGCAGTGATAAATATAAATACCTATGAACATTTGTTTTTTTTATTTTAGTCAGAATTCATTCTGTGATACTTTATGAGTAAAGTTTAGCTAGACCTTTAAGAATCAGCTGAAGGGTGAAGCTGTCATGTCTTCCAGAACATCAGGAAATATCACAGCAGCAGTGACTCTCATATTACTGACAGGTAAACTTTTACATATTTATATTAAATTGTGTGAACTTAAAATACAGTAAACCTGACAGTGAACTGCTGAGTTGAACCAGGTGTATAAATGTGTTTTAAAAAGACAGAACAACCACAGTAGCTAGTGATTAATAACCGGAACCTTTAATGATCAGTTAAACTTCTGTATGTTTAAATTATTTATCCTAATGTGTATTTTAAACGGTACAAATCGCATTATAAACTGTTTTAAACTGAAGTCAGTTCCTCTTTGGTTTTTAATACACCAATCAACTTCAGACATCATTGTTTTGCTCATAGCAACAGCATCAGCAGTTCACACTGCTGTCAGTTAGAGGACGAGAGTTTCCCCCTCACATCTCAACTTGTGTCCACGCTCTGTGTTTACATATGTGTTTGTGTGTTTCAGGAGTTCAGGCTCAGCACAGTGTAACTCTCTCCTCTCAGAGTCTCTGTGCTGTTACTGGATCTACAGTGATAATCTCCTGTAAATATACAACAGCTGATTTCTCCAGAGTCAGAGAGAGAGAGTGGTATCAGCTCCAGAACTCTGATGGAGAAGAACGAGTCCTGAGTAAAGGTCCTCAATACTCAGTACGAGTTTCTGTAAGAACAGAGCAGAATGACTGTGATCTGACAGTGAGGAATGTGAGACTGAGAGACTCTGGAGTTTATAACTTCAGATTTAGAACATCAAGCAGTGACTGGATATCAGCTTCATCTGGAGTTAATCTGACTGTTACAGGTAAATAAACACACAGAGAGACACCAACACTTACATAGAGTCTTTGTATTTTAAAATAAGACATAAACAAGCTGAGATTTACAGAATTCTTCTATATGATGTGATGTGTGTAGAGCTTCAGGTGAAGGTGGATCGTGAGACTGCAGGACAGAGAAAGGTGAAAGTGACCTGTAGCTCCATCTGCAGCCTCAGAGAAAAACTTTACTACTACTGGTACAGAAATGGAGAATACAAGACGCAGGGAGATGATGCCTCCATTGTGCTGGACTCCACCAGTTCATCTGATGAGGGCAGCTACCACTGTGTGGTGTATGACAGCAAAAGAAAAGGGCACCGCTCTCTTTCAGTGTGTAAGTGTCAACCTAAATCTCAGATCTCTCAGGTTCCATATGCTGATGTGCCTTTAGCTACTGTGTCTGCAAATGTTCTTTCACACCACCAGTTCCTACTGCTTTACTTAATAATGTAACAAATGCAACATTGAAAACTGCTACAGATGTAGTGGTATGCTTTGAAGTTTAAGGAAAAGTTACTTTTTTAATTTTCATAATTAATTTGATGCTTGTTCAATGATGCACAGAGAAAATAAACACTTTTTTACACTGTTTCAACTCTACAGAGGACTAGAGCTTCATTTTTCATGTTGTCATGTTTTTCTCTCTAAAAGAAGGATCATTTGTAGAGTCTACTGGGAGTTGACTCTTAACTTTATCTTTTTAATTTAATTTTGATTTTCTTGTCATTCCAGAGTTATTTTTTTTACTAAACTGGTCCCATCCATTGGAGACCAAAACCTGAGTGGTTAATTTTACTGTTACCTCCAAATGATCTTGGTGGCTCTGTGGTTAATTGCATATGTGGTTTATTACAAACTGCAATAATGGCGGACTGCATAAGATCTGCAGTTTACTTTGACAGTAGCTTTGTTTGAGAATGAGAGTATCACTAGAGTACTTGCAGACATCAAATACAACATGCATAATGACTTTTGAAACTGTTTTTATTTATAAAGATATTATACAGACTAACTATTTTTGGATGACAGTTTATTTTAAAAATGGCCAAAGATGAAAAAATGTAAAACTTTTCTGTATGTAAATTTAGCTGTTTTTCTTTTAATGGTGATTGACTGTAAGTGTGTGTGTGTGTTTCAGGTGTTCTGGGTAAAGAGTGTTGGGGTGTGGCGTACACTCCTGAACGTGTGTGTGCTCTGAAAGGATCATCAGTTGATCTCTCCTGCTCTTATAACCCTGGAGGACACACAGTGACTAAATCAGTGTGGTTCATTAAAGAGCAGGCTGGTGCTGAGCCTGTGGATTTGAGAGAGGATGAGGAGTATCAGGGACGAGTGCAGTACAGACAGAGCTTCCAGAATGACTGTAGTATGAGAATCACTCACCTGAGAGAGAGTGACGCTCAAACATACAGATTCAGATTCTACACTGATGGAGGTGAATACACTGGACAACCTGGAGTCTCTCTGTTTGTCACAGGTACAGCTGTAGAAAGTAAAATAAGATTAGTTAACTTAAAGAATATTGCATAAATAAAACTACGCTAAATATTGTTTTAAAATCTCCTGCAGATCTGAAGGTTACAGTGTCAGACACAAATAAGGGGGGGAAGTATCTGAAGTGTAGCAGCACCTGCACTCTGCCCAGCTACCCCACTTACATCTGGTACAAGAACAGACAGCTTTTATCTGACCAGTACAGTAATACACAGTATTTATATGTCAAAGCTGTGGATGCGGGCAGCTACTCCTGCGCTGCAAAAGGACATGAGGAGCTCCGCTCTCCTTCTGTCTGTAAGACCCTCAATTTAAACTTCACTCACTCTGTCATCAACTCAATGGCAACTTCTGTTTGATTACATTTACACATGGCTGAGAGCTGCTGATGTTACAGTAAGGGTGGGTGACAATATGTATAATGATATTTTTTTTTCTACTCTTTACTAACAAGCTGGAACAGATATCATATACTGGTTGTTGTCTACAGGCTCTCTACAGTTTGACTAAGCCTCTATTTTTTATGAAACTGGCAGTTGGACCGTGCTCCAGAAACATTAAAGATGCATTGTGCACTGTTTTCAGGAAAGCACATTTAAATATAACCTTGTGATGACAGATCACCATATCACCCAGCACTCTCAGCATATTTGATATAACTCAGTTTGTTGTTTTGTTGTGGGTGTTTTGGGTGTTTATGATTCAGATTATTTTGTGTTTCATATTTATCTGTATTTCACTGTGTGTGATTCAAAAGTTTTCACTCTGAGTTTGTGTTTCAGGTGTTTTTGATCAGAACAGCTGCTGGAGTGTATCTTACTCCACCCAGACTATCTGTGCTCTCATTGGCTCATCAGTGGACATCCACAGTTACTACACCTTCTCTGATCAGCTGCCTGACCACCAGCCAGCCTGGTACATTAGACTCCACAGACAGGACAAAGAGCTGAGTCCTGCAGATGGCCGAGTGGAGTTTTTCAATGACAGAGTCAATATGAACACATTGAGAATCAAACATCTCACAGAGAGCGACTCAGCAGAATATCTCCTCCGTTTTAAAGCTCCCTACTGGAATCCCACACACAGCTCTGCTGGGGTCTCTCTCTCTGTCACAGGTAGGAGAAGTGTGTTCTGATTCTGCTTGTGTCTCAGTGTTTACGGTCTGTATTTGAGCTCTAAAGACACTGATGGGGGTTTCTCACAGGCCTGCAGGTGAAAGTGAAACCTGTTACAGTCCCAATATCAGAGGAACAGACAGTAACACTGATGTGTAGCAGCACCTGCACTCTGTTAAACAACCCCACTTACATCTGGTACAAGAATGGACAGCCTGTGATTCACTGCAAATCTGCCTCCTGCTCTGTAGCTGTGGTCAGTGTTGAGGTCAGCTACAGCTGTGCTGTTGCAGGCCATGAGAACCTCCACTCTCCTCCAGTGTGTAAGTGGGCAGTTTTACATGCACTGGTTATCTACTCAAATATCTACTGTACAGTATTGTATATGGTGATTGTGCAGTTAACAACAAATAAGTAATTATTTGTAGTAGTGGTTAATAGGAGTTAATTAAGCAGCTCATCAGCTACCTGACCATTCAAATCTAAAAATCTAAAATGTATGTTTGAATCTATTTATAATCAGATTCTCCTACAAACACCAATGCAGTGATAGTTTCCTCTGGAGAGAGAGTGGAGGGAGATTCAGTGACTCTGAGCTGCAGCAGTGATGCAAACCCTCCTGTTCTCATCTACTCCTGGTTTAAGCAGAGAGCAGCTGCAGACGCACCACTGACAACAGGCCAGAATTACACCATCACCAACATCAGCTCCCAGCACAGTGGACTCTACTACTGCACCGCTCACAACCAGCTAGGACAGCACAGCTCAACACCCACCCGTCTGGATGTGTTATGTAAGTGTCATGCTTAAAAACAACAGTATGAACAAAATGTAACAAATGGACAACATTTTTATTGTAACAATGCGTTCAGAGAATGATCTGGCAAGAATTAATGTGCAGGAATCACATACCATTATGACCCACACAGATATATATTAACTCTTACCAAATCATTTTACAATAATTGTTCTGTCTAAACACTACAAGCCAAACATCCCAGCAGAAAACAGTGTCCATAGAAAGTCCCTCAGTTTCAGCCTTGCTTAGATTGAATGGAGCCTTGTCGCTGATGCTGTGTCCACACATATCTAGAGCAAACATTGACCTGCAGACTGTCAGACTGCCTTAGTTCCATATTTCACACAGATTTTTGTTTATATTGCTGTGGATACACCACCATCTCTGAAATGTCCACATATTTCTAGTTATCCATTGCATTTGAATTAGAGTTAGGATTTATTCAGAATTGATAAGCTGACTTTCAGATTTTGTTAATGATCACCAAGTCACATATATATTCACACATATTTAATAGCTGCATTCAAATTGAGACCCCACCTACAAGAACTGAGCACAGTACATTCTGATGCCTCCACACTATGGTTTAAAGAAAAAGTAAACATGATTATAAATACCATTATAACTTCCAAATCACTCTTAAATTGCTGATCACACAGAAACAACCTGATCAGTCATATTTCAGAGTTCTGCATATTTAATAAATGAGAACTACAGAAAATGGAAGCGTTTTCAAAAAGCCGTGAATTCTTGTCTTCACAGAAACACTAAAATGGAGTTTTCAAAAATCTCCAACGTGGAGATCATTTTCAAAAACCTCAATTTTTAGTGAACAAAAACAGTGTTTTCATGTGGACAAGAAGCCAAAATGCAGAGATTTTTTTAAAAAAAATAACCGGATACCTGTGGACGTGGCCTGAGTTCCAATGAAGCAAAAATACAACAAATAATTCATATACCCCTTAAGGTGTCCAGTGTCTAAATATGTAAAAGGTAATCTCAGCAACACCTGGGGAATTTCAGAACAGGTGAAACCCAGTGTTTGGGGTAACGCGGTACAAAGTAACACATTGAAGTAATCTGATTACTTTTTTCTGTAATGAAGTAATGTAATGCATTACAGTTAAATATTTTGTAATCACATTACAGTTACTAACTTAATAAAAACTGATACTTGCGTTACTTACATTTTTCTATAAAAATATTATTTTTAATACACAAAATATGAAGCATTTCCAAAGCTGTTTTCTGCTAATTTGTGCTGCACTAACACCTTGCCATAGCTAACTGCACAGCTCGTCATGTGACCATGACTGTGAGGAGCGCAGCACAAACGCAGTTTGGAACGATGGCAGAGAATGAGAGTGGATGTTTCCACAAATGGAGATATTCTCATTATTCTGAATTTGTTTCACGTTTGTCGAAGAAGTTAATTAGGGTGCATGAAAAAAACAAAACTCATGGCTAAAGACCCCTGTCCTGAAGGAGAGAGTGCTCAGACTTACTTTGCTCTGCTTTAAGCTTTAGCTCAGCTATAAACGCATTTCTCACACCTGGAAAAGTGGAATAATTTCATGTAAAATGTCTTTCAACATTCGACTTTTTACGAGGCTGAAATCAGCTTCTCATTCGTCAGCTTCGTGTTAGAGTTTTTCCGTTTCACCTTAAATGGTGCCTGAGGTGGCAGAATGTAACTGCTGCACCATTTAAGGTGGAACAGGAATATTTGAACAAAAAGAACTACAAAGAACTGTTGGCTATCATTTTTGTACTTTCCAGATATGTTTGTAGGTTTAATTCCAGTATATTTTGTACAGGTTTTAGAATGTAACTTAAAAGTAAAGTAATGAGGTTTGAGATTACATTTTACAGAAAGTAATGAGTAAAGTAATCACATTACAATTTTAGTTATGTAATGAGTAATCGGTAATGGAGTAACTACCCCAACACTGGTGAAACCATACAAGAGATCCACAAGCAGGATTGACTTGGAGAAGACAGGCTCCAGGCAGGTAAAAGTTAATGCCTTATCTGAAGAACACCCCTTAGCTAAGGACCCCCTTACCGAAGAAACAACATGAAACAATCAACTCCTTCCCATCTGCATCCCTTTGTGTTGTAGGAAGTGAAGAAAAGGTAAAAGCAGTTCTGTGTTTAGCCCTTCCAGCAAATGACAGTGTTAACATCTTGATAAGCTAAACAAGGTTATGTCAGCGTCAGTTGACCATGTAATTTCAAATGTAGCAGCTGTAAATACTGTAAATAATGTTTCCTTGATAAACCAAGTATCAACAAAGTTCCATGAGTAAGGTGATTCAGTGTGAGTGCACTGTAATTAGAGTATAAACTTCTCTACTGCTTTATGTCCATCAGAGAGAGGAGAGATACTGACTCTCAGTCATATATGCACTGCCCTCCATACATTCTTTGTCTCTACACTTATGCTCATTTATTTAAATACTATAAGAACAGTCACGTGACTACAGTACAGGATGTTTGACTCCTAATGTTAGGTGAGTGTATGTATTGAGGCAGCTGTCTGAACCCTGATTGTTTCGATGCTTCCTTTTGTATTGACTGAACACACAGAGAACTGAATGTGTGGAGAACTGATTGTGCCTTTAGAGTCAGTAGATATAAACAGACACAGAGTCCCTGAGTCAGTCTGACACCTTTAAAATCTCTCTGTGCTCTTTATGGCTTCTACAACGTATAGCTCTTCTCTGTATGTGATGATGAGGCTGCTGGTTTATTTGTGAAGGTGCTGAAGGTCCAGAGGAGAGTTCAGTGTTAAAGCTGGTCACAGTGGGAGTTTCAGTCTTTCGGGCTCTAATACTCATCACAGCAGCTCTGTGGATGTGGTATGTGAACTATTAATGAGATGCATTAAATTTTACATGAATTAAAGTTTCGGCTTGTATCAGCTGGTTGTTTGTTTTTCAGGAGAAAAAAAGTCCACAGCAGCGCTGAGGAAAGTGAACAGGTGAGCGTGTTAGAGAGGAGAGACTGAGTGACCAAATGATCAAATCCTTTTTTTAAATATCTTATCCTCTCTCTCTCTCTCTCTCTCTCTCTCTCTCTCTCTCTCTCTCTCTCTCAGCGAGATGCTGCTGCTGTGTATGATAATGTTCCAGCTCAGCCGTTTCAGCCTGCAAACAGAGAAGATGATCAGGACGACATTCTCTACTCCAGTGTTTATTTCAGACCCTCTCACTCACAGGAAGAGCCTCCATTCCTCACTGCTAAACTTCCTCTAGACTCCACAGAAGAGGAGGATGTTCAGTACGCTGCTGTGAACTTCAGCACACGCACTGCTGCCCCCCAGTGAGTAAATCATGTCATTACATCTGCACTGATTCAGACGAGGTTTAGTTTAGTACACTTATCTAGTTCATCTCTTTGTGTTCACAGGTCTGCTTTGGCTGAAGTAGCTGATGATCCATCTCAGACCTACAGCCAGATCCGAAAACACAAACCTGCAACATAAACAGCAGAACACGTTCACTGTGAGCTCAGTGGACTGGACTTTCAGAGCTGAAGATGCAGGAGCTCTGGATCCTGGAGGAAAGCTGAGCTGTTCACTGTTCACCAAACCTGCACATTAAAAAGAAACTCAGCTGACAAAACAAATTAGAGAAAAACAGACTCAGTGTATTTTTGTGCTCTTTACTGATCAGTTCTAAAACTGAATGTCTAAGGCATCAGTTTCCTCAAACTGTTCAAAGAGCCTGTTGCTTATAAAAGTCACATATAAAATCATGATCAATGCCGCCACCAGACCAAAATGTAGGTTCATATTTATTTTTTTTCTTTTGTCAACTTGAATTAATCACGTTCAGAGTTTAATAATGAGAAAAACATCAGAAGTGAACTAACAGCAAAACACATAAAAAACAAAATAAACTAATGAATCTGTCATAAAAATTATAATACACTGATGAAGTCAGGTTTACATTACATGAGTTCTGCTTTCATTACAGCTCTGATTCACAGTGTAGTTGACTCTGCTGATCTGCTTCAGTCTGCAGATTTAGAGCCAGTCAGAGTCAAAGCTTAGCAGAGACAATCAACAAGTGTGCTAATAAAGAACACATCGTCCGTGATGTAGCTGAGCAGCTTTGATTTATTTTTCAGTTCAGTGCTTAAAGCAGTTTAGAGACATTCTATAAATAAAGTTTCTTATTTTTAGTTTATTCAGCTTTATTGTGTTTTCGTTTCATTTTATTTCCATTTAGTGCTCAGTTCAATTTTTCATTAAAAACTATTTTATATATTTCTGTTTGTCTTTTATATGTAGCTCCTAAACAGTGTTTCAGACAATAATAGGAACACAAGCTGTGTAGATGTTTTTAGATTAAAACACTTTTGTTTAGGCTTCTTTTGTTTTGTTATTGGGTCTCTTTTTACTTTAAATTCTTTACTCTGTAACATTGTTATTTCATTCATCTAGTCTTTCATTTAAAAAATGTTTACTTGTATTTTGCTAATATTTGAGATTTTGTAATAAAATGAAAAGCTAATTTAAAGTTTGAGTTCTTTTTAAACTTTTATTTAGTTTATTCAGTCTTGATTCACAGTTTCTGCACTTTCATCATCTTTTTATAGCTGTGAGTAGAAGGAGAAGTGTGTTGCCGTGTTGTAAAAGACAAAATCCTCAAAACAATCTGGGGTTAATTAAAAGCTGTCGTGATGAATTGGAACTCATAGAACATTAAAGGACCTATAAATATGCAGATTCATTCACTCCATGTTACTGTGAATATTTAATTCAATTGATGTTCACATTTGGGAAACATATAAATAATATTATATTGCAATTGTTTAAACTAGCAAAACCTGGTGAAAAATAAGCTTTTTGATAGCTAAAATTGTACAAACTTAGGAGCACACTTTAATTTAAATTTTTTCATGTTGCCCTTCAGGGCTTCTGTAGCAGTGTAATCACAGTTCTGTTCATGCCTTCAAATGCATACTGGAGACGTTTTCACCAACTCATCTGTAAAATATTGAATATACCATCCCAAAACTACTCTGAACTTCTCAGGGTAAATTTTCTTCTCCTGCCATTGAGAACTCCATAGTTTACACTGCAGGCTTAAACGTTTTTCAGACATAGCAACAGTAACCAAGGGGGTGGAGCTTAGCAAATATTAATTCTCCAGACTCAGCTAATTTGGTCTTATAAAAAAGCACTGGATTAATTCTTGTTTAATAAATAAAAGAATAACGTGATCATCCAAAGCTTCATTCAGCACACAACCATGTGACTGCTTTACAAACTGATTCAAAAGAAGTGCAAACTGCTGCATTAGTTTCCACATCTAGAGAAGGAAAACAACAACAACACACACAGATTCTAATGAACAGAGTCTGAAGTTGGTTGAATGTTAACGAACCATGTTAGTAGAGATGCTGTCTGTGAAAATGTAGCTCCTCTGAACGCTTCGTCTGAAGTGCACGTCAATACATCTGTTAGGACTGTGTTTCATAAGTGTGTTTCAAAAGTGTGTTTATTTAGTGTCGGGTAAAAACAAAAAACAATGTTATTGTCTTTGTTGTTAGTAACTCAATGTGAATGTCTAAAGTAGAACTGAATAAAAAGTAGATCAGAAGTAAAACTGTGATTCACTGAAGTACAAATCAATCAAAAGTTTACTGAGCTACATGTAACTGAGTAAAGATAACTAGTTACTACCCACCTCTGACAGGGACAGAGCGGACAGAGGGAGGAGACGGTGACCAGACTGCAGAACCCAGGAACCCTGCAGGAACCCAGGAACCCTCCTCCTTCAGAGCAGAGGTACAATCATATCTAATGAAGATCTTTAACACATCAGAAATGCTCAAACACTACTGATCAAAATCAGTGTTTTCAGTAATATAAAACAGATTTACAGCAGATAAATGAATAAAATATACTAATATGATAGATCTGGGCTGTGAACATAAAAAAGGCATTTCTGATGCTTCAAATTTAAGCTCACTTTAATCTGATCACTTTTAAAGCTTGTGTTGTCATCTGTTTCAAATTAATGTATTTGGTTTGGTCAGTCAATGTTAAGTTTTCTTAAATGCTATTTATTGTTTAATAACTACTAGTTGTTCCCAAAATGCAAGCTTGATTCTAAAATATATTTTGGTGTCTAGGCTGTAATAAATTACTACTTTGATGCTAAATGTAATAATCTTCTAATGTTCTCTACTTTAGTAAATTTAAAAGGAACTAAATCTACATCATAGTTTTTACTTAAGGTTTTACTGTACATAAAATAAAAATACATTAATATTAAAAGGGATTTTGATCTTCTGAACAGTTGTGCACATTAAATTCAGTAACTCAGTTCTAGAATCAGTGAACAGGTGTCAAATCTTCTTGTTGTTCTTCTTGATTCAGACTGCAGAGAGGAGGGAGAGGGAGGCAGCGCTGCAGGAGAGCTCCATCCCTCTGCTGATCCATGGTCACACCATAGAGGAGTACCAGACCATCTACCCCTCTGTGGTGGATTCCATGGTCAGCACGGCCTCTGGACAGCCCCGTTCATACAGCCTGGAGCTTGGCCTCAGGATCAAGCAGCGCCTGTGGGAGACACTCCGCTGTCCCACTCTGAGAGAGGAGGAGCAGCCTTAGAGCTTCAGCTCACCAATGCTGAGAACCCCAACACTGTTTAAAATCTACTGAGTTTCACCAAATACTTTAACAATTTCAGTATCTGTAGATAATCTATTGGGGGCTGTTCAAATAAAGTGGAACCATTTAAGTCTAGTTGCCTTACACTAAGTTAAGCTGTTTTAGACTAGGCTTAGTTAACTTCAGTCTTACACTAAGTTAAGTGCTAACACTTTATTTGGATAGTCCACTGTAGATGCTCACCAAGCATCTAGCATCAACTAAATAGCAACTAAATCCTAATACTAACCCCAACACTGTGTCACCACAAAGTTTGATAATAATTTGAATATCTGTAGATAATCTACCGGGGGCTTCTCAAATAAACTGGAACCTGCTAAGTAACTAAATTAACTCACTAACTAAATTTGGTCCTAATCCTCACTCTGACCTTAGCATCAAATTAAAGTCTTAATCTAACCCCAATCTTGGTCCTAAAGCTAACCCTGGTCCGAAAACCCTCCAATACTGTTGAGAATCTACTGAGTTTCACGTAGTTTGTTAACAGTAGTTTGGTAGTTTGATAACAGTTTGAACATCTGTAGATAATCTATTGGGGGCTGTTCAGATAAAGTGGAACAGGTTTAGTGCATTTGTGCATGTTTGTGTAATGAGGTGAGAAAGTTAAGGTTCATTTCAATTTGCTTTGTGTTTCTGGGTTTTATTTGTTGTAACAGGAGATCTGGATGTTTGTATTTTGATGTATTTTGAAGATATTTCCATTTGCAGTGTCTCACAGTGGATCTGTCGTCTCCTCCTCATACAGTTGCAGATAAATGTAAAAATGTTTATACTGTTATGCAACTTTAAGTTACTTGTAACTGTAAAAATAGATTCTAGAGTCTAAAATGAGAAAGCTGTAGACGCCCCAAAATTATTTTAAAAATTAGTTCTTAAAATCAAATTATTTATTAATCAAATCTTGAGATTCTGTGTCAACCTTCCCCTTTTGAGTCTTGGTTCCTCTCAAGGTTTCTTTCTCTTGTTCTGAGGGAGTTTTTTCTTGCCACTGTTGCCACTTGTTTGATCATCTGGGGCTCGGACATGGATTTTCTGTGAAGCTGCTTTGTAACAGCGCCTGCTATAAAAACCGATAAATAAATATGTCTTGAATTAAACTGAAATGAGAACAATGATTAAATTTACAGACTCACTAAATACATGATCCAAAGTTCTACAGCTTTGTAAAAATAAACGAATACGTGAAAACATAAATAACAAAACAAGAATCTTAGACGCCTATAAACAATACCAGTTCATGTGTTTATTTACTTCTTAAAAGAGTTTCTGTTGTTCATAAGTTTATTAACTATTAAAATGAAACATTTTTTACCAAAAGTCATTTTTTATGCAGAGAGCTATTTATCTTTTTTACACAATAAATTATTATCTTATACAGTTTGTTTACTTGTGTTTTTTCAGTGTTGTAGTTCTTCACAGTGTGGACTAAAGAGTAAAGAGGGAGATAAACAACTGAACAGCTAATGTAGTTTATCTGTATAGAAATGAAACAGAACATGATAAAGTAACAACATGTCAAATCACTTTAACAACACAATATTCTCTCATAGTCACTGCACTAAAACTGATGCAGTGAGATTAGCTTTAGCTATTAATGCTAATAAAGCTAACCAGTCCGTGTGGACGGTCATCAAAGTGTCCGTCTGCAGGTCTCACTGTTAACTGCAGTGCTGCTCCATCACACAGACGAATGCAGGTAGAAAGAGAAGGATAAAGAGAGAAATCTGTGCTGAGAGGGTCTGTCAGTGCTTTTTAGACATACAGACAGGTTGATTTACCCATCACACTGTTTTATTAGCAGATAGTCATTAGATATTAGTTTAATTAGCAGATAATTAGCTAAATTCCAATCTCTAAGTTAGCTCTGTCAGTAATCTAACATCCTTTACCAGATATTTTTCTTCACTTTGGTCAATTATGTCTATAATTATTAGGGGAATAACCAGAAGTCCTCAAACATGACACTATCATAACATTTATAAGCTAATAAGGAATAAAAAGGAGGAGAATGAAAAAAGAAAAAGAAAAATTTCTTAACAAGTAATAATATAACTGAAATCTGAGAGTTCAGTGTGCGCACACTCACTGCTGCCATCCAGTGACTAAATGATGTTATTACACCGACAATCATTTTAATTACAGTTTAAGACAAAACTCTGCATAAAACTCATATTTAATAAATCATAATGAAACACATGTGTAAAGATTTGTTTATGGAACAATCTAGTGTTTCTAAAACCAACATTCAGTTCCTGAAACATTAATATTAAATATATTTTCACCTCTGAATACCGTTTAATCACTCCACCTATAAAGTCCCTCAAAGGAGCGTCTGTTGATTTGTTGGGGATCAATGTTAAAGTCAACTCTGGATCATTTTTCTGTGTTAAGTCACTCTCCTGGAGCTGTCCAGTGTGCTGAACTCCATCACTGCTTACTGACCATAGCTGGTCATTTTATTCTTTTTTTCTTTATTTATTTATACAGTTTGAAAAATGTGACTTTTTGGAAATGTGAGCTATTTTAATGCAGCACAAACCGTAATAATGAACTAAACAGATGAACAGAGGATTTAATGTTTTCTAAAAAATAGTCTAATAAATTTCTATTTTGTCTGACAAATTAATCCTCCACTCACAGTCTGGTCAGATTACTGTTCAGGACAGTAAGTCTGAAAAGAGAAAGTGAAAAACAAACCTAAGCGTGACAGAATTATTGTCCAAAGTTTATGAGGAACCTGTATAAACTAGTTTTTTTGTAGATCTGAAATGGTCGTTGTAGGTGTAATAACATCATTTAGTCACTGGATGGCTGCAATGAGCAAATGCTGTTATTACAGAACATCAGTCTGTTGGCAGAACTGTCACTTTAGATTCTCTGTAAGAGCTCACAGTGATGCTGCTCTGGAATGAATTATTGAATGTGTTCATGATGAGCACAGAGAGCATAAATGAATCACATATCTGTAATTTATACTGCAGCTTATTTGTGGGAGTTTCAGTCTTTCTGGCTCTAACACTCATCACAGCAGCTCTGTGGACGAGCTGTGTGATCAGTGAAGATGTTCAACATGAGCTGCACTGAACCGAGTTTTATCCTCTTTAATTAATGTGCTGTTTGTTTGTCTCTCAGGAGGAGAAACCGCAGCTCAGCTAAAGTCCACAGGAGCTCTGAGGAGAGTGGATAGGTCAGCGTGGGTAGAGAGAAGGTTCGGATATAATTTCATTCATATAATGTTATTTATCTCTCTCAGTGTTCAGTAGTGCAGAGAAAACAAGCAGTTTCATTATTGTGACCTCAAATGAGACTCCAGGGTAACCCAGGTCATCAATCCCAAACAGACCACAGGAGGAGAGGAAACACGCTCACACTAAAGATGCTTCAATCAAAAGGCAATTTATTGGGCTAAATATCAAACAAGATTCAACCTGCATTTTTAAATGTTATAGTTGATTAACTTGATAATGTGATCAATCACTGTAATGGTGTTAAGCACTACGGCTTAAGGCACTCCTTAAGGGCGACTCAGAAACTTTGAGCATGAAGGTAAGTGAAGCCTAAAGTGCGCTAATATATGTATGTATATCTATAAAAGGGGTGTAAATCTATAAAATCAAACAGTGTCAAAACCTGAGCGTAAGAAAGCGAAACCACGACCTTACTTTTGTTGAGAAGATGAACTGGACCTTCGGTAGTGTAGGATGGGTCTTTGGACATTCTTGCATTGTGGGTGTGCTCTGCGTGGTCCTGCGGGGCAGGCAGATTTTCGAAGAGCCCTCAGTCAGCAACCAGGCAGCTTGCATTTCATGGTGGAGGGTGAGGTGGCAGGTTGGGTGACAGCAGGCTGGACTTCTCTTTGTGACAGTTTGGCATGTCTTATTTCAGCCACTTGATGGAGCTATGGATCCATGTTTGGAACATCAATGACATTGTTAAATTGATAGATTCATAACGATATGACACAACCTTGTTTTTAGTATGTCCGATCTTCTGGTGACAAACCAGGATGAGTAATTAACATTTGGAGTGAATATCTTAACATGTGACTCTGTGTTGCCAAAGCTATTAGCTTTCAGGGCTCAGGGAGAGGTCTTGTAAACAAAGCTGTTTTGTAAAGTGACCAGGTGGTGTCCACTACAGCACGCTACTGTGAACTTCAGCACACACACCGCTGCCCCCAGTGAGCAAATCAAGCCAAATCATCTGTACTGATTCTAAAGTGCTTTAGTTCAAACTCAGCTTGTTTATAGTTCAAATGAATCTTTTATAAATAAATAAATAAATTCATTATCGCAGTTTAAGCTCATCTCTTCACATTTTTGTCCCTGACAATTAATCACCTGAATGACCGTCTCAAAGCAAGACCCAGATCTAAAAATTCATCTTTCAGCTCTGGTCTCTTCCCCTCCCTGCTGTCACTGCAATCTTGTAGAAGAGCAGAGGCTGCAAAGTGAACTAAACATGAATAAACAACAACTAAAAACAGAATCTAAAAGCTGCTTCAAAGCTTTATTTCAATGTGTTCTCATACCACACTATTCAGAATAATAATGAAAAATAACCAGAATAATAATGAAAAAAACCAAAACAAAAATGATATGATTTAAAAACAGGGAGACTCCAGTCCTGGAGAACCACAGCACTACACAGTGTTAAAGAGGGAAAACAGTGAACTCTGCAGTTTTTGATAAAACATATGAATATACAAATAAACTAAGTGGTAAACACTGATATATCTCCTATATCCATACATGGCCCAAAGCATCCAAATCTATTGACAGAATTGGCAGAACTGCCTGATTCTGGCTTATTATTATGTGAATTTGTACAACACAGGAAAAAGATACTTAAGAAATAAAAGTAACTCAGGTGACAAATATTACTTTAAGACAGTATCTGGCTTGTTATAATCTCCGTAAAAGTTTTCATTCTTCATCTCTGGAGCTCTTCTCTTCTCTCTGTGAGGATGAACAGCCTGAAAAAAATCAAATGACAGAAACTATTATATATTCCAACTAGTAAATACACAAACACAAACAAACTCACACATTCACAAACATGAGAAAGAAACTCTCCCACTGCAGACTTACTGTCAGAGTGTCGTAATCAGAGCTCATGGTTTCAGGGTTTAGTGTTGAGTACGTGTCACTGGGAGAGTCTGTAAGATGCTGAAGACAAAAATGAAAACTTACACAACTAAACACACTCTGCAGGGTAACACACACACACACACACACACACACACACACACAGAAGTATAAAGACCGCAGACTTACTTGTAGAGTGTCATAATCTGAGGTCATGGTGGTGGGATTCAGAGCTGTGTATGTGTGGTCTGCAGGATCTGGAGTCTTTTAGAGAGATGAGGAGAACAACTTCAGTCTTTATTCAGTAGCAGCTTTACAGGAGTATGTAGACAGAGAAAGAGTGAAATCCTCTCTCAGTACCTGAATATCTGTGTCTCTCTCTGCTCCTCTCTTCCTCCTGATCACACAAATTACATTTAATGAAGACATCCAGCATAAGAGCTTCTATTTGAGTCTAAAGTTGATGTTTTAATCTGATATTTAATGAAAGGTTCAGATATTCAGAGTAAAATCTAAAGAATACAGTCACTCACTTAATGCACAGAACAGCAGTAAGAAGAGAGAGAGCCAGAACAGGAACGACTCCAACAGCTCCCCAAACAGCATTCAGCTTCCACAACTCAGCTGAGTCCACACACACACACACACACACACACACACACACACACACAGTGTAGTACTGAACAAGGACTGAAATGTTGAACATTTTAAACTCATTACAGTCTTTTACAGTCTTACTGGCTGATGTGGGGAACATGTGCATCCAGTCTATTTAATACAAAGGATAAAAGAGGTCTCCAGTTTTTACACTGATTAGATAAACTGTACTGAATGAGAAACATTATTAGAAACAGTAGTTTATAAGAAACATCATTCCTGTTTTATTCTGATTAGAGGGAAATTGGCCCCTTATAACAGTTAAACATCCTAGTTATTGAATTCCTTTAAAGTACTTACGTAACACATCCAGACTGGTGGGTGTTGAGCTGTGCAGTCCTAGCTGGTTGTGAGCAGTGCAGTAGTAGAGTCCACTGTGCTGGGAGCTGATGTTGGTGATGGTGTAGTTCTGGCCTGTTGTCAGTGGTGCATCTGCAGCTGCTCTCTGCTTAAACCAGGAGTAGATGAGAATAGGAGGGTTTGCATCACTGCTGCAGCTCAGAGTCACTGAATCTCCCTCCACTATCTCTCCAGAGGAAACAATCACTGCTCTGGTGTTTCTTGGAGAATCTGATTGGAAAGGTGTAACATATATTGGCTGAGATATTATAGTACCAACACATTTTTATTTATTAAGTTGCCTTGTCACTGATCAGGAGTAATTCACGTTCATTTCTAAATAAATCTCACTACTGTATTTGTAAATTGAAGCATTACTGTATATGATAATGTACTGCAGAAGATTGAGTAAAACTGCACACTTACACACTGGAGGAGAGTGGAGGTTCTCATGGCCTTCAACAGCACAGCTGTAGCTGACCTCAACACTGACCACAGCTACAGAGCAGGAGGCAGATTTGCAGTGAATCACAGGCTGTCTGTTCTTGTACCAGATGTAAGTGGGGTTGTTGGAAAGAGTGCAGGTGCTGCTACACATCAGTGTTACTGTCTGTTCCTCTGACACTGTGACTGGAACAGGTTCCACTTTCACCTGCAGGCCTGTAACAGATCCCCATCAGTGTCTTTAGAGCTCACACAGACCGTAAACACTGAGACACAAGCAGAATCAGAGCACACATCTCCTACCTGTGACAGAGAGAGAGACCCCAGCAGGGTTGTGTGTGTGATTCCAGTAGGGAGCTTTAAATCGGAGGAGATATTCCGCTGAGTCACTCTCTCTGAGATGTTTCATTCTCAATGTGTTCATATTAACTCTGTTACTGAAAAACTCCACTCTGCCGTCTGCAGGACTCAGCTCTTTGTCCTGTGGGAGGAGTCTGATGTACCAGGCAGGCTGGGGGTCAAGCTGCTCACCAGGGAAGGTGTAGTAACTGTGGATGTCCACTGATGAGCCAATGAGAGCACAGATATTCTGGGTGGAGTAAGACACACTCCAGCAGCTGTTCTGATCAAAAACACCTGAAACACAAAAACATAGTGAAAACTTTTGAATCACACAAAGTGAATTAAAGAATAATGTGAAACACAAACTCAATTAAATAAATACCCAAACACTCAACTCAGTTACATCAAATATGCTGAGAGTGGTGGGCAATATGGTGATCTGTCATTGCAAAAATGATGTGTCAGTGAGGTTTCCTGAGCACACTGAATACATCTTTAATATTTCTAGAACACTGGCCAACTGCATGCTTCATAAAAATAGAGACTTCTTGTAAAGGCAAAGTTGATGAGAGCCTATAAATAACAATCAGAACATTTCTGTTCCAACTTTTAGGCAAACTTGTTAGATGAATGAAATATCATACATAGTGTTTTCCACACTTTAACATCGGTAACTCTTCACTATGTGTAACTGTAATCCTACAGACTGAGATGATGACAGAGTGAGTGAAGTTTAAACTGACGTTCTTACAGACAGCAGGTGAGCGGAGCTTCTCGTGTCCTCTTACAGCGCAGGAGTAGCTGCCTGCCTCCACAGTTCTGTCAGTCAGATACAGTTCATTACTATACTGATTAGAAACAGGCTGTCCATTCTTGTACCAGATGTAAGCTGGGTTGTGGGGCAGAGTGCAGTTGCTGCTACATCTCAGTACCTTTCTCCCCTGATGCATCTCTGACACTGTTACCTCCAGATCTGCAGGGTTTGTTTTAAAACAAGGTTTATCGTATTTTAAATTGATGCTGTAGTTTTATAGTTAACTAATCTAATTTGATGTTATGCGGCTCTACCTGTGACAGACAGAGTGACTCCAGGTTGTCCAGTGTATTCACCTCCACCAGTGTAGAATCTGAATCTGTATGTTTGAGCGTCACTCTCTCTCAGGTGAGTGATTCTCATACTACAGTCATTCTGGAAGCTCTGTCTGTACTGCACTCGTCCCTGATACTCCTCATCCTCTCTCACATCCACAGGCTCAGCACCAGCCTGCTCTTTAATGAACCACACTGATTTAGTCACTGTGTGTCCTCCAGGGTGTTTATAAGAGCAGGAGAGATCAACTGATGATCCTTTCAGAGCACACACATGTTCAGGAGTGTAAGTCACACCCCAACACTCTTTACCCAAAACACCTGAAACACACACAGTCAGCAAGATGGAACTCAGATGATGAACTCTACAGGAAAAGTAAATGAAAGCAGATACAGATAAATTTTTATTTCATACAATCATTATGCTTGTTGTGTTTAATGTCTGTAAGTTCTGTTTAGCTTTAATGCTGCATTAGGTTACAACAGTTTTCCTGATCATTGCCTAAAAATCAAAGTAAATAAAAAAAATGAACAATACAGAAATTTTAGCATGTAGCTACACCTGAAAGGCACACCAGAATATGGAGTCTGAGTGATCTGAGATTTAGTGACTGACACTTACACACTGAACGAGACTGATGCCACTTATCGCTGCTGTCATACAACCCACAGTAGTAGCTGCCCTCATGAGATGAATTGGTAGAGTCCAGCACAGTGTAGGCTACATCTGTATATGTCTTGTATTCTCCATTTCTGTACCAGTGGTAGTTAAAGTTTCCACTGAGGCTGCAGGTGGAGCTACAGGTCACTTTTATCTTTCTCCGTCCTGCAGTCTTATGATCCACCTTCACCTGCAAATCTACAAACATACATTACATACATACATACATAGTTTTGCCAAACCACCATCAGCTGCACAGCAGTTCTTACACAAGTGTCAACTGCAATTAAACAACAGGGAGATGGTCATTCATGTAGGATCAAAAAGATATAACAGTAATGTTTTATTTTAGTGGTCCACTGTCAGACCTGCCAACCTTTACACATTTTGCATAGCAGGTATGCATTTTGACATCAAAGTATGCTGATACTATTTCTCACTCTAAGCAAAAAGCTGGCAAAGTCTGAGAGTTCAGTTGTGCATCTGCAGCACTCAGATATAATAGCAAGAGGCAGCAACGTCTAGCCTTCCGAAAACAAAAGAAGAAGAAGAGTTCAACCAATCATAGCGCTAGCTGGTGTACATTTTCTGTTTGGACATCTTTCTACATGAACTGCAGCCGTGGAAAAAGGTTTGAACTCAAAGAATCGTCTTATAAATGTATATTGATCCTAGTTTTGAATAGCTGGCAAACCCTTCTGTTTCTGTGGGGTGCTGCTACAGCTTGCCCACACTGCCCATCCACACATTCAGTAACAGAGCAGTACAAAAGTAAACCGTGACCATGGCAACACTCTAGAACACAGAAGTGAGTTTCTATCTAGTCAGACTGTGCGGCTACGTCTGCGCCTTTTTAAATTGCTTGATGTACGCAAGAAGGTCCGCTACACCCTAGCAGACACAAATTTTATCGTGTGGACTTTAAATTGGCATTTACAGTTAAAATAAACATGACGTTAGGTGAGGAGGACGCTGATGTGGGAGAGAGAGAGCAGCAGACCCTGTTGAACAACCAAACTTGATGATTTGGTGGTGAGTGGGGAAATGGCCGTGTGCTAAACAAAGTGTTTTTTTTTGTTTGTTTGTTTTTTGAGTGTTACACTATTGTGCTGTGCAAAATATTTTCCAAAGGTTGGCAGGTCTGCATTGTAGATGCTCAGTCTGTCTAACATTCCACTAAATATCTATGAGACGCAACTGATCTTGAAATCTAACCCTAATCCTAATCCTAATCCTAATCCAATACCAATACCTAACCCTAATCATAATGTTGATAATGAACGGAATTTATTTCTTCAACAGCTGCAGACATTATCCTATATACATTCCGGCTTTATTTATATATTAACCATCTTAAAAAATTATAATAAATAACAGTATTGTATTTTAACGGGACGGACCTTCCCAAACACTCTTGATAATTTATAGACTCTCTCTGGACCAGTTTAAGAAAATAAGGTGGTACCTCAGTGTGTGTCTGAGTGATATTACATTACATTACATTAAATTAAAACATACCATGACGGATGGTAGATAGGCCTCTAGGTATAGAATATTAAAACATCTGAGCTGAAATTGTGCTTCGGTTACAAAAATCTTTACTTAAAGCTCAGTAAAACCATGTCTGTAGTAGGTTTAAGATAAACCTAAGTTAAGCCTGATATACAGCACCATCTAGTGACAGATGTGTGGTTTTTAAATGATACAGCAACTGGGTTTAGTTCAGACTGTAGGTGAGCTTTGAACTGCAGCTTCCAGCAACACGGGAATAGAGTTTAAAAATCCATGTGATTCATTCAGATTTAAACAGGGTTAAACTCAAAGCCACAGCTAAGCTATTAAGAGTGCAGCTAATATCTAGCTTCTTTTGTTGTCTCTCTGTGGTCTGTATCAGCATTAGCATTTAGCATTACATTAGAAAGCAGTAGAGGTCTGCGTGGGACTGTTTTTTCAGTCCCACTCTCACCCACTCCCATAAGATTTCATCCCGCTCCCACTCACTCCCACAGAAAATCTGAATCATTTGTCCCGCTCCCGCCTGCGCCCGAAACGTTTTGACCTGCTCTCACCCAAGCAGTTCCACCAAGGCGAACTGACATTCAGTATCTGACACAGTCTGTTCACAAATACATTATTCTCTGCTGAAATAACACAGCAGTCATGGTCATCAGGCTCACCTTAAAGTAATTTCACCAAACGCCATTTATTACCAGTAAACACAAAGCAGGAATTAAACCAGTGTTACGTTTTTGTTTTTTTTTTCCTCTCTCTCTCTCTGGCATGCTTTCTCTCTCTCTCTCTCTCTCTCTCTCTCTCGTCTTATTCACTTTATTTTACCTATCTTTCGCCTTATATGCGGATTGAAGTGTCACTCTTCACTGTCTCCTTTTGACCACTCAAAAAAGGTGGGCTGGTTTCCCACCTGCTCCCGCGCCGACACTGAAAATTAGTCCCGCACCCCAAGTAATGCATTTCTATTGGCCCATTCATCATGACATTTTCATACATTGTACAGATCAGACAAAAAAAGGGGGAAAACTGAGAGCCTTGTTTTCAGTTTTTTTTAACAGTATGTTTTGTTTGAAAACACAGACTCTGTATCAGTGTGTGTTTATTTACCTGTAACAGTCAGATTAACTCCAGATGAAGCTGATATCCAGTCACTGCTTGATGTTCTAAATCTGAAGTTATAAACTCCAGAGTCTCTCACTCTCACATCCCTCACTGTCAGATCACAGTCATTCTGCTCTGTTCTTACAGAAACTCGTGCTGAGTATTGAGGGTCTTTACTCAGGACTCGTTCTTCTCCATCAGAGTTCTGGAGCTGATACCACTCTCTCTCTCTGACTCTGGAGGAATCAGCTGTTGTATATTTACAGGAGATTTTTACTGTAGATCCAGTAGCAGCACAGAGACTCTGAGAGGAGAGAGTTACACTGTGCTGAGCCTGAACTCCTGAAACACACACACACACACACACACACACACACACACACACAAGGAGCACAAGTTGTGAGGTGGGAATGAGAGGGAAACTCTCGTGCTCTAACTGACAGAGTGACCAAAGTGTGAACTACTGCTGTTGCTATGAGCAACACAAGGGTTAGTGAAGTTGGCTGGTGGTGTGAAAACCACAGAGGAAGTGACCTCAGCTTCATATCAAGCTTTGTACAGTTTAGAATGTACAGACACAGATAATGACTAATTTAAATTCACAAAACTTTAACAGATCATTAAATGGTGTATTTATTGATCACTTGTACAATCACATGTATTTTTATAAGCAGGTTTGTAAATAATATAGTTCAGATGTATTCAGTCCTAGTGCTGGAGCTCCAGTGTCCAGCTTTCCTGCTTCAGTTCTAGAGGTTTCTCTGCTCAGACACACCTGATTCAACTCAGTTAACTGCCAGGTTTATTGTAGGGAAACTGAAATCTCTGGATTTGATTACTGCTGATCTAGCCAGTGAAATTAATGACAGGACATGTTGAAGGCCTTTTCTAGCTTGTACACATCTAAGTTCACACAAATTAATATTTAAAAAAAAACATACAAATTTACCTGTCAGTAATATGAGGATCACTGCTGCTGTGATATTTCCTGATGTTTTGGAAAACATGACAGCTTCACCCGTCACACTGCTGATTCATCTGTGGTCTAGAAAATAACAGACTAAGGCAAAATCTGACTGATGAAGAATCAAAGAATGAATCCTGACTAAAATAAATGACCAAGCAGGTCACTCTATCAAGTAGTAAGTGAGTCACTACTTGATCACTACTCTGCTCACTCTTACTCGCTCTACACTTGTATATATGATTGCACAAGCAGAGACCCGGAAGGCACATTTGTGCATTCTGCATGCTGTCATCACTCTTCTCTCTTTTAGCTTACAGTCTAATCCTTTTTGTGTCTTTATTTAAGACCACAAGATGGAGGGCCGTCCCACCCACCCTGAGAGAACGAAGCCAAATATACTGTCTTGCCACAGATAACTGTAGCATCACTGAGTGTGCTGACATGCACTCAATAATCCGATCATAGTCAAATTTCTGCAGTTATCTGATTATTCAAATGTCATGTAAACAGCATACTCCAATTTCTTAGATCTGAGTAAGATCTAGGAATCTGATTAAGAAATCTGATAAAGAGAGCTGGATTTTAGCTAAGTAAATCAGATTTCTCAGTGCATGTAAACTCTTACTCTGATTTCTTTCAGATTTCTCAGTCTGCGCATGTGCAAAAACAGACTGCGTTACCGTAGATAAGCAAGCGGCATTGCTGCGAGACACTTTTGGGGAGAAAATGCTTCTGGAGCGAAACTGTAACCAACTACATGCTTGACAAAATGAAGGATTCAAATATTCTTCATCTTCTACATGATGTTTGTTCATATTTTTAAGGTGAAGTGTTTTGATAAAAAATAAAAAAATAAAAAAAACACGCCTTCTTCGGTGAGTTTACTGGCTGGTTGCAAATCAGAAGTCCAGTTACTGTCTGGCTCATGTAGACCTGGAGTTTCCTATTGTCTGATTACTCAAGTGCATGCAAACATGTAGCTCGGACTGACAAAATCTGATTTTCTGCAGTTATCAGATTATTAAGTGCATTTAAACGCAGTTACTGATATTTATTTTAATCCTCTTTTTAACACTTATAGTTTAATTTTAAAGAAGAGTGAAAGATGCCCTGGGTCACGCTTAGCCTCTTCTGGGTCCTGCATCATCTGTTAAACCAGATGGTGTGTTTGCTTTTCAGGTCTCTGTCTTGGTCAGTCAGGTAGGTTGGTCAGGCTGACTGGTAATGGACTTCTAAGAAGCTGAGCTGGAAACCGAAGAAAATCTTTGCTCTTCAAGATTTCCCAGTGCTTTTATTTAAAAACGTCATCTTATAGTTTCAACCATCAGAGTGTGAAGCTGTGAGTAACAGTAGAGGCTCTGTGTGATGTCATTGCTTTATGTTGCGTTGCTTCTGGGTGAACATGAACCGCAAGTCTCATATGTATATGTAGGTGTCTTTAGCAAAGGCTTCATATTCTGCTGTGGAAACTATGGGTCAGTGTCTGCTGCTGATGGTAGTAGTGTAACTATGACCTTATGATCCTCAGAACAAAAAAAATGGCCTTTGTTGGGACTTTGACATTGTTATGTCTCGAACATATTGACAAACTTGTTGATTCTCCCAAGGCTGCTCCACTACTCCACCTGCTAGCAACAAACATTCTAAAAATCCAAACATTTAGATTACCTATTTAAGATTTTAAAATTATGAATAATAAATATATCATGCTGCAAATTAGGAATGATCTATGTGAAAACAAGGGATGCACTGACAGCACTTTTTCCTACTGATACTAATATGATACCAGGTCTTTTTATTAATTTTATGATGAATGGACAAGTAGAAATGGCTCAAAATTACGTGGAATACATCATTTTTCTATCATTTCTCTTCTATTAAAGTTAAGAACAATTTTTCTTCTCCTGTAAAGTTGCCTTTTTGGAGATACAAGGCCTTGTTCCAACAGCAGCAATAAGAAGAAGAACTTGGAACTGTAAAAAACTGGTTTGGTTAGGCTTGGATAGTTGATTAGCCAAGCTTATTAGCCACATGGTGAGGTTTCTCAAGCAAGTACAGTAATGATAGACAAAGCGTGCTACACTGAACGGTGACAAAGTTTCTCAACACAAGGATCAGATACTTGTGCTAATACCTGAACTATGCTAACTCATTTGCTTCAACCATTCACATTAATGGTTGATAGTTAATTACACTATGTTGTGTTGGTTCTCTCTCTCTCTCTGTGAGTGTGGATCTCTCTGTGTGTGAGTGTGTAGGCCTCTCTGTGTGAGTGTAGGCCTCTGTGTGTGTGTGTGTGTGTGTAGGCATCTGTGTGTGAGTGTAGGCCTCTGTGTGTGAGTGTAGGCCTCTGTGTGTGAGTGTAGGCCTCTGTGTGTGTGTGTGTAGGCGTCTGTGTGTGAGTGTAGGCCTCTCTGTGTGAGTGTAGGCCTCTGTGTGTGAGTGTAGGCCTCTCTGTGTGTGAGTGCAGGCCTCTCTGTGTGAGTGCAGGCCTCTCTGTGTGAGTGCAGGCCTCTCTGTGTGTGAGTGCAGGCCTCTGTGTGTGAGTGCAGGCCTCTGTGTGTGAGTGTAGGCCTCTGTGTGTGAGTGTAGGCCTCTCTGTGTGTGAGTGCAGGCCTCTCTGTGTGAGTGTAGGCCTCTGTGTGTGAGTGTAGGCCTCTGTGTGTGAGTGCAGGCCTCTCTGTGTGTGAGTGCAGGCCTCTCTGTGTGTGAGTGCAGGCCTCTCTGTGTGAGTGCAGGCCTCTGTATGTGAGTGCAGGCCTCTGTGTGTGTGTATGTAGGCCTCTCTGTGTGAGTGTAGGCCTCTGTGTGTGAGTGTAGGCCTCTCTGTGTGTGAGTGTAGGCCTCTCTGTGTGTGAGTGCAGGCCTCTCTGTGTGAGTGCAGGCCTCTGTGTGTGAGTGCAGGCCTCTGTGTGTGAGTGTAGGCCTCTGTGTGTGAGTGTAGGCCTCTGTGAATGAGTGTAGGTCTCTCTGTGTGAGTGCAGGCCTCTCTGTGTGAGTGCAGGCCCCTCTGTGTGAGTGCAGGCCTCTGTGTGTGAGTGCAGGCCTCTGTCTGTGAGTGTAGGCCTCTTTGTGTGAGTGCAGGCCTCTGTGTGTGAGTGTGTAGGCCTCTCTGTGTGAGTGCAGGCCTCTGTGTGTGAGTGTAGGCCTCTGTGTGTGTGTGTAGGCCTCTGTGTGTGAGAGTGTAGGCCTCTGTGTGTGAGTGCAGGCCTCTGTGTGTGTGTGTAGGCCTCTGTGTGTGTGAGTGTAGGCCTCTCTGTGTGTGTGTGTATAGGCCTCTGTGTGTGTGTGTAGGCCTCTGTGTGTGTATAGGCCTCTGTGTGTGTGTGTGTGTAGGCCTCTGTGTGTGTATAGGCATCTGTGTGTGAGTGTAGGCCTCTGTGTGTGAGTGCAGGCCTCTGTGTGAGTGCAGGCCTCTGTGTGAGTGTGTGCCTCTGTGTGTGAGTGCAGGCCTCTGTGTGTGAGTGCAGGCCTCTGTGTGTGTATAGGCCTCTGTGTGTGTGTATAGGCCTCTGTGTGTGAGTGCAGGCCTCTGTGTGTGAGTGCGGGCCTCTGTGTGAGTGCGGGCCTCTGTGTGAGTGCGGGCCTCTGTGTGTGAGTGCAGGCCTCTGTGTGTGAGTGCAGGCCTCTGTGTGTGTATAGGCCTCTCTGTGTGAGTATAGGCCTCTCTGTGTGAGTGCAGGCCTCTGTGTGAGTGTGTGCCTCTGTGTGTGAGTGCAGGCCTCTGTGTGTGAGTGCAGGCCTCTGTGTGTGAGTGCAGGCCTCTGTGTGAGTGCAGGCATCTGTGTGTAAGTGTAGGCCTCTGTGTGTGAGTGTAGGCCATTGTGTGTGTGTAGGCCTCTCTGTGTGAGTGTAGGCCATTGTGTGTGTGTGTAGGCCTCTGTGTGTGAGTTTAGACCTGTGTGTGAGTGTGTGCCTCTGTGTGTGTGAGTGTAGGCCTCTCTGTGTGAAAGTAGACCTCTGTGTGTGTAGTCCTCTCTGTGTGAGTGTAGGCCATTGTGTGTGTGTAGGCCTCTGTGTGTGTGAGTGTAGGCCTCTGTGTGTGTGAGTGTAGGCCTCTCTGTATATGAGTGCAGGCCTCTCTGTGTGAGTGTAGGCCTCTCTGTGTGAGTGCAGGCCTCTCTGTGTGAGTGCAGGCCTCTGTGTGTGTAGGCCTCTGTGTGTGAGTGTGCCTCTGTGTGTGAGTGCAGGCCTCTGTGTGTGAGTGCAGGCCTCTGTGTGTGAGTGCAGGCCTCTGTGTGTGAGTGCAGGCCTCTGTGTGAGTGCAGGCATCTGTGTGTAAGTGTAGGCCTCTGTGTGTGAGTGTAGGCCATTGTGTGTGTGTAGGCCTCTCTGTGTGAGTGTAGGCCATTGTGTGTGTGTGTAGGCCTCTGTGTGTGAGTTTAGACCTGTGTGTGAGTGTGTGCCTCTGTGTGTGTGAGTGTAGGCCTCTCTGTGTGAAAGTAGGCCTCTGTGTGTGTAGTCCTCTCTGTGTGAGTGTAGGCCATTGTGTGTGTGTAGGCCTCTGTGTGTGTGAGTGTAGGCCTCTGTGTGTGTGAGTGTAGGCCTCTCTGTATATGAGTGCAGGCCTCTCTGTGTGAGTGTAGGCCTCTCTGTGTGAGTGCAGGCCTCTGTGTGTGTAGGCCTCTGTGTGTGAGTGCAGGCCTCTGTGTGTGAGTGCAGGCCTGTGTGTGTGAGTGCAGGCCTGTGTGTGTGTGTGTGTAGGCCTCTGTGTGTGTATAGGCCTCTGTGTGTGTGTAGGCCTCTGTGTGAGTGCAGGCCTCTGTGTGTGAGTGCAGGCCTCTGTGTGTGTATAGGCCTCTGTGTGAGTGCAGGCATCTGTGTGTAAGTGTAGGCCTCTGTGTGTGAGTGTAGGCCATTGTGTGTGTGTAGGCCTCTCTGTGTGAGTGTAGGCCATTGTGTGTGTGTGTAGGCCTCTGTGTGTGAGTTTAGACCTGTGTGTGAGTGTGTGCCTCTGTGTGTGTGAGTGTAGGCCTCTCTGTGTGAAAGTAGGCCTCTGTGTGTGTAGTCCTCTCTGTGTGAGTGTAGGCCATTGTGTGTGTGTAGGCCTCTGTGTGTGTGAGTGTAGGCCTCTGTGTGTGTGAGTGTAGGCCTCTCTGTATATGAGTGCAGGCCTCTCTGTGTGAGTGTAGGCCTCTCTGTGTGAGTGCAGGCCTCTCTGTGTGAGTGCAGGCCTCTGTGTGTGTAGGCCTCTGTGTGTGAGTGCAGGCCTCTGTGTGTGAGTGCAGGCCTGTGTGTGTGAGTGCAGGCCTGTGTGTGTGAGTGCAGGCCTCTGTGTGTGTGAGTGTAGGCCTCTGTGTGTGTGTGTGTAGGCCTCTGTGTGTGTATAGGCCTCTGTGTGTGTGTAGGCCTCTGTGTATGAGTGTAGGCCTCTGTGTGTGTGTAGGCCTCTCTGTGTGTGAGTGTAGGCCTCTGTGTGTGAGTGTAGGCCTCTGTGTGTGTGTATATAGGCCTCTGTGTGTGTGTATAGGCATCTGTGTGTGTGTGTGCAGGCCTCTGTGTATGAGTGCAGGCCTCTGTGTGTGAGTGCAGGCCTCTGTGTGTGTGTGTGTGTGTGTGTGTAGGCCTCTCTGTGTGTGTATATAGGCCTCTGTGTGTGAGTGTAGGCCTCTCTGTGTGTGTGTAGGCCTCTGTGTGTGTGTGCAGGCCTCTGTGTGTGTGTGTGTGTAGGCCTCTGTGTGTGTGCGCAGGCCTCTGTGTGTGAGTGTAGGCCTCTGTGTGTGCCGGGAAGGCCTCTCTGTACATTCTTGGGCTTTATCCTAGAGCGCTACACATTTCAACCAGGCCTGGGAAACACTGCTCAGCCCCATCTTGAACATAAATTGTAACTATGATAGGCACACCTGGCCATTGTTTGGGAGTCTTGGCCTGCACACACAGAGAGAGACCTAGTTTGGACCATAACCTTATTTGTTACTCATTTCATGTACAAAACATATACCACCCCATTTCCAACATTGGGACATTGTGTGTAACATAAATAAAAACAGAATGCAATGATATGCAAATCATGTAAACCAAAATATTAGAAAGACAATAAATCAAATGTTGAAACTGAGAAATTGTATTGTTTTTTGAAAAAAAAATGCCGACTTTGAATTTGATGCCAACAACACGTTCCAAAAAAGTTAGGACGGGCACGTTTACCACTGTGTTTAATTGCCACTTCTTTTAACAAGACTCTGTAAGTGTTTGGGAACTGAAGAGACACTGCTGTAGTTTTGAAAGTGAAATGTTTTCCCATTCTTGCTTTATATAGTATTTCAGCTGCTCAACAGTTCGGAGTTTCCTTTGTTATATTTTTCATTTCATAATGTGCCAAATTTTATCAGTGGTGGCAGGTCTGGACTACAGGCAGGCCAGTTTAGCACCCGGACTCTTTTAATATGGAGCCATGCTGTTGTAATACATGCAGAATGTGGTTTGACATTGTTTTGCTGAAATAATCAAGGCCTTCCCTGAAAAAGACGTCGCTGTATGGCAGCCTATGTAGCCAAAACCTGTATATATCGTTCAGCATTAATGGTGCCTTCACAGATGTGCACGTCACCCATGCCATGTTCACTAATGCACCCCTATACCATCATGAATACTGGCTTTTGAACTGTGCACTGATAACAAGCTGAGTGGTCTTTAGCCCGGAGGACACAGTGTCCATGACTTCCAAAAACATCTTCAAATGTTGATTCGTCGAACCACAGGAGATTTTTCCAACTCCCCTCAGTTCATTTTAAATGAGATGGGGCCCAGAGAAGGTGGCAGCATTTCTGGATCCTGTTTCTGTATTGGGTGAAGTTTATTTTTAAAGTAGTTTATTTTTAAAACTAGCATGCTGTTTTTTCCATGATAAATCTTTCATTCTTTACCAGATGTTTTTCTTTATTTTGGTCAAGAGCAATTATGTCTACAATTATTAGGGGTTGGAATCACTAATATGTTTATATACAGTTTCTTCTTTGCGTTTTAGAGTTTTAACTTGTATATGTGGATGTAGCGATGGACCGTTTTCACAGACCCATGCAGTGATTTCCACAACAGAATCATGTCTGTTTTTAATGCAGTGCCACTTGAGGGCCCAAAGATCATAGCCAGCAAATACTGCTTTCTGCTCTTGTCCTTTGCATACAGAGATTTCTCCAGATTCTCTGAAGCTTTTAATGTTATTATGTATCGTAGATGTTGATAGGCAAAAGTTTTTGCTTTTTTATGTTAAGAAACGTTATTCTTGAATTGTTGCACTAATTGTTCATGCATTCTTTGACAGAGTGATGAATCCCTCCTCATCTTTACTTCTGAAAGACTCAGCGTCTCTGAGATGTTCGTTTTATACTCAGTCATGTTAATGACCTGTTGCCAATCAACCACCAGGTGTTTTTTTTTAGCATTTTTAGCAACCTCACCATCCTTTTGTTGCCCCCGTCCCAATTTTTTCTGGTTTCAACATTTTAAATGTTGTCTTTGTACTACTTTCAATTAAATATAGGATTTAAATGATTTGCACATCATGGCATTTTTTTGGAAAAGAGGTTGTACTTTAACACTTCCTTCAGTCACAATTAGGAATAATCTTTATGGTAATCAAATGTAATGACTTAAGGCCAGTGATTATTATATATATAATGGTATATTAATGAAGTGAAATGAACTGAAATGGCACATAAAGGATGACATTTAACTTTTAGAAGAAAAATAAGGGTGTTTGTCACAGAAGGCTGAGGCTGACTGAATAAACAATATATACATAAAAGGTACAAAAGTGTTAGTTATAGTAGATCAGAGTGCAGTCAGAGTTGCATATGACTGTAAGACAGATCTGGTGAGATGAGGTAATGAAGGTGGGTAACCTCTCCAGAGCAGTATAAAAAGGTTTGATTGTTCCTGTTTTTTTTTTTTTTGTTGTTGTTGTTGTTGTAGCCCCAAGCAACTCAGATGAACACTCATCTGTGAAGCCTTCATCTTTAATAAAAGATTGTACTTTTCTCTGCCATTCTTTTTGTTTAACTGTTTTCTGTTTTGTATTGGGTTAAGTTTATTTTTGCTGTTTTTTCCATGACAAATCTTCCATTCTTTACCAGATATTTTTCTTTATTTTGGTCAAGGCCAATTATGTCTACAATTATTAGGAGTTGGAATCACTAAAAGCCTTTAGATATGATATTGTTGAGATATTTGACAGCTAACAAGGAATAAAAAAGGTAGAAGAAAGAAAAAAGAAATTCATGCTTATTACAGAAAAAGAAGAGAAACCTCTATAGTAACTAAACTATAAGAGCTCTGTGTGTGTTCAGTGAGCTTCTGTGAGCTTCAGCACACACACTGCTGCCATCCAGTGACTAAAGGACGTTACTACACTTACAATCATTTAAAGACTTTGTTTTACATTTGGCTAACTGGAAAAAAAATAATCACTAGATTCTCTCTTTATGATCCACAGACCACTGACAGCTTAAGCAGCTGATGATCATCTCAGACCTACAGCCAGATCCAAAACCATAAACCCCCAACGTAAACAACACAATACGCAACATGAGCTCAGTGGACTGGTTTATTATCTTGTTTATTATCAGTTTTCAAGTAACTTGTTCTGTTATAATAGTCAGACATTTCTGCATGTTGCTGATTATTTAAACATCAGACTTCTATTATGCGCACAAAAGCTACTGGAGTTCTAACAGCTCCCCCTTGTGGAGAATCTAAAGCCTGATAAACATGAATGAGTGGGTGAATGAGTGAATGACTGTGAGTGAATGAGTGAGTGAGTAGGTGAGTGAATAAATGAGTGACCGAGTGGATGAGTGAGTGAGTAAATGAGTGAGGGAGTGGGTGAGTGAGTGAATGAGTTAGTAAATGAGAAACTACTTTAGTTAGGAATAGTGTTTAATATGACTGTACATCTAAATATCACACTGAAGAGTGACAGCACTGAAAAAGGAAAGTAAACAAACTGTCTGAAATAATGATGTATTGCATTAAATGATATTCAGTTGTCAGTGTGTGGAAATGAATGCAGTGTCTCCCTCTTTTTGTCTGCATGTTGGTAAGTGGATTAAAAATGTCTTCACTGGTTAATGACTGTGCTGGAACGTAAAATAAAGATTGTTTTGATAGAGTTTAAATATTGTAAATATAAATGTAATTATTAGGGCTGGATAATAAAATAATACAATACAATATTTTGGGGAGGACAAATGATTTACTTTTTAAATAGTGATGTTTTCAACATCTATTAAACTCATTGGTAACTAATAGGAAACTCAAATTTATTGTTTTCTTCATCCACAAGATGGAGCTGAGGAGGCTTTTTTGGTTTTATGGTGAGATCCAGGCCTCTATCAGTGGTGGTTAGGGAGATTAGATAAGATTAGATCTGATTCTTTGTTGTCTTTTGAGTTTGTTGCAGTCAACCTTTTTAGTGATACTTCTGTGTTAGTAATTGTAATATACAGACTTCCAAAGCAAAATAGTAATTTTTTGGCAGAAATTGTGGAATTAATACAAGCTGTGATTAATTCTTCTCTCTGAGGACTTTACCTTGCATATTGATAATCCATCACACAGTAATGCAATAGAATTAATAAGACTTCTAGAGACATTTGAAGCAGCACGTGGGCAGCTCTACCCGCAAGCTGGGTCTGGTCATCACTAAAGGTTTAAACACAAATGTATCCCGAATCTCTGATGTTTTCATATAAGATCATTTCTGTATTTTTTTTTCAAATCAATTTATGAGTAAAGAAGAAAGTGTCTGAAAGTTATTTTAAAAAGTGTTACATTGACTCAGAAACAGTTGAGAAGTTTAAAAGCATTTATAAAAGTTCAGCGAATACAGATCGGACTCCATCCTGTTATGATCTGGTCTCTGATCTAAATGCTAGATTAAAGGAAACCCTTGACATTCTCGCTCCAGTCAAATGGAAGAAAAACTCACATGCTCATAAAAATCCATGGATGAATGCAGAAAAACACCAGCTCAAGAGAAACTGTCGCAAACCAGAGCGCTTATGGAGGAAAACTAAACTGCAGGTACATTATGATTTTCTCAAAGGGCAGATCTCAGTCTATAAGAATGCTATGAAAACATTCAGACAGTCATTCCTCTCCAGTGTAATTAATAAACACAAAGATCATAAAAAAATCCTTTTTCCACCATAGACTGACTAATTAACCCCAAATTTTCACAGCTATGCTAATGACACCCACTTATACATTTCCATTCCTTCTGATGATCAAGACTTTGTAGACAGACTGATCAGCTGTGTGTCAGATATTTCTCAGTGGATGTCAAAATTTTCTACAACTAAATCATAAAAAACTAAAATGCTGATCTTGGTAGTAAAACTCAAAGAAAGCTGCTTTATAAGAAGCTCAGCTCTTTAGCTTCACATACCAAACCTGAAGTACGAAACCTGGGTGTGATCTTAGACTCTCTGTTTTATCCCGCATGTAAACGCAGTCACTAAAGTAGCTTTTTATCATTTGAGAAATGTGGCTAAAGTTTAGCCTTTTCTTTCTCAGAATGACGCAGAGAAACTTGTTCATGCATTTGTTACAAGCAGAATTGATTATTCTTATTATTATGTTTAAAGCGTCATTCAAACACTGGAGCAGGAAAAACACTAAAGTAAGACACCAGCTTGCTGGTCCAAAAGAACACATGAAACTCAAACTCATAAGTTTATTTCTTATTTAGCATGTTAATATGCTGGTGATTTCTACTCAAAATTAGATTTTGGAATATATTAAATACATATTTACTGGATACATATTTAGTAAGTGCGTTTTTATTTTTGTTTTGGTTTATTAATTATACCATTTTTATTATTGATTTTTTTGACTATTTTTTCATGTTTGTAGCCACAGATTGTTCATTAAAACAGTTCTGTAGTTATTATATAATACCTAGAATAACTTACAGTATTTTTACTTTTAGTACTTGAGTATGTTTTGTCTTTGGTACTTAGAAAAAAGAAATGTGAGCTAAAATAGCAGTTTATACTCAACTCTTTACAGATTAAAGGCTAATTTAACTGAATTCTGCTGCTTCTATTTTGCTGGACTGAAATCCCTGACTGTGTCTTTAATGGTCAGTGTGTAAGCGGTTATTAAAGGGGATGAATCACTGCTTTAGTCTAAACACAGAAGCTCATCAAAGATAGAATAATCCTACCTGAAACACTCAGCTGGATGATGAGTGATAATATCCCACATTCAGAGCTCACGATTCCACTTTCACTGTAAACACACAGAACAGTAATTCATCATATCAGCTTTTACAGTCTGATGGTAAAACTAAAAATCTGAGAGAACATTTAAGACGAAAATCTTTACTACTTACATTCATCTGTAAAGTCTTCTCACAGCTGTGTAACTGAGTAGACAGTGCAGAGTGTGTGAGCAGTGTGTGTGTGTGTGTGTGAGGGTGGAATGAGTGTTCAGTGTTTCATGCAGTTGTTTTACTGATTCTTACTCAAAGATTTCCTTCCCTTTTTCTCTGTACTCACAGTTCAACAGTCACAAATGCTCTAATATAGGACTGTATTTATGTGCTGCTGTGTTTTAACATCACTTCACATTAGTAGGAATTAACAA
Organism: Colossoma macropomum; assembly: GCF_904425465.1. NCBI lineage: Eukaryota > Metazoa > Chordata > Actinopteri > Characiformes > Serrasalmidae > Colossoma > Colossoma macropomum. The sequence continues at coordinate 62,026 of NW_023495014.1, forward strand.
TGCTAAACTAAATACACACTCTAGAAAAATAAACACACTAACATATAATACTAGTATGTATATATATTTATACACACATACAGTGGGGCAAAAAAGTATTTAGTCAGCCACTGATTGTGCAAGTTCTCCTACTTAGAAAGATGAGAGAGGTCTGTAATTTTCATCATAGGTACACTTCAACTATGAGAGACAAAATGAGAAAAAAAAATCCAGGAAATCACTTTATAGGATTTTTAAAGAATTTGTTTGTAAATTATGGTGGAAAATAAGTATTTGGTCAATAACAAAAGTTCAACTCAATACTTTGTAACATAACCTTTGTTGGCAATGACAGAGGTCAAACGTTTCCTGTAAGTCTTCACCAGGTTTGCACACACTGTAGCTGGTATTTTGGCCCATTCCTCCATGCAGATCTCCTCTAGAGCAGTGATGTTTTGGGGCTGCCGCTGGGCAACAAGGACTTTCAACTCCCTCCACAAATTTTCTATGGGGTTGAGGTCTGGAGACTGGCTAGGCCACTCCAGGACCTTGAAATGCTTTTTACGGAGCCACTCCATCGTTGCCCGAGCGGTGTGTTTGGGATCATTGTCATGCTGGAAGACCCAGCCACGTTCCATCTTCAATGCTCTCACTGATGGAAAGAGGTTTTGGCTTACAATCTCACGATACATGACCCCGTTCATTCTTCCCTTAACACGGATCAGTCGTCCTGTCCCCTTTGCAGAAAAACAGCCCCAAAGCATGTTTCCACCCCCATGCTTCACAGTAGGTATGGTGTTCTTGGGATGCAACTCAGCATTCTTCTTCCTTCTGGATCATCCATATGCTCTCTGGCAAACTTCAGACGGGCCTGGACATGTACTGGCTTAAGCAGGGGGACACGCCTGGCACTGCAGGATTTGAGTCCCTCTCGGCGTAGTGTGTTACTGATGGTAGCCTTTGTTACTTTGGTCCCAGCTCTCTGCAGGTCATTCATCAGGTCCCTCCGTGTAGTTCTGGGATTTTTGCTCACCGTTCTCATGATCATTTTGACCCCATGGGATGAGATCTTGCGTGGGGCCCCAGATCGAGGGAGATTATCAATGGTCTTGTATGTCTTCCATTTTCTTACAATTGCTCCCACAGTTGATTTATTCACACCAACCTGCTTGCCTATTGTAGATTCACTCTTCCCTGCCTGGTGCAGGTCTACAATTTTCTTCCTGGTGTCCTTCGACAGCTCTTTGGTCTTGGCCATGGTTGAGTTTGAAGTCTGACTGTTTGAGGCTGTGGACAGGTGTCTTTTATACAGATAACGAGGTCAAACAGGTGCCATTAATACAGGTAATGAGTGGAGGACAGAAGAGCTTCTTAAAGAAGAAGTTACAGGTCTGTGAGAGCCAGGAATCTTGCTTGTTTGTGGGTGACCAAATACTTATTTTCCACCATAATTTACAAATAAATTCTTTAAAAATCCTACAAAGTGATTTCCTGGTTTTTTTTTTTTCATTTTGTCTCTCATAGTTGAAGTGTACCTATGATGAAAATTACAGACCTCTCTCATCTTTCTAAGTAGGAGAACTTGCACAATCAGTAGCTGACTAAATACTTTTTTGCCCCACTGTATACACACACACACACACACACACACACACACATATATATATATATATATATATATATATATATATTATATATATATATATATATATATATGATGCAAAACTTGTGTGTAAGTTTTAAATTGTCCACAAAACCAAGACTACAACATCCATAATACTTTGCTGAAACAGGAACATGCAGTGGACAGCAGTGGGAGGAGCTTTTTTCTGTCATCTACCTACCACACACACACATGCACACACACACACACACACACACACACAGTGTCCTGATAGTAGAGCTGAATTACTGAAGAACTCCAGTAGATTTACTCATTTAGAGTAACTCACTCTTCAGAATGTAGTGATTTAATGTTCACGTCAGTCTGAGTGTGTAGATTTCTCCTACAGTGTGGCTTCCTGTAGTTGTGACATTGCACACATAAACCCACACAATTACACAATCATTTCCTTTACACTGTGACCAGACAGTGGACTCTTCTCTTTTTATTGTGTTTTGGGAAGGTGAGTGTCGGGTCATTTGATTTTGTGATAAAAAGCACTTTAAAATGCTATAAAAAAAAAAAAATCTGTTCAGCTCAGTGATGTCAGTGGTAGATTCCACCCCCTCCCCATGTCAAGCTCACTCCTACTTCCTGACCGTCCACTTGAACTGGTTTGCTTTATTAGCTAAAAAGAAGAGAGAGTAAGACACAGAGGAGGCAACAACTCTCCTCTATTGAAGCACCAGCAGAAAGACACATACAGAACACTGAACCTGAAGGGGAGGTCACCACTAGCCATACACTCCAACCTGACAGTGACCCCCCACCCACACACAAAACACACTGACAACCCACATCCCCCCACAATAAATAACATAATGAACACATTCACATAACTTTAACTGACGAACAACAACAAACAACACAAATAGTCTATTTTAAGGAGGACACGTCTCCCACGATCCTCCTGGTGTGGCCGTCAGCATCGCCACACTTCCCGACCTTCTAGAGGTCAGTGCCAGCAGGTAGCAGGTCACTACAATGTATTATTTTTCAGGGTGTGGATTTGGCTAAAGAGGGAGGTAAAAAAGTGTCATAAAGTAAATCAAACTGTAATATTTTATTTTAACCTCACAAAAGTAACGGAAGTCCTTTCACAAATGATCCGTTTAATAACTGCTGGACTGATGGACCACGTTATGTGATAATCATAACTCAATGCTACAGTTATTAACTATGAGATGCTTTTAGAGGTCTTCCAATCAGAGTATGAAGCCAGCTTTACTGAAATGACATTTGGAAACTAAACATGCAAATCTGGTCACAAAACTATTTCATTTAAAAAATGTTTTATTTAATGTTCTGCTACTTAAAATCTGGAAGCGTATTTAAAGCAGATTTACCACTATTTTACAATTATCAATATTACATATAACAGCTCAGAAGACATGTGTAGGTTCATTGGTCATTTTGGACAGTAAATAAAATGGCTGTGTTTGTGTTGTAGACAGTACGTCTCCTGGTTCCTGTCACCACCACTGTAAAGAGTCCTCTCAATGAGTAAATGAAGCTGAAATTTGGAAAACTGGTAGAATTGCACTTTGAGTTTACATTTGGGTCACACCACTCTAACTCATTCAGAGCCTTTCCCGTCACATCATGAATTTCCATTAAAAGATTCAAGCAAAAACTTCAAAGTTCAGTGGGTGATGTGATAAATACAAAAGAACAGACCCCTGTAGGTCAGTGTAAAACTCCAACATTTTAGACATACAGACAGATTGATTTACCCATCACACTGTTTTATTAGTAGATAGTCATTAGATATTAGTTTAATTAGCAGCTAATTAGCTAAATTCCAGTTTCTAAGTTAGCTCTGTCAGTAATCTAACATTCTTTACCAGATACTTTTCTTTATTTTGGTCAATTATGTCTATAAATAATTACTAGCAGTGGAAATCTCTAGAAACCACTAAAGTTGATATTGTGATATTTGACGTCTAATAAGAAATAAAAAGGGAGGGGAAAGGAAAAAATCATGCCTGTTACAAAGGAGGGAACTTTTGAGAGAACGTCTCACAAACATTTTCTTTTATTGGTGACCATGATTTCTTAAATAGTTCCCACGATTAAAATAATGTTCTCTCATTTTCTTTTATTCGCACACGTTTTCTTTTTTACTTGTGTGCACATTTTTAATGCAGTAGATACAGGCCGTTTTATTTGTTCTGTACAAACATAGCTTCCCGACACTGTCTGATGGGTTCTGATGTGTTACATTGGTGTGACAATGGACAGAGATGCTCATCAGGTCTGATTCTGATTTGCAGCTGCAGTTTGGTGGTGAAATGAAGGAAGACAATAAACTACAACAGCCTTCACTAAACTGCACTTTCTAATAATTATATGTAAAAGAGATGAAGCCACAATGCAGCCGCTTATCACAGCTGCAGTGTTAGGAGCCTCATACACGCTTACAGGAAGAAATGATCAGCGTCAACGTTTCAACATTGATTTAACATTCAAATGGTGAGAGAGTTTAATTGATTTGTTGGCCTATTAGAACCATTAGCAAATAAATTACTTCACTATTTACCTAAATAAGCCTAAATAAGACCAGTATATCAGGATTAAATATCTGCAGGGGCGTCACAAGAGCTTCACGGATGGGGGCTTTGCCTGTACCAGGGGGGTCTAGGGGCACGGTCCCCAAAGAGAATTTTTTAATGGCCCTAAAATGTTTATAAAGCACCTTTACAGTAACAACAGCCAGAAAACGCCAAGTACATCAGACGTGTTAAGTATAACAAAAAATGGTTATTTTGTCAAATTGGCACACAGCAGATCTGTCTGCCCATAGTTTGTACTGAGTACAAAGCTAGTATAAAATCACTGTATTCATCCAAAACAGGCACAGATCAAGCAAAGGTACTGAGGTCCAGCAGTGCTGTCTCCTCTCTCTCTCATAAACTGTGAGGTCTTAAATACATCATTCGAACACCCAGATTACAGTTCAGTCTCAGTTGGTACAGTCAGAAATAGTGATTTTGCTCTGTGGGCATGTTTAATAAGCTAGGTGACAGAATTTGATGGTCATGGTGACAAATATTATATTTTTTCAGTTAAATAAAAATAAATTAAGCATTCATTTTACCCAAAAGCTTAAAGTTCTTCATGATCACTAACCTCCATCAGATCTGCTCCTTCAGGCCTGTCCATCTCCTTCAGCTTCTTTCTCTCTCTCTCTCGTCCTGTGTTTAGTAATATATTGATTTTATTAAATTCATATTTACAAGAGCTAAAAGAAATAAAGAACAATCAATGTATTTATTTATTTATTTATTTTTGTTTGTTTCACTGGAAAGAATCTTCTCATCTGACAAGCCTTTGAAGAAGCTGCTGCCTCTTAATTTTCTCTACAGGTTGAAGAACTGAGGGATATAAACTGTGTTATGATGAGCTTTTCACTCAAAGCTGAATCAGCATCTTGTTTGAATTTTCCACCTTAAATGCTACAGCAGGTTCATTCTGGCGCCTCACAGCAGAAAATCTGAACAAGAATCTGGTGAAGAAGGAATCTGTCCTGAATAAACACTTTATTTTAAGCCAGTTTGGGTTCCTGTGGTTTTATTAAATAAACACTGTTTTACTGACCTTTATTTTGTAGACAGAACTGGACTAATCAGTCTTATGTGCTTCATTATCTCACGTTCAGCCAATAAGGGATGACTTTGTAAATAAATCAGTATTTCATTGGTCGCTAGATGGCGCTGTCACTCTTTTGTGTTTATTGCTGCTGGAACAAAGAACCAAATGCTTTTCTGTGATTTAAAGTCTCAAACATGATCAGAAAAACGCCTGAACAAAGAAACTACAGCTCATTTCAGTAAAATAAACCCATCAATGTTTTCAGTCTGTTAACGCTGTTAGTTTAAATGTGTTGTATATGACAGGATGATCCCATACAAATAACTAGAACAACAATATTGATAGAAACGAAGGAATCAGATCAGATCTCACCCCATTCAACTTCACACAGCTTAAATAAAGCGCTCTGTGTATATTTAGTATCTGATAAAGTCTGTTAAACTCTGTTTTACAACAAACAAAAAACGACAAATAGTGACTGAACCTGGTACCGTTAGCTGGCAGCTATAGCTAAGTATCAAATTAAGCCATTTACTGAAAAAACTACAGAGAATTTCCACTGTGGGTCTGTTAGAACAGTTTTACTGCAGAACAAGACATGAACTTCACTTCAGACTGAGAAACTAAATCAACACTCAAAGTTATCAACACTGTCAAACTGTAAAAGCTGTTAATCTGAAGTGTCTGAGCTCTGAGCTTAAAGTCAACCTCAAATCAAAACTGATGTTTTTACCTTGTTAGTTTGAGTCTCTGATCATATTAATGATGATTCATAATTAGAAACACACAAAGATTCACAGAAGAAGAACAGCTGGACGACAGCGGTATTTAAAAGAACTTACACTTATTAATCTACTCTTAAATCTGAAGCATGTACTTTATTGATATTCTGATCAGATCTCAGGTCTATATGCTTACAGATCTGTGACAAATGAATGTGGTACAATTAAAAACTGTTCATCTCTAAATAAGTTAATAATTAAGTAATAAGTAAGTGCTTTAAACTGGGTTCTACATGGAGAACAAAGTATAAAAACTTCTATACTAAACAAATTATGAATAAATTTAAAAATCATTTATTCTAATTATTTAATAACATTAAAATGAAATCTATACAGTAGAGGTTGGCAATATATAACATTATTATGATAAATTACAATATGGTTCTCCAGTTTAACTGGATTCAGTGCAGTGCAGTAAAACATAACAGAATTCATTGTATTTATAGTTTTTAAAATATATTTTTTTATAGTTTTAATGTTGCTCTACTGGTTCTTGTCTGTTCAAACAAATTAAACCACTGAAGAACCAAAAATTTCTATGCATAATGTGCATCGAGAAAATGTCTTAAAGTATCATATCATGTTTTTGCCCTATTGTCCACCCCTATTGTGTAGATCCTAATTTACCCTGGTGTGTAGACTAACCAGTGAAACTGAAATCTGTTGAACATGTGTTCCCTGTTCTTTTTTCCAGGATTCAATTCGGAAGAGCCCCATCATCCCTGATCCCTCTTGTCTGGATAGAATGGAGCGAGAGAGGCAGCAGTATCTGGAGGGTTGTGGTCGTATGTTGAGGGACATGAACAGCAATATGAGCAGACCCAGGGGGCCAAGGATGGGAACAAGGGCAACTACACACCAGGTGAGTTCCAGTATTGAAAGAATTAGTCTTAGATTATTTAGAGCAGGAGTGAACTCCACAGAGTTCAGAGGCAGCATCAAAACAAACTCCTCATAACTCAAATAGAATAACTTTCTATTTGCAAATTCATATATTTATAAAGCTTGATAATTGTTTAGGATCTTTATTGCTTAAGGAAACCTAAACTCAAGCCTAATCCTAAACCACCAGATTGTTTGATTACAATTAAGGCATCTGTAAATTATCTATAGGAGACTTTTAGAATAAAGTGTAACCAAATTCTGTTTTTACACTGTTTGTGAAGACGAAAGAGAATATTTTATTGCTGTAACAATATATAATATAAACTGTGTAATTGTAGGCAGCAAAATACCCAGACTGAGAGGTCTAGTTAGGCAGAGGAGGAATCCAGGAGAAGGTCATGTGGAGTCTGCAGACAGCATGAATGCCCCAGAAGTGGCTGGATTTAGCCAGGAGAGGAGATCAGAAGCCCTGTTGGATCCTACTGGCAAAAGAACTGCTGCAGTCAGACAGAGGAGGAGAGCAGATTCACACATCAAGCCTGTAGACAGCAGAGCTGCTCCAAAGGCTGTTGAAGTTAGGCAGGGAAGAGCAGAGACACTGGAGACTCCAGCCCTGATCAGTGAACAGCCTCTGAAAAATTCTGAACTGGCTGTCAGACAGACGTTTAAACTGCTGCAGGATGAGGAATGGTATGACTTTAGTGAACCAGAGTAGAAACACCAAACTTACAGTGTGCAGACAGAATGAAGATCAGATTCTAATGGAGCAGTGATGTGTTTTAGAATAGTGTTCAGATTAGAGTTATAATGGCTGAGAATACCTGAGAACAATTTAAATACTGTGTAATATACACACAAAAATTATTGACTGATTCTCCTAATGATCAGAATCTTCAAATGTTTCCACTGAAAATGTCCATTATCCACAGCTAGTGCTGCTCCTGTGTTAAATGTTTAACATACTGGCTGAATCAGTCTTTATCATGTTTACTGTGATGTTCTAATGTCTCTTTTGAAACAGGGAGAGGAAGATAGAGGGGCTGAAACTGGTGCGTGCTCTGGCGGAGAACCACGCTGAAGTCCTGCTGCCTGAGCTCCACGATATCTGCCTGACCATCATCCAGGAGGTGAGAAACACACTTCATACACACTCTGTACAAAAGCTTCAGTAGTGATAACTGAGTGCTCTGTAAAAGACTCCAAACAGCAGCTTTACATTTTCCATCTGTACTGAAAAGATTCAGTTTGTAACCAAAATCCTGAGAAAGATTTCTTTCTTCATAGAGTTTTCATTTCATTACACACAGTCATAGTCACTCATGTTCTAAGACAAAAGTCAGTGACTGAACTACAGACAGAGGCTCACTGTGCTTCTTTTGTGTCCACTGTCTCAGGTGAAGAACCTGCGCTCCATGGTGTCTCGTGCTGCCATGACCACTCTGGCCCACCTGTATGCCCACCTACAGAGGAAAATGGACCAGGAGGTGGAGAGCACTGCCTGTGTCCTGCTGCGCAAGGCAGGGGAGTCCAGCCAGTTCATCAGAGAGGACGTGGGGGTGGCCCTCAGCATGATGGTGCAGAACTGGTCATCTGGCCGGGTCCTGCATGCTCTGCTGACTGGTGGATTCAGGTAAACATCACATTACACATTTATTATTAGGATTAAACTGTAAACAAAAATAAACAGAACTGTCAAAGACAACTTTAGTAAAAGTGACATGCATAATAAATATTATTATATAGTACATTAAATTTGTGTTACCTAAAGTTTTTCCAAAGCACCACTAAAACTGGTTTCTCAGCTGCACTGATGCATCACTGAGACTATTCATACTCTGATTTTCATTAATTGTTGGGCAACATCTTCATAAAATGTGAGTCTAGATTTCTCCTGTATGTAAACTCTGGCTGTGTCTCTCACTGTGTGTTCACTCTTCACTCTCCAGCCACCGAAACGCCGCTGTGAGAAGATGCACTGTGCAGCATCTGGAGAAGCTTGCGTGTTTGCTGGGGGCTTCACGTCTGCTGAACGGCAGGAGGAAGGACTTCACCTGCAGGTTCCTGACCGCCATCAGCAAACTGGCCCTAGACTCTGCACAGGAAGTGAGGTATGCAGCTTTCCTGCTTTTTACGGCCCCCGGGTCAGTACTGTCCCCCATGAACATTTTTGATTATCCACCAGCACTGAAAACCATTTTTATCATTCTTCCTCCACAGACTCCATGCACGCAATACTCTGAGATTTCTGCGCAGCCATAAAGACTTTATGAAGATGGTGGAGAAATTTGTGCCACCAAGAGACAAGACAGCTATTAAAGACATCATCACAAAGAGCAGGTAAGAACAGGTCTGAGAAGTGCCAACATACATATTAAAGGAACATACATACATACATCATCTAAACCGCTTATCCTTCTGGGTCACGGTGGGGTGCTGGAGCCTATCCCAGCTGTCATTGGGCAGAAGGCAGGATACACCCTGGACAGGTTGCCAGTCCATCGCAGGGCAGACAGACAGACATACACATTCACACACTCACACACACCTAGGGGCAACTTAGCATGTCCGATCAGCCTGACTGCATGTCTTTGGACTGTGGGAGGAAACCGGAGAACCCGGAGGAAACCCACGAAGACACGGGGAGAACAGGCAAACTCCACACAGAAATGACCCTGGTCGCCCGGCCGGGAATCGAACCCAGGCCATTCTTGCTGTGAGGCGACAGTGGTACCCACTGCACCACCGTGCCGCCCCTATTAAAGGAACAGTTCAGTGAAAAATGTACAGGTTTCCTTCAGGTGTTGAAGTAAAGCAGTGCTCTCTCCTGCAGGTCATTAAAGCTGAAATTGGTCTAGCAATGCCCCTAGGATAGAATAACATGAAGGGTCTTATAGTTTTGTCTTTTTTGTTAACTTTCAGTGTTTGTGTAAAATCCTTAAATATTTTACTACAAAACAAATAGTAATACTGAATCTCCAGAACACATATAAAAACAAAATCTATGTTTGGTTACTTTTACAAAAATGTGACCAACCAAAGCTTCCTTTATCACACAACATGACTGCTTTGAAAAGAAGCGCAAACTTCTGCATTCGTTTCTATGTTTTCAAGGTAACAGCAAATACTCCTGTGTTGGTTTAGAGTTTATATGAAGTCAATAACTTGTCTATAAAAAAATGTGAAAACAACATAATAGTTACGCTGCTTTTAATAATTCTGCTAAGAAATAAGACATTCTGCTTTTAATTCTCCTCTGGAGGAGGAAAACAGCACAAACACTTCTACAATTCTTATAAACTGAATCTGAAGATGGTTCAGCAGAAAAATTTAGTTTAGAGTTCAAAGCATTAGCAGTTATTAACACGATTAATACATTTATACACGTCTGAATAAACTGCACAGATTAATCACACTTGGTGTACGACAGTCTAATGTTTCTTTTGCTGAGTTTGAATAAATTAATCTTTCTGGGTTTCTGGGTCTCACTGTGGAGACTCTAATGGAGGCTTTAGTGGCAGAGAAGTTTACATCACTATCAAAGAGAAAATCAGTATCCATGTTTTAAACAGAAAATATCTGATGAATAATATTTATATTACTTTATTTATGAGTATTATCGCAAACAATTATTACTTTTTATTTAAAACAGTATATTATGTTTTTAAATGTTTTCAATTATATATATTTGTGTTAATTGCTATATTTGTCTAATCAGAACGGTCTAATTGACGACATTGTGCTTTATTATAATTAACCCCCCTTAAAACCCAAGTAAATAGACACTGAGACACTGTGTACATTTAAATCAGCTCTACAGTCCATACAGCCAGATGATTGGCTAATGTCTGTTCTAGAACTGATCCAACATTCTGTGGAATATTGATAACAACACCCGAGTTCAAACACTCACATCAAACTCTATTCTGAGTGAGATATTGTGCTGCTGAATCGCTGCTCTTCACAACTTTATTACTGCAAATACATTCATCTGGAAACTTCTACATTCTTCTGGAAGCTCTTCTACACATTCAGAAGAATGTACAGAAAATGGTAAATCTGTTACTTTTTCAATTACACTAAGTAATTTTGTTTTTTTTTAAGAACATGAAGTTACTGATGAGAGAATGTGCATCATATGAATGTAAGATAATGATGTGAGGTGTAAATTGTTGTTTCAGACAGGGAGAATCGCAGCTCTGGGGGTCCTTATGGACTCAAAAGAAGGATCGTCCCCTCAAAGCAACTGAGAGATTACGTGCTGGAGGGAGAAGCTACATCTGCAGTCACAGGTCGCAGGAGGAAGAAGGTCAAGCTTCAGCGTCTGGCCAGAAGTGGGTAGAGGAGCCTAACAGTCCCAACAAGTAACTGTTTTATATTGTGTCATTCATGTGGAGCTCCACTCTTCCACAGCAGCCATGGAGCTTTTTAGACTCTCATCTCCCCAACATAGCACAGTCTATACTAACATACAGCATAAATACTCCACTGAGATCAGGAGCTTTTCAGTTTTTATCATATACACTATATTGCCAAAAGTATTTGCTCATCTGCCTTCACACGCATATGAACTTCAGTGACATCCCATTCTTAATCCGTAGGGTTTAATATGATGTCGGCCCACCCTTTGCAGCTATAACAGCTTCAACTCTTCTGGGAAAGCTTTCCACAATGTTTAGGAGTGTGTTTATGGGAATTTTTGACCATTTGTGAGGTCAGACACTGATGTTGGACGAGAAGGCCTGGTTTGCAGTCTCCGCTCTAATTCATCCTAAAGGTGTTCTATCAGGTTGAGGTCAGGACTCTGTGCAGGCCAGTCAAGTTCTTCCACACTAAACTCCCTCATCCATGTCTTTATGGTCCTTGCTTTGTGCACTGGTGCGCAGTCATGTTGGAACAGGAAGGGGCCAAACTCCCCAAACTGTTCCCACAAAATTGGGAGCATGAAATTGTCCAAAATCTCTTGCTCTGCTGAAGCATTAAGAGTTCCTTTCACTGGAACTAAGGCGCCAAGCCCAACTCCTGAAAAACAACCCCACACCATAATGCCCCTCCACCAAACTTTACACTTGGCCCAATGCAGTCAGACAAGTATCGTTCTCCTGGCAACCGCTAAACTCACACTTGTCCACCGGATTGCCAGACGGAGAAGCGTGATTGGTCACTCCAGAGAACTCGTCTCCACTGCTCTAGAGTCCAGTGACGGCGCTTTACACCGCTGCGTTCAACGCTTTGCATTGCGCTTGGTGATGTAAGGCTTGGATGCAGCTGCTCATCCATGAAAACCCAGTCCATGAAGCTCTCTATGCTGTTCTTGAGCTAATCTGAAGGCCACATTAGTGTTTGGAGGTCTGTAGTGATTGACTCTGCAGAAAGTTGGTGACCTCTGCTCACTATGCGCCTCAGCATCCGCTGACCCCGCTCTATCATTTTATGTGGCCGACCACTTTGTGGCTGAGTTGCTGTCGTTCCCAATCGCTTCCACTTTGTTATAATACCACTGACAGTTGACTGTGGAATATTTAGTAGTGAGGAAATTTCATGACTGGAATCCACTGAGCTCCTGAGAGCGACCCATTCTTTCACAAATGTTTGTAGAAGCAGTCTGCATGCCTAGGTGCTTGGTTTTATACACCTGTGGCCATGGAAGTGATTGGAACACCTGAATTCAATCATTTGGATGGGTGAGTGAATACTTTTGGCAATATAGTGTATTCATAAACATTTCATTAATTAGAAGCATTTAATACAGAAATATTCATTTTGTAAGTAGCATTTGTTGTTTGCTAGCATAATGCTAATGTCTATTAGCACACGTATGGAATTTTTTATGGGATGTTAGCGCCAAGCTAATGATGATGCTGAAACTGGTAAGTCATAAATTTAAAATATTCTGTACTTCGTATGTTGTGGTTTTACAGTAAAATCTCTTAATACAATTTTCAACTTATTATTAAACTATATTATTACTAATTCTGAATGTTACTGGATTAGCCTGTTAGCCTGTTCGCTATCTGTCGAGCTGGTTGTTAAATAAGATCACTTTCCTTTGGAGGGTGTGTTTAGAATGATTTTAGACTTTTTTACTTTATATACTCACAATTTAATACTGTAAACATGTGTCAATGCATTCTGTAATGTTCTACAGTAAAAACTGATTCCTACTAGAAATGACTCATCTGATATTTTCTTATTGGCTATAAGAACCATGTTAGTAGAGATGCTGTCTGTGAAAATGTAGCTCCTCTGAATGCTTCGTCTGAAGTGCACATCAGTACATCTGTTAGGACTGTGTTTCATATCAGTGTGTTCATTTAGTGTCAGGTAAAAACAAATAAACAATGTTATTGTCTTTGTTGTCTGCTGCTTAAAAAACTGACAAATTTGGCTGTAAAGAAATGAGGAACAGCCATAAAAATAAATGATCTGTGCAGCACTAATATTCAGCATCTATCAGCACTGAAATTTGTTTGGTGCTGTTCTTCTGTTTTTGGATCCTTTTGTCCTAAAATAAAATGCTAAATCTGGAAACTGAGAGGTTTGTATAACAGCAAAGCAGAACAGATGCTGAACCAACAGACTAGAATGAAACACAAAAAGAGAATTAGTAACTTAATATGAATGTCTAAAGTAGAACTGAGTAAAAAGTAGATCAGTTTCCTCACAAATATACTTGAGTAGAAGTAAAACTGTGACTCACTGAAGTACAAATCAATCAAAAGTTTACTGAGCTACATGTAACTGAGTAAAGATAACTAGTTACTACCCACCTCTGACAGGGACAGAGCGGACAGAGGGAGGAGACGGTGACCGGACTGCAGAACCCAGCAACCCTGCAGGAACCCAGGAACCATCCACCTTCAGAGCAGAGGTACAATCATATCTAATGTAGATCTTTAACACATCAGAAATGCTCAAACACTACTGATCAAAATCAGTGTTTTCAGTAATATAAAACAGATTTAATGCAGATAAATGAGTAAATTGATTCTAATATGCTGATCTGTGTAACTTCACAGCTTTCAAATAGGAAGCTACAAAAAATTTCACTACAAAATTTAAAAAGCCATTTCTGATGCTTTAAATTTAAGCTCAGTATAATCTGATCACCTTTGATCAGGAGACCAGGCCTTGTTTTGATGCATGCTGATGTGGGCTGTTTAAAATGAATGCATTTGGTTTGGTCAGTCAGTGGTATGATTTTTATGATTATTATTTATTGTTTAACTTCTAGTTGTTCCAAAAATATTTGCAACCCTGAATCTGAACTATATTTTGATCTATTGTCTGTAATAAATCACTACTATTGCACTAAAATAAATCATCTACTAATGTACTGTACTTCACTAAATTTAAAATGAATAAAATCTTCATTTTAGTTCTTAGTTAAGCTTTCATTGTATATAAAATAAAAAAAATATATATTCATATGAAAATGGATTTAAATTATTTTTTAATGGTTGTGTACATTAAATTCAGTAACTCAGTTCTAGAGTGTCAGTGAACAGGTGTTGAATCTTCTTGTTGTTCTTCTTGATTCAGACTACAGAGAGGAGGGAGAGGGAGGCAGCGCTGCAGGAGAGCTCCATCCCTCTGCTGATCCCTGGTCACACCATAGAGGAGTACCAGACCATCTACCACTCTGTGGTGGACTCCATGGTCAGCACAGCCTCTGGACAGCCACATCCATACAGTCCGGAGCTTGGCCTCAGGATCAAGCAGCGCCTGTGGGAGACACTCCGCTGTCCCACTCTGAGAAAGGAGGAGCAGCCTGAGAGCTTCAGCTCACCAACGCTGAGAAGCTTCACTCCTCTCATTGAAGTGGACATCAGTGGAGAACCCATCCTCAAACATCCTCAGAGGCCCCGACAGTGAACAGGATACAAAGTTTTTTGCATTATAGAATGGAACTCATTATTATTATTATTATTATTATTATTATTATTATTAATTAATTTATTTATTTATTTTATGATTGTTGTTGTTTTTAGGTTAGTTTGAACGGTATCACATTATTTGGATAGCCCACTGTAGATGCTTTGTAGATGCTTTCCCTGCAACTAAATCCTAATTCTAACCCCAACACTGTTGAGAAACGATGAGTTTCATCAGATAATTTTAACATGTCTGTCCACTGGGGGCTCTCTAAATAAAGTAGAACCAGTTCAGATGGAGGAGGTTACACATGTTATTTTGGGTACTGAATGTGATGCACTGATGTTGCCTTGTTTACTTTTAGTTTTACAGATTTGAAGCACCTCAAGGACCCGGATTGAAACTGACAGACTGACTGATTGCCGGACAGATGGACTAACAGAATGACTGACTGATTCACTCACATGTAGTTAAAGAGACACTACTAGAACTCAAGTAGCTTTAGGTGCTTCCTAAGTGCTGCTTTACATTAATTACA
The DNA here is from genome assembly GCF_904425465.1 of Colossoma macropomum. Classification (NCBI taxonomy): domain Eukaryota; kingdom Metazoa; phylum Chordata; class Actinopteri; order Characiformes; family Serrasalmidae; genus Colossoma; species Colossoma macropomum. The sequence goes on from NW_023495014.1 coordinate 77,336, forward strand.
CTGTGTTCTTGTTTATATAAAAACTAAATTTGTTGCAGATAAATGTATAAAATAATATAATGCTTATATTGCTGTGCAGTTTTATATTATTTGTAGCTGTAAAAAATAGATTTGAATTTGGTTTGATTTATACTATTATAATTTAGCAGTAGACAGATAACAGTTAGTATTAGCAGCATGTACAGGGCAATATCACCAATTTCAATTTTTTTCTTTTAATCATTAATCACTACATTAATCACCAGAGGAGGATGGGTTCCCCTTTTGAGTCTTGGTTCCTCTCAAGGTTTCTTCCTCTTGTTCTGAGGGAGTTTTTTCTTGCCACTGTAGCCGCTGGCTTGCTCATCTGGGGCTCGGACACGGAAGTAAATAAATAACAAAATAAATGTGATTAGTAGAACCTTAGATGCCTAAGAGTTTATCTGTATAGAAATGAAACAGAACATGATAAAGTAACAACATGTCAAATCACATATTCTCTCATAGTCACTGCACTGAAACTGATGCAGTGAGATTAGCTTTAACTAATAATGCTAATAAAGCTGACCAGTCCGTGTGGACGGTCATCAAAGCGACCTTCTGAAGGTCTCATCATTCTTTACCAGGTATTTTTCTTTATTTTGGTCGAGAGCAAATATATATCATATTCTGTGATTTTTGAAGAGTTCTGTTATATAAAGTTTCAACTTAACGTACTGTAACTTTTGACTGAATATTACGCCTTTATAGAAAACTTTTGTCCAATAAATTGTACACATTATGAATCTGATTTTAATACTTCATTGAAGTAAAGCAGAATTATGAAGTAGATTAAGGAACATGTTTCTACATTTACAGTGAAGCTGGTATTCACTACACTATCTAACCATCACTGGTAGAAGCCTTATTCTCACCATAAAGCAAGAAAGACTTCTCAGCTCCATCTTGTGGTCAAATAAAACAATGCATGTGGGTTTCTTATTATTTACCAATGAGTTTAATAGATGTAAATCTAAAGTATTATTCTTTTGGCCTCAGCGTATTAATACTTTTTTCACCTAGTTATTAGATTCAAATTAACATGAAGTAGAAACTCTATCAAAACAGTCTTTATCTCATCTTCTGTTCCAGCACTGTCATTAACCAGTGAAGACATTTTAATCCACTCACCAACATGCAGACAAAAAGAGGGAGACACTGCATTCATTTCCACACACTGACAACTGAATATCATTCAATACACAATACATCATTATTTCAGACAGTTTGTTTACTTTCCTTTTTCAGTGCTGTCGTTCTTCAGAGTGTGGACTCAGATAAAGAGGGAGGTCAAAAGTGCTGTTACTGATATTTAGATATACAGTCATATGAAAACCTGGATTCATAACTGGAAGATAAGCTGTCAGCAAAGACAGTAATATATGTCAGTTTCAGTGCAGTAAACTAAGCATGATGTCTACATCAACAGAAATGTTCAGGGTTTTTTTCAGATAAACAAAAAGCAAAGACAAATTTTGATACCCCCTCCCCTCCAAACACACACACACACCTCCAACTGTGCAGAACACTGCATTATCATGTGAGGTTTGTGTTTGTACAACAGTCTAAATCTAAATCTAAAAGCATCTCTTTGCATATATGGTTAATTATAATTGATCAAATATTCTGTTTAGCTCTGCAGATTTAAATATATAAATAATAAAATAAATAACAATATCTTTATTTTTTCTGGAAAAAAAAATTAATTCTGGGCAAGTTCATTATTAACAACATTTAAAATCCACTTAAATACACAGAAATTGTGTTTGAAGATATGCAGAAGGGTGTTTCTTGTAGAGGATAATGTATTTCAGATTTTTTTATTGGTTATTAAGTTGTATGTATACCAGTGATTATAGTGAATATAACCCAGGTGAAGTAAAGGTAAATTCTGAGTTTTATCTGCGTCCCAGAAAATAAACACATTTTATAAGGTCAAATGAAATAGAAAAAAATTCCATACCAGGGAATCTGTAGTGAATCCTGAGTAAAGAGTAAGGAAATGAATGGATTCCTATGGAACTTTTGTGCAAAGATCATAATCTGTAAATCATTCTTTTATTTAAATTTGCACTCATTTTTGGAATAAAGAACAGAATTGAATATTTCAACACTGCTGTCATAATTTTGAGCACTCTTGAACTCCAGTTATAGGACTTTATGACAGTGCCTCAGGTACTCGGCACTCGGCAGCAGTAACGCCAACCAGTCGGCACTCAGCAGCGCTAATGCCAACCAATCAGCACTCAGTTTAGAAATAGGACTTTTATTACTTTCACATAGTGTAGTAATATAAACTGTGACCCGGTGTATTTTTACTGGATCAGTGAGCTACAGCTCTTCAGGCTGAGCACGAGCTCATGAAGGTTTTACTGTTTCGGCCTCCCAGCTGAAATGGAGATTCTGATTGGTTCTGTGGCTTAGTTTGACTCTCTGTTCATGTCTCTATCACAATGTGCAGTTTAGAAAGCAGAGATTTTCTTTTTGATGAAAGTGTCCTTAACTCATTGAAAAAGTGGTGGGTTGTCGCCCCAGTACTTTGAAAAGTGGTGGGCCAAATGCCCACCTTGCTTCCTTCATCCACCTGCTCCACATAATGAACCTCTTCCCAAGTCCCTGATAGGCTGGATCAGAAGTATTAGCATTAAGTAAGGGGCGGGACTTAAGGGACTTATTGGAAAAAGGTTGGACCTAAACTTTGCAGGTAGGTAGCTCTCCAGGACCAGGATTGGAGACCACTGATATGGAGAGAAGCTAAAAAAAAGAAAGAAGAAAAACAACCCTTCCACGTGGTGAGTGCCTCTGTGTCCCACTCTTCCTCTAGACACAATAAAGGCATTTAGTGTGTTTTGAATGCTGCTTTAAACTTCAGTGATCTCACTGCTGCCACCCAGTGAAGTAATCATGTTATTACACCTGCACTGATTTTCAAAGTGTACTAAGTTCTTTTCTCAATGTAGTACAGTTTTCTGTGCTTTTTGAAAGACACCCATGATAAATATAAAAGTAACACCTTAAGTCTTTGCATAGTGTGTTTTACCCTGTCATTTACTCTTCTGGGAACAACAGATCATTTTCTAGATATTAGATAACTGTCCTTTGCCCTCCAAACAGAGGTTTTTCAGAGGCACACTAGGAGAAACAAAAAATAAAAAAAAACAGCAGGATCGCTGCGCAAGCCACCAAAGAAACTCACAAATATATTTTCTTTGTTAAGAAATTATAACCATTGTATTATCTTAATAGTTTAATGTCATTTTGATAACAAGCATTAAAAATTGCTAGTATGTTGATGTCTTGGTAGCTATGAGGCGGGTCTTGAGATGGTCTGATTGGCTCAGTCCCAGATGCTGACAGTCTAGTAGGGACGATTTTCTGTAGTACAGCACACATTTTTTGCTGTAAACTGTATACTGTACTGTATACTACTATGAAGAGTAGCATACAGTTTGCAGTATAAAGTAGTGCAGAATGCAGTATGTAGTATAGCAGTATGCCATTTTAAATGCACCCAAACTAAAACAATGGGCAGGTTTGGGGATTAAAAAGCAGACTCATAATGTTCCAGTGAGAAGGGTCCTGTGATTTTCAGCTACAGCTTTATATGATCGAGCAATTTGTTTTGTCTTAATTTAACTTAAAAAAATCCCAAAAAAACAGCCAAAAAAATTTATAGAAAGCAGCTTTTCAAAGCGAGGCTTCCAATGTTCAACAAAAAAGGGCCGGCTCACGAACTACACATTACTAGTGGATTGCTCCACAATGGCAGAGCACAGGAGCTTCTCAGAAATGACAACAGTCACAAAGCCCTGCAGCCCATAGCCACACAGTCATTGCACCATCCTGACACTTCGTAAAGGCTGTTCCTTTTTCTAAGTGCTGTTGCTCCACTCAGTGCCACACACTGCACTACAGAGAAAAGTTCCAGACCATAGATGACACAAGTACACCCAGTACTCCACACACATCAGTTAATCATATTTATTTTGCTTTATTTAGCTTCTTGTCCTCAGGATCAATACTTGGATAGTGCAGCTATGCTGTACCAGCACCTCCCATTTTTACCTGCATAAGAACTGTGCAAGAACTTATTCAGTTGTTTTTTTGTGCAAGAGATTTTTCAGTTGTTTTTTCATAGTGGCTACGGACTCCTCCCACTATTCCTCATGTTCCTGCTTCGGCAAAGCATTGTGGACTATGTAGTTTTAGCATACGAATACTAGTGCATACAAGTTTTGCATCATTTTCGTGTCTGAACACAGTGAAAAAGGAAGGAAATATAGTAAGACATTCATGAAGAAACATGAAAACACACACACCCCACTTGCACGTTCTCTTCCTGCAATTGACAGAAGTGTGAGACAGATCACAATGAAAGGTAGGTAAAATTCTCTTGTCCCTCTGCTTTTTCTGATCACAAAGTGATCTATGTGCTTCCTTAAGTGATTGCAGCAGTAAAGCTGACTGCTTGGACTTGTGCTGTTGTTCTAGGGCCTTAACTTTATTTTCTAGTTCATTTTGTTTAGCTTCTTTTTTCTTATTTCTAGCACAGGCAAAGGCTATAATACGGTCCCTTAAATAGGCCTTCACACAGTCCCAGAGGGTAAATGGTGAGGTTTATGGGTTAACATCTTAAAATCCAAATAGGTTCTAAATTACCCTTCTACGAATTCAATGAATCTGGGATCATTAAGAAAAGACGTATTTAGTCTCCAGTGTCTAGCACCAGCTTTCCATTCCAGGGTAATTTGTAGAATCTTGCAATAAATTATTCTGTAGGCCTCACATTTAGTTGTGAGAAAAAAATCAATACGTGAATAGGATGAATGTCCATCAAAGTAATCTCAGCCATTGTGGAACACGTATCAAGTGCTTTAAGACTTCACTCGTCTTACTATAGGAAGTTGACAATGACGGGAACTTCTCTGCTGCCTGGCGCATAACACAATTAGAATCACCTCCTATTAAAGGAACACCTGCTGCTTTGTCTAGAATAAGACTTTTCTGATAAATTCAGGGTGATCTTCAGTAGATGCACATAGGTTACATAGAGATACACTGACAACATCTATAACTCCATTCACTAATATATACCTGCTTTCTAAATCTTTGTAAGATGAAGTGGCCAAGAAAGTCAACATTCTGTTCATTAAAATTGCTACACCTCTTTTCCTTCCTGGGCTATGAGAGGAGAAGAAAACTGTATTTGCCCAATTTCTCTTGTTCCTTATTTGACATGAGTTTCTTGGAGGAATGCTACACTACATTTAAGATGTTTTAGCTGAGTGAGAATTTTCTTTTTCTTAATGGGACTATGTAGGCCATTAGCATTATAGCTAACTACTTTTAGCAGTCCCATTATACCTTTGAAGTTTGTGAGGAACTAAATTCCTGAGGTATATGTGCTTTTTGGGAGGGGGTTCAGGATTGGGGGGGGTTAATAACACGTGCACAATGTAAAACTTCGAACAAGTAAGGCCATAACTGCACACATGACTGCTAAGCTGACTGCTGATCCAGTGGTGTCACAGTTGAACATCTCAGTACAGAACAAAAAAAGAACATCCTGAACAATATGAAACATGTTTTTTTGTGCTTTGATGTAACACTTTTTTATCGAAAAAAGGGGACAGGAAAAAAAAAAAAACAAAACAAAAGAAGAAGACGAAAAGGGGAACCTCCAGGCTACTATAAAGCCTGGGCCTTCAGTGTTTGGTGTAATTAGCTGATAGGACAGAGAGGATGTCCTTGCTGGCTACCGTTGGCCTTGTAGAGTCCGTCTTCTGGCCCACACGTCCGTCCAGTTTAAAGATAAATGTAGAATTAAACGTAAGGTTAATGAAAAGTAACTGAAAACTGTCTTGCAACCCTGTTAATGGGGTGTGTTTAGTACTACCAAACTGAATCGCCCCCAGTGTCCAATGAGTGTAACGGCATAGTTTGTTGGTAAAGCTTTAAAAAAAAATTCAAGTCTGTCATTAGTTAAGAAACACTGTGCATTGCTTCTGTTTCTCACCAGTTTAGTGCTTGTCTTTTAAGTCCCCGAGGAGGCTTTTCATATCTTGGATAGTCCTGCGTTCCACTTGAGCACATTTGTTTTTCGTAAATGTGGTGGCCCATCCCGAGAGATGGAGCCCTCACTCTCTCTTTGACTCCATACAGTGTCACATCATCTCTATCTCTAACTTCCATCTGCATATCTCGCTGCATGAGATAGGAGAGCAGCCGCGCCGTCCAGTTTTGCATGTCCTCGATGGTCCTCACTCGGCCCTCCACCTCTGAAATGCGGCCTGAGAGGCCACGTACTGTTTGGTCGAGCCCCGCAACACTGTCCGATTTCTTTACTTAGTTTTCTTATCTCAGTGATGAGGACATTCATGTCTGTCGCTTGCTCAAGTGTTTGCGGTGTTGTGCTATCCTCTTCAAAATATTTTGACTTTTCATCAGATGCTTTCTGTTTCTCTTTCTTTCTTATACTGTGACTGTGTTTATTTGTACTCTTCTTACATGGTTTTTATTAGGAGGCAGCCATTTGGTGGGTGACATCACCGGATCCCCCTTATTTCTGTTCTGATAGATATTTCATAAATAAATATTTCTCTCAGCGTTTCTTCCTCCTGATCTTAAGGAGTTAAAGCTGCTTTATGCAAATGCTTCAAATTACATTTTGAATTGAATATAATTCTCTTGTATAATTCTTTCAGTTTTGTTAGCTTTAAGTTTCACTTAATTCATTACTGCACTTTACAGCCACACAGACTGAAATGAACATTAAACACAATCTTATATCTTTATATAATTAACACATTCTGAATGAGTGAATCTCTAAAGGAGATTTCGAACATTGTGTGTGTGTCTGAAGGCTCTTTGTGTCAGACTCCACTGTATGGACCATAAAGCACCTCCCACTACTGTGAGCAAAGCATTATGGCTCATGTAGTTTTTGTGGAAGATTTTAAACTAGACACGTTTATTATCACTACTGTATTAGTGTATTTAATCTGTATATCTGTCTGCATGTTCAGCCATTTGAGTTTTATTCTTACTAATCAGACTAAAATGGGTAACTGTTAAAACATTAAATAAATAAATGACAAATATAAAGTGCTGTTAGGATGGCATTTCATTTCAACTGTGAGAGCAGAAAAAAGAGAAGGAAAACCGTGTTGATAAAACCCCCATCTTAAGCACAATGTTTACTCATCACACCCTCACACTGTTTCCACACTCTGCACTGTCCACTGAGTTACACAGCTGTGAAAGGTCTTTACTGGAGACAGTAAGTAGTAAAGATTTTCTCTCTCTGATCTATAAATATATTACTATAATTATGAGCTCTGAATGTGTCATCACGCATCACTCTGCTGTGTATTTCAGGTAGGATTATTCTGCTTCTGATGAACAGCTGTGATTATAACAGGAATTATCCTGCTATAATATTCTTTATTGATAAATTTAGATACTGACTATTAAAGAGTCACTCCAGTCAAAATGAGGCGGCCATAATTCCAGGTGACCACTTGCAGCTGTGTGGAGTACGGCTCCCAGACACCCTCACCTTTGAAATGCTTATCACACTTCAAAAGTAAGGGCACGTATGAATCATACTACACGCAGCTGCAAGTGATCGCCTGACATTATGGCTGCCTTCTGTTTCTCCGCTGGCTCAGGTTTTCAACATCGCCGCAGTGTCCCCTTTTCCTGCACCACCAGCACCAGTTGCTCCACTGTGACTTACTCAGGGCCTGCTTGGTACTCCATCTCCTCCTCAAGCTGCTTCACTGCATTGAACTGTGTTGCTTGCCATGGTGTTTTCTTGCTGAGGATGAGTTCTGCCCTCTCTGCCTCGTCAACGACTGCTTAAAGGCTCACCGGTGCAGTGAGCTGAGTGTGTCTGTCCAACCATTGTACTCAGGTCCTCCACTGGCATGCTTATATGCTCTCCCTTCAGCCTCCATCTAAATCAGCCTCCAATCAGCGCTGTTCAGTTCCAAGTTCAGTGGGTGAGTTTGAGCAGGGAAATGACCAAATTGCCAGACACTGGCCCTCCAGGACTGTAATGAAATACTCTAGACTATTTGCAAACAAGTGTGGGTGCGAGTGGCAGTGCTAGTCCCCTTAAAAGCCCAAACTATCTGACTATGCCTCTCTTAATTAAGGGATGAGAGCAACCTATGAGTTAAAATTATATGACGAATGGACTGTTATACACTAACACCATTTACTGTTTTCCCCACAAGGTCTGTTCAAATAAATGAACATCAGATGGCAGATGTACAATAAAAACACTTTAATAAACTGTTTGATAAATAAAAAAAAACTAAAATAAAAGCTTAATGGCAATCAGCTTCCATCATTATGTCTTAAATATACTTATATGGCTAATACAACCTTCAATGATTCCCAAACGTTTAAGGATTACCCACTGGGTTTAAAGCAAATCACTCCACCTCAACTGACACACAAAAAGAAAACACAAACAACCAGTAAATAAACCACAACAAAATAAAAGCACCAACCCTCAATCCCAACGCAAGACTCACTCAATATACCAATGGGTTTTAACCGTCCCAACAATGGAAATGCTAGGTTGCAATGTTGAAGACTCTAATTTTATAATTCTAATTTAAAAGACAAAGTTAAAACATTACAAAGCCATTATTTAAATACCAACAGTAATAGCAGACCAAACTAAACAAAAAAAGAAATTACAGAACAGCAACTGGTCAGGCAAAATAATAATAAAAATAATAATAATAAATTTAACTTATAATAATAATAATAAAAATAATAATAATAAAAAAAATCAAACACAAACAAGTGGCTAGTCCTTAGCTACATACACGCTCCTGTTAAAAAGGAGAAAGAAAGAACTATTAGAACCTCCATTCAGGCTACCAACTTGGGCAACTGCCTCTGACACTACACTACACTACAGTTCAGTACATCTCATACCTGAGTAGTTTAACTGCCCCTATATCAGCAGCAGCTATTTACCACCTGGATACCCTCCCAGCATCCCAGGAGCACAATAAACCGTCATGGAGATTCTAAAATGAACATTACGTTACATAAATAAATGAAAATATAGCTGCAAGAAGCAATGAGCGGGTTCAAGCATGCAACAGCAGTATGGGCCCTTCTGCAGGTTTAGCCCATTAGGCCTAAAAAGGCCTCAAACTTTATGTTTAGCCCATTAGGCCTAAAAAGGCCTCAAGCTTTTGGTCTAGCCCATTAGGCCCAAAAAGGCCTCAAGCTGTGGGTCTTATTTATAGGCAGAGTGAATAGAACTGAAAGGAAGTCAGTTCATCAAAAGGCCTTCAGTTGCCATAAACAACAATCAGAGGTCTTTAAACACATTATAGGTTTACATTCATACCTGTCAAAACTATATGACTGATGGCAGCATTTCTCACGTAGTAGCACCGGCACAGTGGATTGGTTCTATATTTAAGCCATTGATTTGATGTAGGCCATAATGAGGCCCAATGCACTCATCAGAAGCCCTATTGGTGTGAGGAGCTCAGTGAAAGTTGGTCAGAATTAGTGAAAAGGCCACAATATGGTTTCATTCTTGATCAGGGACCATATCCAAAGAGGTTCACCAAGTTTTGGTCAGAATGACCTTTTGACCGTTGTATAATAAGTCTTTCTATAGTGAAATCTTTGAATGAATAAGCCAAAAAAAAAGACAAGCAGTGCAATTTTTGACATAACATGTAATTAGAAAGTTGTTCATGAGAGTGAACTGAGTCACATGGCTCCATTTGTTTATCTGTCAACCTTGTAATAACATTGTAATAGCATTTTAGTTGATTTTTAAATTTTTTGAGTGCTGAAGTGCCCCTTAAAGGTCAATCTGGACCAAAATAGGGCAAGACCATTAGTCCTAATTTGTAAAATTATTGCAAGTTTGGAGATAATCTGACCAATGCCTGTTGAGTTATAGCAAATCAAGCTAGCAATGCCATGGTTGAAGTAATTAATTGATTGATTGTCAATACACTCAGCGGAACAGTCAAAATGTTTTTGATAACTATTGAGCATCAGTGTCTTCTGAATCTTAAGATACTAATTTGATGATAATTGGCCAAAAATTCAGACTAGTTCGCAAGAATAGGTTTTTCACAATATGCAAATTAGCTCAAAAACTAGGGGGGTGGGGCTAAAAGTGACTGGGGGTGCACTTGTTCAGCAAGTCCCAAGGAATCAGCAGAAAAAGAAGAGAATTTGGTCTCCATCTCACTTTGATCAAAAGTTACAGCCAAAAATATGAATAAAGTTGAAAAAGATGAAAAGTTGAAACATAGGACTAAAGTAAAGTATGAGCTCAGTGGAAGTGGGTCAGAATTAGTGAAAAGGCCTCAATATGGTATGATTCTTGATCAGGAACCATATCCAAAGATGTTTACACAGTTTTGGTCAGATTGACCTTTTGACCTTTGTATAAAAAGCCTTTGTATAATTTAGTATTTGAATGATTAAGCCAAAATACCAAACAGTACAATTTCTGACATAACATGTAATTAGAAAGTTATTCCCTTAAGTGAACAGAGTCACATGGCACCAATAGTTTATCTGTCAACTTTATAATAACATTGTAATAGCATTTTAATTATTTAATTTATTTAATTTAATTTAATTGATTTTTAAGTGTTTTTGAGTGCTAAAGTGCCCCCTAAAGGCCAATCTGGACTACAACTGGCATACTCCATTACAGTCTCGATTTGTATAAATATTCAAAGGTTGGAGATGATCTGACCAATGGCTGTTGAGTTATAGCAAATCAAGCTAGCAATGCAATGGCCGTAGCATTTAATTGATTATTGCATACCACAGTGAGTAAAAAACTCATTTTTTAAATAATTATTTACCTACAGATGGCAAAATTATTTGACATAATGTACTACAATGGATTCATATTGGTTTTGAGTCAAACCTGTAATAATATAGTAATGACATGTAATAATTACTTTATTTTTATGAATAGCAATCTTTTAGAAAATCTTTTGAAACTTGATTATGTTAGGAGGTGGGTACATGTAGACATCATTCAAGTTTCATGATGATTGGTCAATGTTAAGTCTGTAAAAGGCCTGCTAAATGCTGATTGGCCGATGGCGACCACAAATTTTGATGTACCAAATTGTCCTTATAGTACCACTTATAGTATGGCCATTAGATGCTACAGGCAAAGTTTCAGCTTAATCGGATGTGCGGATGCTGGGAAACAGCCAAGTAGAATTAACTCCGCCCCCTAATTAGATATGCGCATAAAAATCGAATGGCCACCTCAGAATCTTCTGCCGAATTTGTCTGTCAAGTTTGAATTTTTTTGGCTAAAGGATTTTCGAGTTACAGAATTTTAAATTAATTCTGAATTAATTTGAATTTATCCAGAAGCGTTCATTTGCATATGGCAGCCATGTTGTATGGAAAACTTAAAATGTTTTTGATAATTATTGACCTTCAGGATCTTCTGAATTTTTTGACATGAGGATTGGGCAAAAACTGTAGGACTAGTTCGCAAAAGTAGGTTTCGCATATTATGCAAATTAGCTCAAAATCTAAGTGGGCGGAGCTAAATGGTCCCAATTGCAAAGTTGTCTGTTTGGACCCATAGAACCAGGAAAAAAATGTCTCTTGTCTTGGAAAAATCTGGTTTAGGAATTATTAGGCAAAACTAATTTTTCTGCGCTATAGCGCCCCCTGTGGCCGACTGGGCTGATTCCGTGCACTTGTGTAGCGGGAAGGACTACTACCTATTGACCAAGTTTGATGTCTCTAGGACTTACGGTTTGGGCTGTGCGTTCCGTTTCAGGGAAGAAAAATAATAAGAAAAACTTTCCAATAGGGTTCAATGCATTGCATGCTTGAACCCTAATAACTAGCCAAGTAGAAATAAACTAAAGAAACCAACCCTTAACATACAATAAAATCAGCAGCAGCACTGGTCACATAAAACCTATTATGGGCACCCAGAAGCTACAATTTATAGCTTATAAAATACTCTTTATTTTAAATAAAGTAAACTAAAATTAACCACCTAAAAGCATAAAAAGCTTACTTATTTGAGAACAGGTTTCAAGCATTTACACTGGAAACGACACTGGTCATCCAAGGCCTTTACAGGCCTCCCACTTGCTCTAGTTAGCAAAATGGCATGAAACATCTCATGATACTAAAAAATAAACTAGACAAGTAACAGTGCTACTCAAACTCACCACGTTTCCCCCATGCACGCGCACGCGCAAGCCACGAGCTACGAGCTCAACTGAGCCACAGGTGAGCTTAATAAAGAAGCAATTAAGTAGCGTTAGGTTGTAAGAGCTACCGTGCCGCCAGGTCCTAATGTCCCTCGGTTAGCTGTAGTACTGCCATTTCTTACTGCCCTTGTATTCGCCACGGCTGCTGGGTCCTAGTGCCCCACAGTTTATACCCTCCTAGTCCTGTTAGCTCCTACCCGTTACACAAGCTTTAGAAAAAACACACAAAAGCAACAGTAGCAAGTGATTAATAACTGTACTGTTTTATGATCTGTTCAAGCTTCTCATTTTTTAAATGAAATATTTTCTCCTTTAATGTTTGTGTTTTAAACTACACAAATCTCCACATAAACTACTTTACACTGTTTTAAAACTGAGTTCTGTTTCTTTAATGGTTTGTATAATTAATCTACAGATCTTTATCATCAGTGCTTGTTTGTGTGTTTTAAATTGAGCTCTCTTCCTCTGTGGTTTTCATGCTCTTGTGTTTCCTGTAGCAACAGCAGCAGCATTAACACCCCTGCTGAACTGTCCAGCTAAGATCAGTAAGATGATGGTCAATGTGGTTGACAAGCTTAATATCCAGTTGGACTAAGCAAACAAAAAAACCTTAACATGTTTAATCAGCTTCAGCTGGTCAAGCTATTTTTCAGACATTCAGCTGTTTTTTGACATTCTCACACTATGACAACCTAGTAAATCAAATACTTCTACAGTGTCCCAACATTTAAAAACACAGGCTAATGACATTAAAAGAAAAAGAAAAGTTCTTACTGACATCTGTTGTGACGTTTATATCAAACCCAAACTACAAGGTTTAAAACAAAGAGACAGAGGAAACAAAGCACAGGGCAAACACAACCACTACATGTGACAAAGTAACATATGTGTAGACTAGACAGCCATGACTGAAACAAAGCGCTTGATATAGGTTACAAACAATAGTGAACACCTGAGAGAGGGAGGAGACAGGAACTACAAACAGATGACAATCCGAATAGGGAAGGAGGGGAAAAGTGCGGAGCGAATAAAACAAAACAAAAAAAAAAGCACATGGCAAAAAGGAACATGGTCACAACACAGGGAAAGAAACAGGCACAATCAGACGGGGAAACTGTGACAGTGTGTGTTCTTGAATAAAGGAAGAGACCTTAATCTGAAACAGGGAGGTGCCATAATCACGTCTTCCGGGTCTCTGCTGCTCATTACAGCTTGTAAGTGTGAGGAGAGCAGTGAATGAGTCTCTTACCTCTCAGAGCTAAAACAGTGAGACATTTACTTCAGTCAGGATTCATTCCTTCATACTTTCCTAGTAAATGTTTGCCTTTTTCTGTATTGTTATCTTCTAGACCTGCTGCCATGACTTGCTTAACATCAGGAAATACCACAGCAGCAGTGACCCTCATATTACTGACAGGTAAACTTTTACATTCTTATATCCATTTGTGTGAACATAAAGCTGTAGATACAAACTCTTCATAAAATTCATGTTATAAACATGAATCGATAGAACAGCACTATTCAGTTCCACGTTCAGTGGGTGTGTTTGAGCAGGAAAATGACCAAACCACTGGACACTGACCCTCCAGGACTGAAGCTTCTTATATTTAAATGATATATTTTCTCCTGTAATGTTTGTGTTTTAAACTGAAGAAATCTCCACATAAACTACTTTAATCTATTTTAAAACTAAGTTCTGAGGTTTGTATAATTAATCTACAGATCTCCATCATCAGTGTTTGTTTGTGTATATTTTAAACTGTGGCCACTTCCTCTGTGGTTTTCACATAACCAGCCAACTTGTATATAAATACATGACCTTGTGTTTCTTGTAGCAACAGCAGCAGCATTAACACCCCTGCTGAACTGTCCAGCTAAGATCAGCTTTTTCTGCTAATTGGTTTCAGATGGTCTAAGCTGGTCTTTGGTCAGTGTGGTTGACAAGCTGAATTTCCATCTGGAAAAAAAAGTAAAATAAAAAACAAAGATATCAAAAGGCTCTAAGTATTTACATGACATTCCTTTTTCAGGGAACAATTAATTGGTTACCAACTTACAACTGTTCAGTGGAAGTAAATTAGGCTTTGAAATTCATGCAAACAGTTGCTACAGGTGTCCCAGCCTCTGTTGATTACTTACAAACCTTATGTCTGGAGAACAGCAGTGCTGGAACAGACTGAATTATTACACCCTCTAGGGCAGTATTTGGACACTGTTATAACCCTTTAAGGTGCCCCAGACAACAAATGTACACTGCGCCTGATTAGGGCCAAATGTAGCGCTGCATCCGGTCCGGATCCGCAAAGCAGAGCTGGCCCGGTGTCTTTTTGCACAACGGCCCAATACCGGAACTGATCTGTTTTACGGATCTGCACCAAAACAGATTAAAAACCGGCCCAGATGAGCAAAGAACAGCATTACATCTGGCCCTGAATTGGTGCAGGTCTGAATATTATCTTCGTATCTGGCCCAAATGTGGCACAGACCCAGTTCAGAAGGTCCAAGCTCAAGCTGATATTAGCAACTGTCTCTGGAATGGATCCGGCCCTGACTTGTTGCATCTGCACCGGATCCGTTCCAGAGTCAACAACAGCTCCATATCCCACATAATTTTTTACAAATCATTAATAATGAATGTTTTCAAAAAACGGTAAATTCAAAAAGGGAAACATAAAACCAAATACCTCAAAAAAAGGTTTATTGAATGTCATTATGTTTTCAAGACAGCATTTTTTTGAAAAATGAATTCAAACAAGAAAAAATACAATGCCACTACTGAGGTGTAGACTTATCAGCAAAAAATCCTGCCATTAAAGAAGCAATAATTAGCTGCTTTGTTTTCAATTGTAATAAACTGACATAAAAAACAGACTTTTCAACACTGATAGAGACTGCTAAACTCTGCTCATGTCATCACAATAATACAGGTTAACTGGCAATTTGAACACAAAATACTACCATGCTGAGTTTTACAATGTCAAATTAAGAAGTGTGACCATTGAGATGTGACAATTGTATCAGTGAAGCACAGTTCAACTAAAATGAATAGGGAGTATAAAACAATACAATATAAAATACTACAATATAAAGTAATACCAGCCGATATTGTTAAGTGTTAACATAATTTCCAGCCTCTTAACAATCATTACTGGTATCAGTCACAGTTTTCATATTGGTTGGGCTCTAATCCATGTTCTGGAATTCAAATCACTTAAATTCTTACAGTTTATCACTGCTGCGGTCAACAGCTGAACGGTGAACTGAATGGTAACGATCTTTACAACCTTTTTTCCAAGCTCTCATTGAGGAAGCCCATTATTTACAGTTACCATCTAGTACCTGCTTCAGCCAACCCTACATTAAACTGAACCAAGTGTGCTGCTGATGAAGTTGAACAAATCCATGCAATGACTGGTGCTGCAGCAAGAAAGCAGGGAAAAAAAACAAAAAAAAAAACACAATGTTCTTAACTGTTTTCGTCTATCCAACATATTAATAACTTTATTTAAAACAGGGCTGTCACTATCGATTATTTTAGTAATTGAATAATCTAGCGATTTCTCCTAGATTTAATCTAGATTTTTTTATGTACACTGAAATTGTAATACCCATTACAATTACAACACTGAAAATACATGATAAGAATGAGTCCACTGCCAGAGGAGTACTGGCACTACTGTCCCATTAAGAGTCCGACCAAGCCATTGGTTGGCCCAAATCAGCCAATATTTGCAGCCCACAGTTTTATTGGGGTCATGACGTTTCAAAGGGTGGGTGAAACCTTAGAAGAAGAATGTTCACCCTATAGCAGACGAAGGAGGAAGTTGGATATAAAGAAGTGGTGAAAGAGGTTGGTTACAGAGGAAAACAACAGAGGCCAGTCTAGATAAAGTGGCTAAAAAAAGGGCGTGAAAGAGGCTGGCCCTGGCGGAGAGATGTAGAAGGCTGACCCTTGCAGACAGGTGTAGGAGGCTTGCCCTGGCAGAGAGGTGTAGGGGGCTGACCCTTGTGGACAGGTGTAGGAAGCTGGCCCAGCGGGGGGGGTGTAGGAGGCTGGCCCTGGCGGGGAGGTGTAGGAGGCTGGCCCTGGCAGGGAGAGGTGTAGGAGGCTGGCTGACCCTGGCGGGGAGAGGTGTAGGAGGCTGGCTGGCCCTGGCGGGGAGAGGTGTAGGAGGCTGGCCTTGGCGGAGAGGTGTAGGAGACTGGCCCTGGCGGAGAGGTGTAGGAGGCTGGCCCTGGCGGAGAGGTGTTGGAGGCTGGCCCTGGTGGGGAGAGGTATAGGAAGCTGGCCTTGGCAGAGAGTTGTAGGAGGCTGGCCATGGCGGAGAGGTGTAGGAGGCTGGCCCTGGCGGGGAGAGGTGTAGGAGGCTGGCCTTGGCGGGGAGAGGTGTAGGAGGCTGGCTGGCCCTGGCGGGAAGAGGTGTAGGAGGCTGGCTGGCCCTGGCGGGGAGAGGTGTAGGAGGCTGGCTGGCCCTGGCGGGGAGAGGTGTAGGAGGCTAGCTGGCTGGCCCTGGCAGGGAGAGGTGTAGGAGGCTAGCTGGTTGGCCCTGGCAGGGAGAGGTGTAGGAGGCTGGCTGTCCCTGGCGGGAAGAGGTGTAGGAGGCTGGCCCTGGCGGGGAGAGGTGTAGGAGGCTGGCCTTGGCGGAGAGGTGTAGGAGGCTGGCCCTGGCAGAGAGGTGTAGGAGGCTGGCCCTGGCAGAGAGGTGTAGGAGGCTGGCCCTGGCAGAGAGGTGTAGGAGGCTGGCTGGCCCTGGCGGAGAGGCAAAATTTGTTTTTAACTTAAAGACAATCAAAAAGAAGACTCTAACGGTAATTTGTTTTAACAGAACTAAAATTGTCTGTACTCCTCTACCATTAAGCTTATTTGATTGTCAAACTGAATAAAATATTTTAAAATAAATGTAATAATTTAAACAAATGTAATAATTTGTGATACCTGATCACATATGTGCAGATATCGAAAGTAATGATTAACTTACCTCAAAGTCAGCAGCAAACTTTATAGGTCAATATCAACGGATGACTGTGGACTGCTGAGCAGGAAAAAAGAAAGGGGAATGTTTTTTAATTAGGCGCGTCCATTTTATATATCGGGCCTTGGCCTGTGCCCGGTAAGTTACCGAGCTACCGCAGTAACAGCCCATAATGACGGTAAAACACGTTATTTTATTGATTTATTTAACGCAAACCACAGCGTGAAAGTTTGTACTGAACGCCATTCTTTTCCTGGTCTTTTTTCTATTCTTTTATTTTTGCCAAAAGGTTCAACTCACGCTATCACTGTGCTTGCCCGCGTCTGCTTCAGAGTCAGAGATTGTCTCAAAATTACACGACGAAACAAGTGAAGCTATTATTATTACTAGTAGTAGTTGCTTTAGTATCTCTGTAAATAGCTCTGCTGATGCATCTGAACATATCAGCAGATGTACATACAGAAACAATAATAATAATGCTAGTAATGATAGCATAAACACTTTCTTTTCGTAATTTTGAGACGAACCCTGAGTCTGAAGCGGCCGCGGGAGCAGCAGTGTGGGAGTTGAAGCTTCGTCTAATTAAAGATTAAGCAAAGGGAAACCCGTTCTGTTTCTGAGGGTTATTTTACACACTTTTAACCAAATACGAGGATTCTGTTACTGGTTTATGTTATTTCAGCAGTTTCAAGAAAAAAATAATTAAAAGTAACGTTAACCTACCATTTCTTTAAGTAAAAAATAGTAAAATCCGACACTACAAAAAAGCAGATAAAAAATAAGATGGTTAAACTAACATTACTGCTTGCACTGTCTAATACAGCTTAGCTAGTTAGGTAACGTTACCTGGCTAGCGCCACACACCACAATATAGGTTAACTTTAGATTCCAGCTAATGGATATTAAAGCTGCTCTTAGAACATTTTCACATTTTCCTATGAACGCTAACAGTTGCCTTTCACAGTACAACCCAGCTAAGCTGGCTAGTTACACAGCCGGGCGAGGGGGATGATATAAGATTAAGAGTATGTCGTTATTAAACATACATAAAGAGAAATCTCGAATGTTAATTTAGGTTGGAATTAGACATTTTGACTCACTACCTCAGCTAACATAGCTTAGCTAACTAACTAACCTAGCTATGTTAACTAGCACTGACGTCGTCCCCTCTAGCAACTCCACCACTCAGCTTATCTGCTTGTCAAACTGAATAACATATTAAAATTTAAAACATAAAATCCAAGATACCTGATCGTAATTCTAATAAATGTGCAAATAATTAAAATACAAAATACACCTTACCTCAAAAGCAGCAACAAGTTATACAGTCAAAGTCAACCGACGACTGCAGAGGACTGAGGGGGAAAAAGGGGAGGGGCAAATTTTAAATGAGGCGCAATTTTTAAATGAGGCGCGACTGTTTTAAAGATCCGGCCCCGATACGCTCTGAGCCCGCGGACCGGCAGTGTGTCCAGTGCTGTTAACAGTTACTTGGCCCAAATGTGGCACAAGTCCGCAATGCAGATGCGACTGCTAGGAGGACTTTGTGACGGGGTAATCCGGCCCAAACATGCTTGCTGGGGCAGGTCTTTCCTGACAAAGAAAGCCAGAGTGACAGTGAGTACAGTTTCCCGCACCATCCAAAGGCACTTGAAACTGGAGGAAACTCTGACAGGAAGAGGTCTGACAGCTCAAAGCCCCGACAGAGTCAGAAGACGAGTCTCAGTTTCAACTGTGAATAGAAGACTTTGAGCAGCAGGTTTGACTGGTTGAGTAACAGTAAGAGAGCCATTGCTAAGATGATCAAATAAGAAGAAGAGGCTTTCCTGGGTCCTGCAGCACCACCAGAACTACTGAAGACTGGAAGGTCTGATGGACTGATGAATCAAAACTTGATGTCTTTAGTTTATCATACTGGGATTTTGTTTGGAGTTGAGTCGAAAGGATGGTTCCTCACCAACTATCAAACATAGAGGAGCGAGTGTGATAGTCTGGGGCTCTTTTGCTGGATCGAGAGTTGATGACTTGCACAGAATGACTGTCATCCTGAA
The DNA here is from genome assembly GCF_904425465.1 of Colossoma macropomum. NCBI lineage: Eukaryota > Metazoa > Chordata > Actinopteri > Characiformes > Serrasalmidae > Colossoma > Colossoma macropomum. The sequence goes on from NW_023495014.1 coordinate 96,644, forward strand.
ACAAAAATGACAAGCTAGATGATGATAGGAATGTTTCAGAAACTAATTTGCTTCTCTGCAGAATTAGATACAGGAAAGTCCAGAATACTTACGCTCCAAAACACAATGAGCCTCTTTCACCAATATCTTCTTAAGTTTTTCTTAACTGTGTTCTTGAGAAAAGTTCCATGAAAAAGTCTGTCAGGTTTATGACTTGAACTGTTCACACATTTGTGCTCTTGAGCACAAATTCCAAATAAGAAAACAGTGGTGAATATCAGAATATTTGTAAAACTGCATAAGAACAGTTGAATGAGGGCCATTGTTATTGTAACAGACATACAGTGTTTCGATCTGGAATGGTTGTTCAGACAAACACTAAAATCCATATGAGGATGATGTGGTCAGTGTGGCCTTTTTTCAGATGTCTCTGGTTGTTGGTAAAATGTTGTTAATGGATTAATAGTTGTTAATAGTTAATAAAATGTTGTTAATAGATGGGGCTTTTTTCACTACTAACCAAAGTCTGTCAGTGACCACAGCCGCATGGTGCCACCTACCTGGAGGACAACCCCTCTGGCACAGTGAGCTAGACTATTAGAAAGGTGGACAGTAAAAGGCTAAGTTAAAAAACAGAGGCTGGAAGTTGGCTGTTCATGTTAAATTCAAAGCAACATCAGGTCAGTTTCCATCACTCACTGAGCCTGTATTGCGATTATAGTGAGCTAATAATAAAAAAAATGAGCAAATAAAAGAACTTCAAGAAAAAGGCTGCTTCATTTTGACTAATTCTCTCTTCCTTTTTTTTCAGTCCAGCCCAGAAAATGGCCACCTTCAGCATGTTGCGTTTTCAGAGGTGCTTCATATTATTGCTGTCCATAACCTTCATTGTGTCTGTCATTGTGTATGTGTTTGGCATCCGCTCTGAGTCGTCCAAAGTGTGGTTCAGCAACTTCGCCAAGTTAATCACATTCCAAACAGCCAAAAATCACACACTAATGACCTGTCTAACAAGACACAACAAAACAGTCTATCAACAGACGTCTGATGCCAAACACACAGCAGTGAACAGACAAAACGTGACAGACATGCTCAGTATGAAGTCCATGACAGCTGTTCCAGTAAAAGAAGCATCATCCATCTGTTACCATGAAGCGCATCCACACAACTACCGCTTCATCATAGACGAGCCCCGTAAGTGTGAACAAGAGAACCCATTTCTAGTCCTAATGGTCCCAGTGGCTCCACACGAACTGGAGGCTCGCAACGCCATCCGGAGCACATGGGGTAATGAGAGCGTGGTCCAAAACAAAACCATTACGGTGATCTTCTTGCTGGGTCTGCCTGGGATCGAGGCAGAGAAACAACAGGAGGAACTAAGGCTGGAAAGCCAGGAGTACCATGACCTGGTCCAGAGTGACTTCATGGACACGTACCTCAACTTGACGATAAAGACCATGGTAATCATGGACTGGCTGTCCACAAGTTGCCCACAGGCATCCTACGCTATGAAGATCGACTCTGACATGTTCTTGAATCTGGAGAACTTGATGAGCTTGTTGCTGAGACCTGATACGCCTAAAGAAAACTACATGACGGGAAAGGTTATGTGGAACATACCGGTCATCCGGGACAAGAACTCCAAGTGGTACGTGCCAATGGAACTATATGCTGAAGACTACTACCCAACATACCTGCTGGGGATGGGTTATGTCTTCTCCAATGACCTTTCAGAGAAGATTGTTGAGGTTTCGAAAGAAATAAAGCCATTTAACATAGAGGATGCATACGTGGGTGCCTGTCTGGAACGAATAGGAATTTCGCCTTCAACTCCTCCCAATCCCTCCCAGTTTAAGGATTATTTTAGTGGTAAGTATAAACGAGAAGAGTTTGCCAGCGTGATCACCACCATCCTTAACTCCCCACAGCAGCTGATCACATTCTGGAAGGACCTAAAGGGCCCACATGAGGCACTTGGAGCTAAAAGACTCATAACTGGTGATATTTGGGATATATTTGGCTGACATTTTCTTACAAAACTCCTGTATCTTCTCACAATTTAATCAGAACTGAAAAATGCTGCTTCCATAAGTATTCAATCCCTCTAGACTAGTACTTGATGGAACCGCCTTCAGCAAGCAATAACAGCTAAACACCAGCTTTGCACAGTGTTTGGGAGAGATTTTCACCCATTTTTCCTAGTAAATTTGTTGGATGGCGCTTGTGGACTGCAGTTTTCAGATAGTGCCATAGATTCTCTATTCTGTTGGACTTGGTCATTGTAGAACATTCACCTTTTTGTTGTTCAACTACTCCTGTGTTGCTTTGTCCTTGTGTTTGAGGTTGTCTTGCAGTATTTCTCCATATTTTGCACCGTTCGTCCTTCAGTTTTAACAAGATGCCCAGTCCCCACTGAGGAGAAGCATCTTCTCAACATGATGCTCCTCACAACATGATCCTGATGGTGTTTGTTGAGGAGTGAACAGTGTTAGGCTTGCACCACACATAGCACTTTGAACTTTGGCCAAACCTACACAAAACCTTATTCCACATGTTAGCTGAGCAAAGTTTTCCTTCTAGCCACCCTTTCATACAGTGTTGTTATATGAAGGGCTCTTTGATACTGTTTCCTCGCACACAATCATCTGAGTGGTCATATTAAATGGAGATCATTTGGGCTGCAATAAACTCTGCAAAATAATTACCAGTTAATCTACATTAAACATAATGCTTCTTGTTACCACTTGAAAGTGACGATGATGATGGTTTTATTTTGTTTTTTGTGTGTTTATTTATTTATTTATGTTGAGAAGACTTTACATCATGGAGTTAATTTTGTGCCAAATGTTTCAAATAAAATATTAAAATCCACAAGCAAAATATTAACCAAAATATCTAAAATAGGTTGCAAATTCATACAATGAGAGTGTATTACTCCTTTTGGCAGTTTGTTTCTATTTTCTGATTTACATTTTCTGATATATTTTTGGTTTGTGTAATCGCTGTTTTGCATCTGAAATCTTTCTTTTGCTTCTGACTTTTAGCACTTTTTAACAGGGGTGGGTCTTAGAAGAGGGCGTTCACCTGTACTTTCTATTGGTCAACTGATTTGGAGTGACACGTCTACTGAACACGTAAACGCTCAGCATGAACTGCCCCAGCAGGGTATGAGTGCAGTGTTTTACTGGCTTATCCAACATTATGAACATTGTTTATCATATTCCTTTATATTATTAACGTTACATAAGTTAATGGGTCCTGTATCGACCTGGGTAAAATGAGATAACGTAATTTCAGCGATGAAGAACGAAAATAGTTATTTATGAATGAACGAAACTGCACCACCTTTCAAGTTCTCAGAAAATGGACGAAACTGCTTGAATATCTAAAGTTAGTTCACTGTATTAATGTGAAGACAGTGATTTGGAGCAGCAGCGTCCTGTAAACTACTGTGCTGAGACAGGAAGCCTGTTTCAGTGACTGACACTGAGATTCTGTGGGTAGAAACAATAAAAGACTGACAGAACAGTCGTCATAACCCCACAACTTACAGCCAACCATGAGAGTGCTGCATTATTTCCCTCGACCCCACAGCACCGCAGATTCAATCAACGATTTCCTGACCAACACACCTGATCCAGCTCATGAAGGGCTGGATAATCAGTTGCTGAGCTGGATCAGGTGTTTTAATGTAAGGGATAGTTGAAACCGTGTGGAGCTGCAGGGCTAACAAAACCTGATATAAACAGCTGTAAAGCTCACCTAGCTAGTTAGCTTATTAGCAGACACTGCTATGCCAGTACGAAGTGCACATCCATGTCCAGTAAGAGGTGAGTTCAGGACTCTGGACAGCTCCAGGAAAGTGACTCTGTTGGAATCTGAGATAAATTCATAATCTTTAAACTCAGTGAACAGCTCTGATCAATAATCAATAAATCAACACACATAATGATCCAGAGCTGATCTGGAGACTCTTTTACTTCAACAATGGTCCCCAAAAATGAACAAATGCTGCTTTGAGGATTGAAGTGACTCATTAAAACAACATTGAGAGAGGTAAATATTCTTAATAGCAATGTTGTTGTAAAAAATGTTGGTTTTAGAGTAACTGGATCCAAAAACAGACCTTTACTCATATTTTTAATATTATTAATATTTAATATATTGTATATCAGAACTCACAGAAAATCATGATAACATTATACTGTGGGGCTTCTAGTGATTCTCACTGCTAATGACTATACAGGGACATGTTAGTTTATCGTGTTCTTTTTTATTTCTACACAGATGATCTACTTTAACTGTTCAGTTGTTTATCTCCCTCTTTACTCTTTGGTTCACATTAAAGAATAATTTTTTTGAAGAATTATTTATTGTGTAAAAATGATAAACAGTTCAGTGTAAAAAGTGATGATTAGCATCAAAAGTGATTAACTTTAACAATTAATAAGCTTATGAACATCAGAAATGCTATTTTAATAAGGAGTAATTAAACACCTAAACTGGGAATCATTAATCATCATTTTTTTCAGCACTTCTGCATTCAGACTCGGGCCGACTAATCATAGTATTTATAAGTGTCTAAGGTTCTACTAACCACATTTATGTTGTTATTTATGTATTTACTTCTGGGTCCGAGCCCCAAATGAGTAAGCCAGCAGCGACAGTGGCAAGGAAAAACTCCCTCAGAGCAAGAGGAAGAAACCTTGAGAGGAACCAAGACTCAAAAGTGGAACCCATTCTCCTCTGGTTGATACCGGATAGCAAAACAATAACACAATGAGAGCTATTTGAATAAATTAATGATTAATGATTGAGTAATTGAAAATTAGGTGGAATTGCTCTTTAACTGCTGCAAATGCTAACTGTTCTCTGTCCTCCTCTAGTGGCTGTGTGTGACTTTGCTCTGATAGAGGACAACAGCTTTAAGCTTCACTATAAGCAGAGACAGATCATAGCAGAGCAGAGCAACATGGGACGAGCTCTCAAACCAACAGCTGCTTTTAAATGTTTTATTCATTATTTCAAGAATTCTGTTCATTATTTATTATTAAATGTTAAATATACTGTAATGATCTTTTTATAGTCTTTTGGTCTCGAGATTTGATTACTACATCGCAAATATGAAAGATTCATAATTTTTGGTTGTTTACAGGTTTCTCGATCATTTTAGAGCCATTCACAGTTCTGTCCGTCATTCTGACACAGCTAAAATTTCTAATATCACATCTAATGTTACTACTAATTATAATGAAATTACATTTCAAATCTATTTTTACAGCTACAAATAATATAAAGTTGCACAGCACTATAAACACTATATTATGAAAAGCATACAAGGCGACTACAGATCCAGTGGGAGACCTGCAAAAAAAAACACAGTGATGAGACACTGCAAATAGAAATATCTTCAAAATACACTTTACAAATATCCAGATCTCGGGTAACAAAAAATAAGACCCAGAAACAGAAAACATATTGAAATTAACCTTAACCTTCCTCACCTCAGGACACAAAAAGGCAAAAATACAGAAAAACTTAATTGGTTTCCCTTTATGTAATTAGTCCCCAGTAGATGAGACTGTTAACGCACTGAAAAGTAATAGATTCTTAAAAGCTCTGAGGCAGCATTAGGATTTGGACCAGGTTTAGGGTTAGTCAAAGTTATGATGAATTACAAAGATATTTAGTTGAATTTAATAAATTTAATTAGCATTTGGAATAAGCATCTACAGACCATTTACAGTGGGCTATCCAAATAACGTGTTACCACTTAATGATCACAGTGATAATATTCATACTAATAATAACAACAATAATAAAAATAAAAACAAAGCTTCATGCTCTTCACTGTCGGGGCCTCTGAGGATGTTAAGGGACGGGCTCTCCACTGATGTCCACTTCAATGAGAGGAGCGAAGCTTCTCAGTGTTGGTGTGCTGAAGCCCTCAGTGATGCCGAGCTGTCCATCAGGCTGCTCCTCCTCTCTCAGAGTGGGACAGCGGAGTGTCTCCCACAGGCACTGCTTGATCCTGAGGCCAAGCTCCAGACTGTATGCATGGGGCTGTCCAGAGGCCGTGCTGACCATGGAGTCCACCACAGAGGGGTAGATGGTCTGGTACTCCTCTATGGTGTGACCAGGGATCAGCAGAGGGATGGAGCTCTCTTGCAGCACTGCCTCCCTCTCCCTCCTCTCTGCAGTCTAAATCAAGAACAATAAGTAGATTCAACACCTGTTCACTGACACTCTAGAAGTGAGTTACTGAATTTTAGTCATTTAGTCATTTTTTAAGCCACAGGAAACAAGACAGTAGCACTGTTTATTTGTTTTTTACCCAACACTAAATAAACTCACTGATATGAAACACAGTCCTAACAGATGTACTGACATGCACTTCAGACAAAGCGTTCAGAGGAGCTGCATTTTCACAGACAGCGTCTCTACTAACATGGTTCTTATAGCCTAGCTAACAGGCTAACAGGCTAATCCAGTAACATTCAGAATTAGGCTCTAAGTTTAAATATTTAGGAGATTTTACTACAAAACTGCAACATACAAAGTACAGAATATTTTAAATCTATGACTTACCAGATTCAAATGTCAACACTACCATAAATAGTATTACAGTGTGGAAAAATGAAGGTACATCTTCATTAGCTTGGCGCTAACATCCCATAAAAATCCCATAAGCATGCTAATAGAATTTAGCATTATGCTAGCGAACAACAAATGCTATTTACAAAGTAAATGTTTCTGTATTAAATGCTTCTAATTAATGAAATGTTTATGAAAATATGATAAAAACTGAAAAGCTCCTGATCTCAGTGGAGTATTTATGCTGTATGTTAGTATAGACTGTGCTATGTTGGGGAGATGAGAGTCTAAAAAAGCTCCAGGGCTGCTGTGGAAGAGTGGAGCTCCACATGAATGACACAATATAAAATAGTTACTTGTTGGGACTGTTAGGCTACTCTACCCACCTCTGGACCCTGTAGCCACACGCTGAAGCTTGGCCATCTTCCTCCTGCGACCTGTGACCCCAGATGTTACAGAAGAGATTTTGTCAACTTTCACAAACAGCATGAACTCAGTCAGACATTCACTGTTGAATTTATTCACAGAACCCTCAGTTTATAAGAATCACTGTGTTGCTGCTGTTTTCTTCCTCCAGATGAGAATTAAAAGCAGAATTTCTTATTGAATTGAAAGCAGTGAAACTATTATATGTTGTATTTCACATTCTTTTACAGGCAAGTCATTGACTTCATATAAACTCTACAAGTGTTTGCTGCTGGTTTGAAAACATTGAAATCAGTGCAGGAGTTTGAGCTTCTTTTCAATCAGTCGATACAGCACTGATACAGTGTTTCAGAGTGAGCTGTTTTACATGTGTTCTGGAGATTCAGTATCACTGATTGTTTTGTATTAAAAGTTTTTGGATTTCACACTGAAATCAGCTGATTATTACACATTGTACTCATTGACTGAATTGAGTTTACACTGAGATACAGGTATTACATTATGAACACAGTCCCTATGGGATTTCTAATGTTGTGTTAGCATCAAGCTAACAGTTGTGCACATTACCAGTTTATGGCAGCTCTAGCTTAAATACACACATTTTAATTTTGTAACAGATCTTCAGGAGACATATTTGTTTTTTTTTTATATGCTACAGTTTTACACTCTTTATTTACACTCTTTATAGTCTCTTTATTGGAAAGTCTGTTAGCTTGTATTTATCTGCTGACCATGTGTTTCACAGCTCACTAGAAATATTTTGCTCATCTTGTAATTTACAGTGTGAACAACATTGTACAGAAGATTTCATCTGTCACATTCCCACTGTATTTTCTATTTCCTTATTGACAAGCTGGGCGCATAAATACAAATATACAAGACTGTATTCTGTATTTATATGTTTTTCAAAGTCATTTTTGTCTCTAGTTTCTCCACCTGGGATAAACCACTAATGTGGTGGTGATAGTAGACATTGTTTGTGATGATAATAATACAGATTCTTCTATTATTAAACTGAAGTTTCTCAGAAGTTAACAAAAAAGACAAAACTATAAGAAACTTTACATTAAAAAAACAGTCTGAAGCACATTGCTAGGCCAATTTCAGCTTTGATGATCTACAGCTTTTCTAAGAGAGAGGAGAGAGCACTGCTTAATTTCCACACCTCTGAAGGAAAACTTTGTACATTTTCACTGAACTCTTCCTTTAATATGTATGTTGGAACTTCTCAGACCTGATTTCCAAACCAGACAGAGAACAGTTTTGTTTATGAGGAGTGAACTGTAAAGCTATCAATGCTCAGCCAGCACTACTTTCTACTAATACTGAGAGACAATTATCTGTTTATTTATTTTGTTTTTTTTTTTTATTTTGCTGTTTTGTTGGAATACGCTGCCTTTCTTCCAGGGTGAGGTCATTTCTGGAGCCTCTGGAGATTTTTATCTGTATAGTTAAAAGGAGACACAATTTCATTAATATCAATGTAACTTCATATAAACATCATAGACTGTTCTGCTCATTTATTTGTGGGTCACTTCTTTGTTCTTGTTCTTACCTGCTCTTTGTGATGATGTCTTTAATGGATGTTTTGTCTCTTGGTGGCACAAATTTCTCCACCATCTTCATAAAGTCTTTATGGCTTCCCAGAAATCTCAGAGTATTACGTGCATGGAGTCTGTGGAGGAAGAATGATAAAAATGGTTTTCAGTGCTGGTGGATAATGAAACATGTTCATGGGGGACAGTACCGACGTGGGGGCCGTAAAAAGCAGGAGAGCTACATACCTCACTTCCTGTGCAGAGTCTAGGGCCAGTTTGCTGATGGCGGTCAGGAACCTGCAGGTGAAGTCCTTTTTGCTGTTCAGCAGACGTGAAGCTCCCAGCAAACATGCAAGTTTCTCCAGATGCTGCGCAGTGCATCTTCTCACAGCAGCGTTTCGGTGGCTGGAGAATGAAGAGTGAACACACAGTGAGAGACACAGCCAGAGTTTACATACAAGAGAAATCTAGACTCACATTTTATGAAGATGTTGACCAAAAATTAATGAAAATCAAAGTATGAATAGTCTCAGTGATGCACCAGTGCAGCTGAGAAACCAGTTTTAGTGGTGCTTTGGAAAAACTTTAGGTAACACAAATTTAATGTACTATATAATAATATTTATTATGCATGTCACTTTTACTAAAGTTGTTTTTTGACAGTTCTGTTTATTTTTGTTTACAGTTTAATCCTAATAATGAATGTGTAATGTGATGTTTACCTGATTCCACTAGTCAGCAGAGCGTGCAGGACCCGGCCAGATGAGCAGTTCTGCACCATCATGCTGAGGGCCACCTCCACATCCTCTCTGATGAACTGGCTGGACTCTCCGGCCTTGTGCAGCAGGACACAGGCAGTGCTCTCCACCTCCTGGTCCATTTTCCTCTGTAGGTGGACATACAGGTGGGCCAGAGTGGTCATGGCAGCACAAGACACCATGGAGCGCAGGTTCTTCACCTGAAACAGTGAACACAAAAGAAGCACAGTGAGCCTCTGTCTGTAGTTCAGTCACTGATTTGTCTTAGAACATGAGTGACTATGACTGTGTGTAATGAAATGAAAACTCTATGAAGAAAGAAATCTTTCTCAGGATTTTGGTTACAAACTGAATCTTTTCAGTACAGATGGAAAATGTAAAGCTGCTGTTTGGAGTCTTCTTACAGAGCACTTAGTTATCACTACAGAAGCATTTGTACAGAGTGTGTATGAAGTGTGTGTCTGACCTCCTGGATGACGGTCAGGCAGATGTTGTGGAGCTCAGGCAGCAGGACTTCAGTGTGGTGCTCCGCCAGAGCACGCACCAGTTTCAGCCCCTCTATCTTCCTCTCCCTGTTTCAAAAGCAAGACATTAGAATGAGATGAACATCACAGTAAACATGATAAAGACTGATTCAGCCAGTATGTTAAACATTTAACACAGGAGCAGCACTAGCTGTGGATAATGGACATTTTCAGTGGAAACATTTGAAGATTCTAATTATTAGGAGAATCAGTCAATAATTGTTGTGTGTATATTCCACAGCATATAAACTATATAATCTCTGGTATCATCAGTGATTATTACTCTAGTCTGAACACTATCCTAAAACACATCACTGCTCCATTAGAATCTGATCTCCATTCTGTCTGCACACTGTAAGTTTGGTGTTTCTACTCTGGTTCACTAAAGTCATACCATTCCTCATCCTGCAACAGTTTAAATGTCTGTCTGAGAGCCAGTTCAGGATTTTTCAGAGGCTGTTCACTGATCAGGGCTGGAGTCCCCAGTGTCTCTGCTCTTCCCTGACTAACTTCAACAGCCTTTGGAGCAGCTCTGCTGTCTACAGGCTTGAGGTGTGAATCTGCTCTCCTCCTCTGTCTGACTGCAGCAGGTTTTTTGCCAATGGGATCCAACTGGGTTTCTGATCTCCTCTCCTGGCTAAGTTCAGCCACTTCTAGGACATTCCTGTTGCCTACAGGCTCCACATGACCTTCTCCTGGATTCCTCCTCTGCCTAACTAGAACTCTCAGTCTGGGTATTTTGCTGCCTGCAAATATTAATATATTGTTTTATTAGTCATAGCATCTAAAGTGTTCTCAGCCCTTTGCCCTCATTCGCATAGTCACACAAAGCTGCTTATTTACTAGTACCAAAGTTCTGTTTTATATATCATAGCTATTTTAATTTCCAGTAAAAATCCTTTCTATTCATGAACTGTATGGAGTTCATTGTGATGCTGTTCACTCTTGCTCTAAGTATTCTAAGACTATTTTTCAATATTGGAACTTACCTGGTGCAATGCAGGCCTTCTTCCCAAGCTTGGCCAGCATTTGCAGACTCTCTGGTCTTGGCAGTCTGCTGAGTTTGGCAGCAGCAGGTGGAGGGACAGGAGTTCTGAGAACTGTATCAGCTTCCTCTGGTCTCCTGCTCTGCCTAACTAGGCCTCTCCATCTGGGTATTTTGCTCCCTACAGTCATTTGTACATCATTAGTTTTAACAGTCACAACACTTGACTGTATTCTCAGTCCTGTTCATTACAAACGCAGGATGTTTAGTTACATTCCTTATTAAATATGTAATTTTGTTTCAGGTATAAATGTTAGCTGAGTTAGCATTAGCTGTTTGTGGAAGTTTTAATTTTTTAAATCTGAGACCAAGTTTGTAAGTTTCTATTTATAAATGCCATTGTAAATACAAAGTTGATATGACTTTGTTGGGATGCTGCATATGAACAGTGTTTTCCACTCCTGCTCTACATACCAACAAATAAACAAACAAAGACTTTTAAACTAAACTAAATTAAGTACTTGAACTTACCAGGTGCAATGTAAGCCTTGTTGCCTTTCTTGGCCAGCATGTGCAGACTCCTTGGTCTGGGCAACCTGCTGGGTTTAGGTGCAGGTGGAGGGACAGGTGTGCAGATTGAAGAAAATACACAGAGGTCCTTCAGATTGCACCAATCCACAGGTGAGTATGTTTTCATTGACCTGCACATCTCCAAAGGGCTCAGAGAGCAGAGGCAGCCTCCCTCCACCTTGAATGGTCTATTTCGTGCACTCCCTCTGCAGCTCCTGGACGTTGCTTTCCAAGCTGCCATGGAGCGCAGGTTCTTCACCTGAGACAGTGAATACAAAAGAAGCGAAATCTTTCTCAGGATTTTGGTTACAAACAGAACCTTTTCAGGACAGATAGAAAATGTGGAGTCTTTTTACAGAGTTAGTTATCAGTACAGAAGCATTTGTACAGAGTGAGTATGAAAAGTGTGTCTGACCTCCTGGCTGACAGTCAGGCAGATGTCATCTATCTTAGACAACAGGACTTTAGGGTGGTGCTCTGCCAGAGCACGCACCAGTTCCAGCCCCTCTATCTTCCTCTCCCTGTTTCAAAAGAAAGGCATTAGAATGAGATGAACATCACAGTAAACATGATAAAGACTGATTCAGCCAGTATGTTAAACCTTTAACACAGGAGCAGCACTAGCTGTGGATAATGGACATTTTCAGTGGAAACATTTGAAGATTCTGATCATTAGAAACTTCAGACAGTAATTTTTGTTTGTATATTACACAATATTTAAACTGTATATTATCAGCCATTATAACTCTAGTCTGAACACTATCCTGAAACACATCACTGCTCCATTAGAATCTGATCTCCATTCTGTCTGTACACTGTTAGTTTGGTGTTTCTACTCTGGTTCACTAAAGTCATACCATTCCTCATCCTGCAGCAGTTTAAATGCCTGTCTGACAGCAAGTTCAGCAGCCTTTGGAGCAGCTCTTTTGACTTCAGGCTCCACCTGGGCTTCTGTTTCCCTCCTCTGATGAAACAGAGTCACTTTTGGCGCAGTGCTGTTCTCTGCAGGCTCCACTTCTGCTTCCTCTGATCTCCTCCTCTCTCTAACTAGGCCTCTCCATCTGGGTATTTTGCTCCCTACAATTGTTTATACATCATTTATTAACATTTGTACATCATCTGTTTGTTAACAGTCACAGTACTTAAAGTCTTCTCGGTCCTGTTCTTAAAAATCATGAAAAGGATTTTTAGTTTAGTTTAGTTACATTTCTTATTAAATATTTTATTTTTGCTTCAAGTAGAAATGTTGGCTGAGGTAGCACTAGCTGTTGGGTGAACAATTTAATCTTTCCTTTCTACATATATAATCCATTCTATATATATGAGGTTTACAGAACTTTGCTGGATGCTGCATATGAACCATGTGTTTCCTCCTGCTCTAAATACTATCTACTTCTAAGTACTTTCTACTAAACTAAGACAAATTCTTTAAATATTTGAACTTACCAGGTGCAAAGTAGGCCTTGTTCCCTTTCTTGGCCAGCATGTGCAGATTCCTCGGTCTGGGCAACCTGCTGGGTTTCGCAACAGCTGGAGGTTCAGGTGTGCAGAGCTCTGGGGAGTGGTCTTCTGGCCTGAAGGGGGAGCACTCCTGCTCAACAGCCATCTTCAAGCCCCAATCCCTGCGGTGGGGCCTCTCCCTTTTCCGGGGCTCATCCGAAGGTGGAAAAGGCTTCATATACGGTGGGTCCACATCAGAGCCAGACAGGCTCTCCAGGCTGCTGCACGCCTTTTTCTCTCTTAAGCGTTTCAGCAGAATGTGGCCCAAACCACCTCTTTTCACCTGGGGCTCCAGACAGGTGTCATTTGACTTGTGTAGCCTCCTGGTGGACTGATGGTGCAGTGCATTATGGGTTGAGGGGTGATCTTGACCCTGGATTGAGCTGCGGATCCGTCTGAAGATGACCTCCTGGGTCTGCTCATATTTGCTGTTCATTTCCCTCAACATACGACCACGACCCTCCAGATACTCCTGCCTCTCTCGCTCCATTCTATCCAGACAGGCAAGATCAGGGATAATGGGGCTCTTCCGAATGGAATCCTGGAAAAAAGAACAGGGAACACATGTTCTACTGGTTAGTCTACACACCAGGGTAAGTTAGGATATGTGATGTGATGTGTTATCATGATACTTTAAGACAGTTTCTCGATACACAATATGCACAAAAAAAAAAAGGAACGAGTAGAACCATATTTAATACATATTACTGTCACATATAGCTATATACACACTATTCTTGTTCTCTGTTTCTCTGCACTTCACTGAATCCAGTTAAACTGGACTGCTTTTGTTCTCTTTGTAATGAAATATGCAGTTGTTCAGTGTCTGTAAGCACTGATGATCCACAATGTTCAATAATATAGAGAACCATGTTGTAATTTGTAATAATAAAGATATATATTGCCAAACTCTACTGTATAGATTTCATTTTAATTTTGTTAAATAATCAGAGAAACGTTTTTTTATATTTGTTTATAAATGTTTTATACTTTGTTCTCTATGTAGAACCTGATTTACAGCATTTACTGTAACTTATTCAGAGATGAACAGTTTTTAATTGTACCACATTTCGTCACAGATCTGTAGGCATATAGACCTGAGCACTGATCAGAATATCAATAAAGAACATGCTTTAGATTTAAGAGTAGATTAATAAGTGTAAGTTCTTTTAAATACCGCTGTCGTCCAGCTGTTCTTCTTCTGTGAATCTTCTCTCCTCATCTCTGCAGTCAGTTCTTGCAGTTCATAATAATCATCTGAGATAATCGTTCCTCCACAGTCTCATCACATCGAATGATTAGAATGTTAAAAGACGGTCTTTATGTCGGGCAATGTGACATCATCAGTGGGCGTGTCTCAGTTATGACATCATCGCCCGGAGAGAGGTCCTCTACCAAAACTACCGTTTCTACACTAAAACCATGGTGACGTCATACATGGATGTGAAGGACTGAGAATCTATTAAAGAGTAAAATGTGTTAAAGAGCTTAAATTAATGTGAAATATTAGAAGAGGAACAACAGATCAGTTCTCACTGATGCACTGATTCTAAAGACTACAGTGAGAATCTGTCAGTTCATGAAAACTATGATCAGTTTAATCTGATGATTCACTTCATTATAATAAACTAGAACTGAACACGAATCACAGAGAAGAAGAAACATTTGAATGTGAATATTGTTCATTATTTATTGATCAGTTACATTATTCTGTTCTATAAATGAATGAAGTAATGATTTTAAAGGGCTGTTGAGGTGATTGACAGTGTGAACACAGACAGTTCCTGTTACTTTAAAGTCAATCAGAAATCATAACGCATTTCCTTCAGTACTGTAACATATTTCTGAGTGAAACTCGGGATCAGGGAGGGTCTCTGAACCAGCTGAGACTCACTGGATGACAGGTGGGCGTGGTGGGAGGGGGAGCTGAAACAGGATATGATTGGTTAATATTATTTTCCCTGCCCACTGATGACATCATCAAAACTCGGAAGCCGTTACATTTTGATGGAAGATGACAGAAAATAAGAACTGTGTGTTTCTAATTATGAATCATCATTAATATGATCAGAGACTCAAACTAACAAGGTAAAAACATCAGTTTTGATTTGAGGTTGACTTTAAGCTCAGACACTTCAGATTAACAGCTTTTACAGTTTGACAGTGTTGATAACTTTGAGTGTTGATTTAGTTTCTCAGTCTGAAGTGAAGTTCATGTCTTGTTCTGCAGTAAAACTGTTCTAACAGACCCTCAGTGGAAGTTCTCTGTAGTTTTTCAGTAAATGGCTTATTTTGATACTTAGCTATAGCTGCCAGCTAACGGTACCAGGTTCAGTCACTATTTGTCGTTTTTCGTTTGTTGATGTTGTAAACAGAGCTTAACAGACTTTATCAGATACTAAATCTACACTGAGCTCTTTATTTAAGCTGTGTGAAGTTGAATGGGGTGAGATCTGATCTGATTCCTTCGTTTCTATCAATATTGTTGTTCTAGTTATTTGTATGGGATCATCCTGTCATATACAACACATTTAAACTAACAGCGTTAACAGACTGAAAACACTGATGGGTTTATTTTACTGAAATGAGCTGTAGTTTCTTTGTTCAGGCGTTTTTCTGATCATGTTTGAGACTCTAAATCACAGAAAAGCATTTGGTTCTTTGTTCCAGCAGCAATAAACACAAAAGAGTGACAGCGCCATCTAGCGACCAATGAAATACTGATCTATTTACAAAATCATCCCTTTTTGGCTGAACGCGAGATAATGAAGCAGGTAAGACTGATTAGTCCAGTTCTGTCTACAAAATGAAGGTCAGTAAAACAGTGTTTATTTAATAAAACCACAGGAACCCAAACTGGCTTAAAATAAAAGTGTTTATTCAGGACAGATTCCTTCTTCACAGGCGGGTTCACTGCCTCTCCCCCACAAAACACAGGGTAAAAACTGCAGCTCCAGACTTTTTTTTTTTATTAATGATTGTTTGCATTTATTTAAATTCTGAAGTTTATCCTGAGCTTCAAGTTTAAAATATGTCCACAGAAACGATAGCGCACTGCTAATGAACTGAAAACTGCTCTGAGGTAATGAAGGAAATTCTGGTCAAATTACTAATTAAAATACCTAGAGAACATGATTGATCCGCCGCAGAAGTGCTGGAGAACTGAACACACCAGCAGTGTTTAGCTCAGAACGGCCACAAGAGGGCAGCACAGCGCAGCATAAAACACCCCAGTCTCACAGAAAATACGTTCATAAACAACTTAACTGCAGCACCTGATTTACGTTGCAGATCAACGTTCTGTTATAGGAATAAGATGCATGTTAAAGTATCAGACTTTGACTGCGCTGCAGAAATGTATTACTTGAACATATTATCAAGCTCCCAATGTCTGAGGAGCATGTTTTGCTGTGGATTAGCAGCTCAGAGATGTCAGAATTGATCTGTGTGCTTCCGTTTCCATTTCTATCAGTTCAATTCAATTCAAGGCGCTTTATTGGCATGACAAATATGCTACATTTGTATTGCCAAAGCTTGCCAGAGATTTTTAAACAGAAATAAACGATTTAAGGTGAACATATTAGATTCTAGGAATTAACATTTGATCTTAACATGTTAAACATTGCAAAATTGCTAAGTTGTAGAGCTGTAATTTTAAAAAGACAGGATACAATAAAATAGAACAATAATCAATGCATGAAAAGCAAACGTGTATTCGTGTGTGCGTGTGTGTGTGTGTGTGCGTGTGTGTGTGTGTGTATATGAGACATGGTCACTCACTGTCCCTCTCGCGGTGGCAGGTCAGGGTGTACTGAGCTGCGAGTGTGCAGCTCTCTCTGTGCTCCCCTAACAGATACGGTAGTTTCTCTGTATTAGAGAGGCTGGTAAATGTGGGATGTTTGTTGTTAATTTTTGTAAAGAACTCTTTGCGGATCTCAGTGAATTTCGGGCACTCAGTCAGGAAGTGCAGCTCTGTCTCTGTTTTATTCAGTTCACATTGTTGGCATGTTCTTTTCTCCTGAGGCAGCCAGGATCTCCTGTGTCTGCCGGTCTCGACAGCCAGACTATGCTGACTGAGTCTGTACCTCGTCAGGGTGGTCCTCAGTCTCAGATCAGTCACTGTGCTCAGGTACTCTGCCACAGTGTACTGTCTTTTTAGGGCCAGATAACACTGCATTTTACTTTGTGATTTTGTTTGAGTTTCCCAATAGTCTCTGTATTTTTCTTTCAGATGTTCTGTAATTTGGTTGATTCTGAACAGATTGGTTGTGTTTTTCTGGTCCTGAGTCTGTTGAGTGTTAGTGAGTGTTAGAGTGTGTGAGTGTGTGTTAGTGAGTGTTAGTGTGTAGTTCAGGACCAGCTGAGTGAGGGGGTTGTTGTCTTTGCTCAACTCCTGGTACTGCAGAGCTTTATAATGATATGAGTGGGGGTCGCTATTTTTTAGGTGCATCCAAAATTTGATTGTCCTTTTTTGTACTTTTATAATTAATGGGTATTGACCTAATTCTGCTCTGCATGCATTGTTGGTGGTGTTTCTGTGTACTTTTAAAATGTTTTTGCAAAATTCTGCACGCAGAGTCTCAATTGGATGTTTGTCCCATTTGTCAAATTGTTGATTAGTTAGCGGACCCCACACTTCGCTGCCATAAAGGGCAATTGGTTCAATTACTGACTCAAATATTGTAAGCCAAATTCTGATTGGAATTTCTACAGAAATTTGTCGTTTTATGGCAAAGAAAGCCCTGCGAGCTTTTTCTCTCAGTTCATTCACTGCCTGATGAAAATTACCTGAAGAACTGATTTTGATGCCTAAATAATTATAGTTTGAGGAGTGACTAATTTGGTTTGTGCCTAACCTAAATGTGTGTTGTTTTCCCTGAGATCTGGATCTTTTCTGAAATATCTTTACATTTGTCTTTTTTAGGTTTACTGCCAGGGCCCAGGTCTGGCAGTACTGCTCCAGCAGGTCCAGGTTCTGCTGTAGGCCCTGTTCTGTGGGGGACAGCAGAACCAGGTCGTCTGCATAGAGCAGGAATTTAATCTCTGAGTCGTGCAGAGTGAGACCGGGAGCTGTGGACTCCTCTAATATCTTCACCAATTCATTAATGTAAATATTAAATAGTGTTGGGCTTAAACAGCAGCCCTGCCTCACTCCGCGCTCCTGGGAGATGGAGTTTGTTTGTTTATTGCCAATTTTTATGCCGCCATTTATTTCCCGTATACATTGATTTAATTAGATCATATGTTTTACCCCCTACACCACTTTCAATAAGTTTATAGAATAATCCTTGGTGCCAAATAGAATCAAAAGCCTTTTTGAAATCAATAAAACATGCAAAAACTTTGGTTTTATTTTGGACGACATATTCATCAATCAGGGTGTGTAGGGTGTAAATATGATTGGTGGTGCGGTAATTTGGTAAAAATCCAATTTGACTTCTACTCAAGACATTGTGCTCCATAAGAAAGTTTAGAAATCTAGAATTTAAAATGCTGCACAGTAACTTCCCCAGATTACTGTTCACACAGATGCCTCGGTAATTATTAGGGTCCAATTTATCTCCACTTTTAAAGATTGGGGTTATTAGTCCTTGATTCCAGATTTCAGGGAAGTAACCTACACTCAGAACCAGATTAAATAATTTCAGAATAGCTAATTGACATTTAGAAGTTGTATGTTTTAGCATCTCATTTAGGATGCCATCAGGCCCACAGGCTTTATTTGGTTTTAATCTTTTAATTTTATCATTAAGCTCTTGCTCAGTAATTGAGGAGTCTAAAGGGTTTTGGTTATTTTTAACAGTCAATTCTAGTTTCTCAAGTTTTCTTTTAATGTCATTTTGTTCAGAGTTTGGGTTAATTTCTATCTTCTTGAAGAGTGTTTGGAAACAACAACTCAGGTTGTTCCAGTGATACCAAAACTGGTTTGTTAGTGACTCAATTAGTGTCAGTTGCTTGTAGGTGTATTGAGCTTTTTTTGTTCTGAGTGTACGTTTATATTGTTTTAGTGTTTCACAGTAAAGAAGGCGTATGTGTGCATTATTTGGATCTCTGTGTTTCTGATTTGATAGTTTTCTAAGTTCTTTTCACATATTTTGGCACTCTTGGTCAAACCAATTGTCTTCTTTTCTGAGTTTATGTTTTGATCTCTTTTTAAATTTCAGTTCAGCCTTTTCTGCAGTTTTGTCAAAAATCATATTTATATGTTTTACTGCCAGATTGACTCCTTCTTTACTGTGAGTGTATGTGGTGTCCAGAAAGCTGTCTAAAAGTGTCTGAATTATGTGGTCTCTGATTGCTTTCTGGAACTCTTCCATGCTGTTTTGGGCCCATCTGTATGGCCTTCTGATGCTGTACAGCTTACTGGGCTGAGTGTGTGCAGTGCTGTTAGTCTCTGTCCTTTTAATGAACACAGTGATTTGGCTGTGGTCAGACAGAGGGGTTAGAGGTTTAACAGTGAACGCACTGAGAGAGAAAGGGTCTAAATCTGTTATCTGTAGCTGTTTGATTCCACTCATCTGTGTAGAGTTCTGTGGAGTTTGGAGGGCTTCAGCGTAGCTGCGCTGTAGGACGCTGTCCTGGGAGAGAGGGGCTGCTCGAGGTGTGGGTTCGGATTGATGCTGGTGTGCTGGTCTGGTTGGTGGTGGGCGCTGAGCTAGTCCAGATGATACTATATTGCGAGCTGGTGTGGTTGGATGGGGCTGTAGTGTTGGTCTAGATGGTGTCACTGGGTGAGCTGGTCCAGTTCGTGGGGCATGATGTGTAGTTTGAGGTGGACTGCGCTGTCCTGGCAGGTGTCGACCACTCAGGAAGTGTTTATAGATGACTGGGCTGACAGCTGCATATCTGTGGCGGTGTTGCTGCGGTTTTAGGGACTCTGCTCTGTGTTGCTGTACTGTGTAGGAACGCCATGTGCAACATCTTTAAGTGTTCTGGCGAATTCCTTTATCATGTGCTTGTTTAGGTGCACATGGTCGTAAAGGTGGTAGGGGGTGATGGTGGAGTGGTGGGCCAGGTGCACATTGGGCAGGAGGGCACATCCTCTAGAGATGTCTGCGTTGACCCTCTGGATGGTGGCAGGGTGGAAGTCCTTGCGGGGCAGCAGGGTAGAGATGATAATTTTGGCATTAGGAAAGGATTCAGCAGCTCTCTCTGCTACTCTGCACACCAGTCCTCCGACTCTCTCTTGCTCCAGTCTGAGGTCATTGGTGCCAGTGTGGATAATCATGTATTTGGGAGTGCCGAGTTTGGGGTCAGAGAGTATTCTGTGGGCATCTCTTATTTTTGGGCACCATATTTTCAATGTTGTTTGACCTGGGAAGAGCTCGTCCTCTTGTAGGAACTTTCCATTGGAGTCGATCAGAATAGCGACATCAATGTCTTTTCCTGTAGACAGTCTGCTGCTGTGCTGCTCTGCTGTTTCTGCAGTTTCCTCTGCTGTAGGGTTCCTCACCTTTTTGGGCGGGGCTCTAGGGCAGCTCAGGATGGTCTTGCTGTGTGATGGGCAGATTTTGAGTGGTGCTGGGAGAAAGCTGGGGAGCAGTATGGGGGGTGTTCAGCTGTTTAGTGGGTCTTTATTGTGGTGTCTCTCTGGCGCAGCTCATCTTTGAGGCTAACAATCTCTCTTTTCAGTTCCTGTTTTATTTGTTCCAGTTCTTGTGTTGTGTTGACTCTAACATTTGTCAGTTCATTTTTCAGTGCTTCCTTCTCCTGTAGCAGGTTTTCTATGTCCCCTTTCAGCTCCTGTACAGACATCTTTAGCTGGTTTGTGGTCTGGCTGAGCTGGTCTCTGTGGAAGCTCATGTCTGTGCTGGTGCTGATGTGGGTGTGAATGTGCTCCCTCAGTTCCACCAGCTCCACTTCCAGCAGGGAGAGGCTGTTCCTGATCTCAGCTACAGTGGAGTGGAGGCGTGGACTCCAGTGCTGGCTGAGGGGGTGCTGTGTTCTACAGAGACAGTGGGTTGGTGGGGGGGCTCTGTTTCTCTCTCAGTGTGTAGTGGTTCAGGCGTGGGGGCTGGACTGTGGGCTTCTGCGCTTTCACATTCAGCTAGAGCTGTGAGACGGGGAAAGGCCCCTTCAAACTTCAGCAGTGCCTCCTCGCTGCCCTGCACCATCACTGTACCGTTCTGGTATAAATTCACTGTTAGAAGCCGATTTTCAGAGTCTTTTTCGGCATCCACAAAAATATATATTTGACGGCCTTTGCAGATCCCTCGTTTTGTGGTGTGCGTGAAGTATTTACGTAGAGCTGAATGCCATGCTGTACTGCGTTCAGTGTAAAAGAGCAGGTTGGTGGTGGTTCTTTTCCCTTTGATTATACTGCAGTCTTTAAACAGAGTCTCCGGGTTTTCTCTCTGTGTTTTCTGTTTATGCTGCTGTCTGCTGCTCTCAGAGCGGATCTCTGTGGGGAACTCAAAAGCGTGGGAGAGCGGAGCTGCTGCTGCCATTGCAATACAGTGTAGCAATTTTTTGAAAAATGCCAGCAGCTCGGTCGGCCAATCAGAGGAGGTTTACAGTAACTGTCAGATTAGCAGCCTCAGTAAACTTAGCGCATTTAGCAATGTCTGGTCAGTTTTTCTTTTTCTTTTCCTCTTTATATTACCTACAACCGTATGGTATTAAGCTCTACTGTCTATAAGTCTTTTCTGGTGTTCTTAAAATGTTTTTCTTACCCCTAATGTGAGGCAGAGTTCTGGGGCTGTCTGAGTTCAGACTCCGGGCGTCACTCCGCTCCTGTTTTCTATCTGTTTAGTCCCTGTTTCTTTCCTCTGCTGTTCCTTAAAACATCTTTAAGTTTATTCCAGTAGGTTTGTAGGTCCCTGTTCAGCTTCTCTTCTTTTGTCTCCTATCCTCCGTGCCTTGGTGTCCTTTTCTTCCTGATCCTGGTCCTGGTTGTGTTTGTCTCTTGTGCTAACCGCTAACGGCTGTTCTCCTAGCTAGTCTCCTTTTGTTTTATTTTCTTTGTTTTTCTGTCTAATTACGTTAACATCAGTTCAAATTCATATTTACTATTGATAATTTGTTTAGATGTTGTTTGTTTTCTGTGATTTATCTCATTTTAAAATAAAAAATCATAAAAGTTTTAAGAGCTCATATTAAACACGACTCTAAACCATCTCTCGCTCTCTCTCTCTCTCTCTCTCCCTCTCCAATATCACTATCAATATCAGAATATCAGACGTGACGGCGTGAGATAAATGTGAAAACTTATCCACAGTGCACCGTGTTTGGCTCAGACAGGATCCTACAGAGCCAGTACGCATTTTATCAGTATTTTAGCTAATTGTACCCCTTTTGTATATACTTGCATTTTTCACTATATGTTTTTGTAACAGTAGAATCTCTCCTCTTCTTTAAAGGCAGTAAGGGGTCTCAGCCCCGGGGGAGACTGGGTCCAGTTTAGTCCACTATCAACGGTCTTAATGCCGCTCTGTTCCCCAGGTAAGATAACTTTAGACACTTTTAGATGAACACGGAGTTTAGCTGTAATAATTTGCAAAATTTGATAAACTGTCACACTGTGGTGGAGAGTTTTGTGATTTTATATTTTTTCAGTTTATTCATATCTTATTATTTCTGTTCAGTGGTTAATTAGTTAGCTAACTAGCTAAGCTAAAACTTCAGTAGACCGATTTACGTTATTAAGTCTCTTGCCGCGTCACAAACTAACATACACAGTTCTGCACTTCACCGATACAGTAATGAGTGCACTTCTAATAATATATGCGCTATTTTAATACACTATTTAGTGTGTTAGTTTGCGGTTTGGGACGGGGCAACTGATTATCTACCAGAATAGCGGTTTCAGACAAACATACAAAGTAACTTATCTCCCATGTATAACTCTCATTACTACAGGGCTGTTACACTACGTAAGCTATGAAAACCAAACTGAATCATCAAATTGGGAATTAAAGTTCCAGCGCTGCTCTAAAAACAACCACATTATCATAGACTGTCGGTTTAATCAGGTTAAATTTTGTCATACTTAGTAAAAAAAAATGAGGACATGCTCCGTGAACAACTTTAGAAAAAATTTAGAAATCCAGTTTACCTTAATAAAAGTAGCTTTAATCAGGAAATACCTTAAACTTTGGCTTGGAAATGTTTAATGAGCAGCACAGCAAAGATATAATCAGACACTGGAGCTGCTGGACTGTTGAATCTCTCACTGTCTGATCTAACGCTGCATCTCAAACACACTGCTGAACTTCACCTACTACACTAATCATTAATGAGTGCACTTTTAATGGGACTGCACTATTTTTTACACACTATTTAGTGAGCTTGTATGCTTTACGCTTTAAATCGAGTTTTAAACCGCGTATTCGCAAAAAAAGGTGTTTTACTGCCTTTATTGGATCAGTTGTGGCTTTATAATTTCATAACAAACTGCCACTGCACTGCTGAATAAACTTGAAGTTGGCATTCATTTTAATCATTATTATTATAAGAGTTTAAAGAGTAATGTATTTATACTAACGGTGTAAACATAAAACAATTTTATAGCAGTTTAAACAAAAAAAAAAAGTAAGGAGTCGGGGGACAGAACACATGCTTTTACAAAATGGTGGCAGCACAACTGCGAGACGTGATCATAATACTATAAAAAGAACCATGAAGAACTGAGTGAGAATTTTGAATCTAAATCTTAAATTTTAAATCTGACTGCCTCACCTTCCTCACTTGGACACCTACAGATTATACAAGAAAATCTACCACACTGAAAAGGTAAGGTACAAACTAAAAACTCCTTAAAAGTGATTGCATTGCTAACTGAACATTTAACTAGCTAAGTCTTCTGTCTTCGGTGCCGGAGCTTTTCTCTTTTCACCTGCGGGTTGATAAAATTTAGATTGTCATTGATTTAACATTTTATTATATGCACCTTTGAAATATTAGGAACAGTAACACTGGTGAATTTGCAATAAGCTCACCTCTTCTTTCTGCTGGCAGGCGTGAGGAGGAAGAGGAGGATGCACTAGGAGAGGTGGAGAGTGCACTGGCACTGCTAATACAGCTGGGGGTTGTCCTGGAGGCCGTGGCGGGGTCAGAGGTCCCTCTTGCTGTTCCAGCGGTGGAGCCCTTGGTGGTCTGGGCCCTCCTCCGTTGTGCCCTCTGCTCCTTCACCTCTTCAGCCTCCCTGTCCATGTCCTCCTTCTGCCACAGGAGTCTCTCATACTCCTCTGCAGTGATGACCCGAGCCTCAACAGGAATTCTTCTAATGGTCTTCTTTTGATAGTCGACCCGGGTCAGGACCTCTGCAAGGTCAGGCTGGATCAGTCCTGCTGCCACCAGGGGATGATTCGAAGGGGCTGAGGGTCCTGGAGGGGGTGTTTGGGTGGATGCGGAGGCCCCCACTGGAGAGGAGGATGATGACGCCCATGACTCCTGCGGGGTGGTGGTGGTGGTGCCGGTGGCGCTACTCCTGAGGCCGGAGGAGGGCATGAGGCGGCTTGAATCCACAGCACGTGGATTCAGAGGAAAGATGCCGCACTTCCTGAACCCATCCACCACAAAGCCCCGGTCTTTCAGCCGCTGGTACGGGTGGCAGAAAACTTTGGCAAATTCCGTCTTATTTACAATGTAAGAATGTTTAAAATGGCAGAGATTGCCAGCCACCTTGGCAAACTCTGTCTTTAAAGGGCCAAAGAATCCCACGTCCAGCGGCTGCAAGATGTGGGAGCAATGGGGTGGAAGGCACAGGAGCACAACACCTTCCCTCTTTGCCGCCTCGATGACCTCTGGTGTAAGGTGGGATTTGTGGCCATCGAAGATAAGGAGCAGAGGGCGCTCCTTCCGAGCATGGCGGATGAAATGCTCAAACCACCGCTGGAACAAATCACCGCCAATGTACCCCGCCGGAGATTTCCCATAAAGAGCGTTGGGGGGTCCTCCTCGGGTGTAAGGGCCTCCAGGAAAATGTTTGGCAAAAATAATAAAAGGTGGAATGTCCTCCCCAGCTGCATTGAAGCAGGCCAGCACGGATACATGGTCCCGGGTGCCGGGGACCTGCTGATAAGCATGTTTGGACCCCCGGGGTGTCAGTACTTTGTACCTGCTGCCATCCATCTGGAAGCCAGTCTCATCACAGTTGTAAATCTGTGATGGCTGGTTTAACAGTCCATGCTCTTCCAGCGTGGATGACAGCAGGTCAAAGTACCTCTCCACCGTCTCCTTCTTGGCACACGCTTCCCTCCCTCTGTCGATGGTATCAGGGGTCCTCATCGAAATGTCATCAGCGTGCCTCCTCCGAAAACAGTGCCACCACTTCTTCCCCAGTGGTGGCACATCTTCATTAGGGCTCCTCTTCCTCCTCACTGCGTTGGCGTACGCCAGCAGCCGCGCCTTAGTGAGGGGGAACCCATGCTGCGCACAGTAAATGCAGTACTGCACCAGAGAGCGTTCGTCCTCTGGTGCCAGTAACTGCTTGCGGCCTGTGCGACAGCCATGGGTCACCCGTCCACTCACTCTGTCCCCCAAGGTGTTGCGGGGGACATTGAAGAGGCGCGCTGCATGGCGTACAGCCATGCCAGCAGAAACCTCCTCCAGTGCCCGCATCATGTCCTCTTCATTCCACCTTTTTCTTTTTGCCATTTTTCTGTGAATATAAAAGTTGTATTTCTAGCTTTTTTTCTTACTTTTTAAAGACTATCACTTTATTATTATTATTATTATTATTATTATAAATATTTTATTATTAGCTATAATTTAATATCAATCATCACCATTTTATAAAAATAATAATAGTAATAATAAAGTGATTGTTATTAATAAAACTACTACTGCTAATAATAATGATAATAATAGATATTGTTTGTAATAATGCGTGTTTTTATTCAACTTGATTTGCTTGTTTATGGAACACAGCTCTTTGCTGCGTGTCTGATTGTGCCAGTCAAATGAGAAATCGCGTTTACGCATCATTCCTACCAGATTCAATGGTTTACAATGAGATTAAGTTTGTCCTCTGTGGGCACCCTTACGCCATATACGTAACCCTACGATGGCGGCAAACTTTACCTCAGAGCAGAGAAAGCTAACTGGTAAGATAACTTTTTACACAGACGAATATCCATCGCGGTATGAAAATGAGTTGTGTGATCCATGCGGTTTTGTACACGCAGAATTACAACGTTATTAGCGATACTTCAATATTGTTTTCAGATATGATTTTTTGCTAGAATAATGTTTAAATGCCCTTATAAGGCGGGAGCTTACGGGTTTTGAATTTCCCCAGAGCGATTGGCGGAGAGAGAGAGAGAGAGGAAATGCGCAATAGGCGGAAGTGGCCGATGTTAGGGGTAGCTACATTACATAGACAACATCCAGACAGGCTAAATTAGCTGGCGGCTAATGTATTCAGATAACCTAAACGCTAACGGGCATTTTAAACCGTCCTCCTCCTCCGCTGGCGATCTCCGAAACTGGAAGAAAACAAATAATAGGCTCCGGTGGCCGCAACTGCGGCCCCGGCCACGAACAGCAGGGGTCGCAGGGACCTGAACTCCGCCACCCGAGACAGGAGAGTGGGTACGCCCGAGACGGGGGTCTGCATATCCGAGGAAAAGTGGGTTTTCAGAGCACAGAAAAGCACAGCTTGTCGCCAGAGGTGTCGGTAAACGACTGAAGCTCAACGTTCCTTTCTCAGCGCTTTAGACCGCATTGGGCTCCATTTCGATGGAGTCATAATGAGGTTTAAATTAGAAACGCAAACTTGTTTACAGATGCTGGGTTACCGCGCCGCCTGTGGCAGCATTAAAGGGGAATTTCACGATTTTCTGCCTGTATAATTAAATTGTTAAGATATAAACAAAGTTTTTAGAGGGGTTTGAAAACTTAACTGTTGAAAAAAATTAAACAGGACTAAAATAAAATCAGACACATATTCTTGTTATTGTTTCTTTAAAACAGGGGTGTCAAACTCAGCTATTAAAAGGGTCATATTAAAAAATCTCAACAAACCTGTGGGTCAGAGAACGACTTTGTTTTTATTTCATTTATAATTAATGTTGTGCTGTAAACCGAACTGACCAGTGTTTATTCAGAATACGCAAAACTTAGCAGTAAAGTATACACACTTGTAGCAGACCTTGAAATATTGCATGAATGAAATATTCTAAGTGTAAATGTCCCCACGTTGTGAAACGAGCTAATATTAATAGAAAATTAAAATACTTTTGCGGGCTGGATAAGATTGTGATCTGGCCTAATCTGTGTTTAATCTTGTGTTTAATCTTGTGTTTGACACATGAGCTTTAAAGTGTGCTGAAAGAGCTCATGTAAAAGACAACGAGTCCTCAGTATCTAACATTGCTCATGTTACTCAAACCTCCTTATTAGACATGAAAACCTGCTTTAACGTCGTGTGGCTAAACTATTAATATAAACGTGATTTCCAGAATACAAATTTTGTTCACTTTATGTAGGCAAAACATACAGAACACATACAAAATGTATAATTCATAATTCAAGCTCAAGACTTAGTGTCACACATGCTGTTCTTCATTAAAACTGAAGGCCTCTGACAAAACATGGCACAGATTTCAAACACTGAAACATTTTTAGTGACCTAAGTGGCTTATTTTGATACTTAGCTTCAGTCATTATTTGGTATTTGTTCTCTGTTAATGTTACACAACAGAACTTAACCTGACTTTGTCAGATTACTTAATTACCCATAAGCTTTTTAGTCCATTAAAAAAATATTTTTTTTTTATTTAAATACATAAATCCACTTGTATTGAGAGATGATGAGTGTTAGGATTAAATCAGCCACAACTTCTTTATTACTTAACTGATTTTCACCAGATTTGTTTTGTTATAATCCTCAGATTATCGATTAATCTAGGCTGCACAGACTGCTCTCGGTAGCTTTTATTTCTTTAATAACTGATCGTGCTATTTAGCCGACCAGACAAGCAGAAAAATATTCAGTCTGCACCTGATGTTAAAAACCGAGTTTAGCATGAGCTCCGGTAGAAACATCAGCAAATCCATCACTGTGAAAATCACTTCTAATCCTAATACACATAAAAATAAAATACCCCCCCTAAAATACAGTAAGAAGGACGAAGCTAAAGTTGGCTTCCTATTTGCCAGTTTCTTGTTCGAATTTTCCCGTTCCACCTTAAATGTTGCAACAGTCACTTTCTGGTGCCTATAACTGCACCATTTAAGGTGGAACGGGAAAAATTGAATAAGAAGCTAACCTCAGGTTCATGTACGAAAGTGCTAACATTAATCTATTATGAATATCTATACGGATTAAGGAATGCTATAATTTAATGCTACAAAGCAATAACCATCATTGTGAATAAATAACTACATCAGGTTAAGATCCCCTGAATAGACTATTAAATGAAATAAGCTTAAAACCAGAGGAAAAACAATCACATCAACAGGTTCTCTGTTCCTCACCAACCACACGGACATATCTACACATAAACATCACACAATGATGAGTGTGGATCTCTGTGTTCCCTCCGTTATATAATCCTATCCCACTTTCTGAGTGCAATATTATTAAAATAGTATAATTTTGGACAGTATGTTTCTTAAACTGCCGCTCTGCGCTGTGCTCTTATGCCCATATAAGGAACTCTGGGTCTAAAAGGAATTTCTCTATGAGTAGAATGAATGGAGTTCTTGAAACTGGAACAGGAAAATTCAAACAAGCAGCTGGTGAAAAAGAAGCTGACGTCAGCTTCATGGATAGTTGAAAGACATGATAGACATGATGATTCTCTATTTCCACTTGACAGCTGAGTAACATGAACTTATTTCTGCTGTTTCACAGAATCAACAGGTCAGTATTTTGTCTCATTTGCTAATGTTAGTGATAGCTAGTCACAACTGCTGCACCATTTGATACAGGAACAGGAACATTTAAGCAAGAAGCTGTGAAAAAGAAGCTGAATTCAGCCTCGTAGTTTTAACACTGGTAGTATTTAGGCTATTGAAATGTCCTACCTAGGGGTTTTATTTACAGGCATGCTTATAAAAATGCACTACAGTAGAACATTTGATAAGGTAGCACAACTCGTCAGAGCACCGCCACAACCCGCCATACTACTGTGTAGCTTTAGCTCGCATGTAGCAGTTTTATTATAAAGACTCTTTAACACAGGACAAAACGTATCAGGCTCTGAACATTTTTATTTAATGCAGGGTGTGACAGAGATTTTTCCGAAAACCTGTTCATTCTGGTGTTGTGGCAAAAATATGAATTTGAGCTCTAACGATTCTCTTGTCTTACAAATACAAAGATATATGCTGTTTATAGTATATGAATTTAATGCATAATTAGATATATACAGCATTTAAAAGTTATCATTTATGTTTACTGCTCTGCACTGCTGAACTCATATAATTGTTCAAAATTATTTCGTTTATTTTTTTGACGAAGCAATATGAAAATTGTTCTATTATGTCTAGGTTTTGAAGCAGCTTAGTGTTTTTATGATAGTTATATATATATATATATGTATATATATATATTAATGATAGTTAATTTTCATTGTTATGTTCTATTTAGAAAAACTTTACACATGTATTTTTAAAATCTATAGATGTACATGATTTTTGCTTTGTTCTCAGATCTTTAAAATAAATAAAAGTTTGTCTCAGCTGTGAATTTGTTTTTAAGCTTCAGTTATTCAGTCTTGATCCACAGAAGAGGTTCTGAACTTTTATCATCTCCTCTGAGCGCGGCCTCTTAGCCCTGTTTCTGCTCCCGCCTCAAGCTGCAGTGTTAGAGACCATCAGACAATTACAGGACGAAATGATCAGCGTCAACGTTTCAACAAACTCATATTAAACACACACAAAAACATTAATGTGGGATGAGGTCAAATGGGGAGAGAGTTTAATATAATTTAATAGATGGACTAAATGTAGAGATATTAATGTGGGCCGTTTGCTGTGAAGAGGATCTACAGTGTCTTCATAATGCCACCAGACCTGATGAGCATCTCTGGCCATCATCAATTCACCACATCAAAGCTCATCAGACAGTCTCGGGGAGCTGTTAGCAGCCTGTATTTACTACATTTATTTTGTTTACGTACGGATCAAAAAAAAAAACACAACTAAATACAGTTAAAAATAAACCACGACCACGTTTAAAAGAAAACGAGAGAACAAATTAGAACATCATGATCACAAATAAAAAAAAAACATCCACAAAGTAAAGAAAATGTGTGCACAATTAAAAGAAAACAGGGAACAAATTAAGAAATCTTATTTCTGTTCTGATAGATATTTCATAAAGCAGCAGCAGATTATCTGAAAATATCCTCTTTACTGCTCACTTTCAGTCAAAGCCTTGTTAGTTTCTCTCTCCAGGAACCTGCTCAGAACAGAAGTGATGATCTTTGTCTATGTGAAGCCACCAGAGCCAATATGTGTTTTAATATCTAAATACATTATTACACTTTTGCATCAAATTTATTGCTGATATCATTACAAAAAATGTCTTGCTGCTCTCAGATATTTGGAGACCTTAAATCCATAATAGTAATAATGATAATAATAATAAGAATAATAATAATATGAATTGTACAATTGTATAACAGTACTCACTGTTTTTTTTTACAGACCTACACTTCTGTGAAAAAGTATTTGCCCCTTCCCAATTTCTTCTATTTTTGCATATCTGTCACACTTGAATGTTTCAGATCATCAAACTACTTTTAATATCAGAGAAAGACCCACATAAACACAAAAAAGCTGTTTGTAAATGATGATTTCATTTATTGAAGGAAAAATGCTGTTCAGCCCTACCTGGCCCTATGTGAAAAATTAATTGCCCCCTTAGCTACTACATCAACCAGTTAACCAAATTCAGTTGACTATTTGCTTCAGTTTCACTAACCACACCCAGGCATAATTACTGCCAGACCTGTTGTATCTGAACATCACTTAAATATAACGTGTCTGTCAATGTGAAGCAGATAGAAGGCCTCAAAAAGCAGTACATGATGCCACGTTGTAAAGAGATTCAAATACTGTTGTGAAACAAGTCATTGCAATCTGCCAGTCTGGAAAGGGTTACAAAGCCATTGCTAAAGCTCTGGGACTCCACCGACCCACAGTGAGAGATTATCCACAGACAGAGTAGGTGCAAACCACTGCTGACCAAAAAGAACACAAAGGCTCGTCTCACATTTGCCAAAAAACAAACAGATGACACCCAAGACTTTTGGGATAATATTCTGTGGACTGATGAGTCGAAGGTGGAACTTCTTGGAAGACATGAGTTCTGTTACATCTGGCGTAAAGCTAACACTGCATTCCACCGTAAGAACATCATGCCAACAGTTATACATAGTCATGGTAGCGTGATGGTCTGGGGATGACTTGATTACCTGGATGACTTGAATCCCATTGAGATGCTGTGGCAAGACCTTAAATAAGCACTTCATGTTAAAAACCCTCCAATGTAGCCAAATTAAAACTATTCTGCAAAAAAGAGTGAGCCAGAATTCCTCCACAGTGATGTAAAAGACTCATCGCGAGTTTTTGCAAACGATGGACTGCAGTTGCTACTGCCAACCAGTTATTAGGTTTAGGGGAGTAATTATTTTTTCACATGGGTGATAAAGATTTAAAATTAATTTTTATCTTTAGTAAACAGTCTTTAGTAAACGGAATGATTATTCAAAAGTTGCATTTTGCCTTAGCAAAAATACAAGAAATTGCAAACACAGAGTTAGTTATCATATCTCATGTATGTGGTCTGAACAGAAATCAGAGCCAGTCTTACAAAAAGTCTTAAAAGTGGAGACTCTTGACGAAAGTAGAGTTAACTCTTCTAAGACTTCAATCATAGTGGGAATCAGGAATCTAAACATGCAAAGTGTCTCCTCAGCTTCTCCTGCTTGATCTCGATGCTGTGTTGACTGTTTCTCCACAGATGTAGATCAGAACGTCCATCTCTCTCAGCTTTTCTCCAGGATCCAGAGCTTCTGCATCTTCAGCTCTGAAAGTCCAGCCCACTGAGCTCATAGTGAGTGTTGTGTTGTTTATGTTGGGGGTTTATGGTTTTGGATCTGGCTGTAGGTCTGAGACGGTCATTGTAGGTGTAATAACATCATGTAGTCACTGGATGGCAGCAGTGAGCAAATGCTGTTATTACAGAACATCAGTATGTTGTCAGAACAAGGAGCTCAACTCTTCTGCTCAAACACTCAGTGTGTGAAATGTCCTGTTAGACACTAAACTCAGTAACGATGATTACAAACCTCAGCAGTAATATTACTACACTGGTGGAGAAACACGTCTCTCTTTTGAGTCTTTGTAGAGGAGAGTGGACAGATGTTATGAGGGTCAAATATAATTTAATTCTCATGCTGTTATTTATCACTCAGTGTTCAGTACAATGCTGTGCACTTCAGTACACACACTGCTGTACATACAGCTGTTGTCAGAAGAAAACCTCGGAGAAACCTACAGAAGAATGTATGTCAATGGAACCAGACTTTTTTGTCAATTATTTTAGTCCATTCATCATGAAATTTACATACAGTGTACAGGGCAACAGGCACGGTCAAATTATGCCAAAAACTGAAAAATGCCAAAAATGTATATATATATATATATGTTTATAGTTAATCTTTAGTTAATCTTTTGATTGTAAAGCGTCCTTGAGCATGGGACAGGTGCTATATAAATAAAAATGATGATGATGATTATAGTTCAAATGAATCTTCCATAACTAATCAAATGCATTATTAAAGGTTCAGCTCATTTCTTCATGGTTTATGCCACTGACAACTAATAACCCTCTCAGACAAACAGCCAGCTCTGTTCTCTTCCCCTCCTTGCGGTCACTGCAGTCTTGTAGAAGAGTAGAGGCTGCATAGTGGACCAAACATGAATAAATAACAACTAAAAACAGAATCCAAAAGCTTTGTTTTCGTGTGCTTTCACACTACACTATTCATAGTAATAAGAAATATAGAACAATAAAACAAAAACATCAAATGAGAGAAGATGACACAGAGAAAAACAGAAGCAAATAAGACCAATTAGAATGAATGTGTAAAAGAAAAACAGTACAAATAATACAAAAATGATCATCTTTAAAACAGGGAGACTCCAGTCCTGGAGAACAACAGCACTGCACAGTTTATCACTCTGCCTTTCTTAACACGCCTGATTCAGCTCATCAGCTGATTATAAAGACTTCATTAGTTGAATCTGCAGAGTTAAAGAGGGAAAATGGTAATCTATGCAGAGCTGTGACCCTCCAGGACCTCAATGTGAAACCCCTGCTTAAAACATTTGAATATACAAATGAACTAAATGTTAGACATTTAAATGTCTCCAGCATGCAAACATGGGTTAAAGCATCCCAAGTCTATTTATATTCAATTAGCAGAACTGCCTGATACTGACTTATTTTTGCATAAATCTGTACAACACTGTAAAATATACTTCAGAAAAAAAAAAAAAACTCAGTTACAAATATTACTTTAGGACAGTATGTGGTTTGTTATGACCTCCATAAGCTATTTAATCACAAAACTCCTGTGTGTCTTTAACAGACTGTTCATGCTGCTGAAATCATGGTGGTGAAAACAAAGTCATTTAACAAAGCTGGTAGTTTTCATTCTTCATTTCTGGAGCTCTTCTCTTCTCTCTGTGAGGATGAACAGCCTGAAAAAAATCACATCACAGAAACTATTATATATTCCAACTAGTGAATAAACACACAAACTCACACATTCACACACATGAGAAAGAAACTCTCCCACTGCAGACTTACTGTCAGAGTGTCGTAATCAGAGCTCATGGTTTCAGGGTTTAAGGTTGAGTATGTGTCACTGGGAGAGTCTGTAAGATGCTGAAGACAAAAATTAAAACTTAGACAACTAAACACACTCTGCATGGTAACACACACACACACACACAGGAATAAAGACTGTAGACTTACTTGTAGAGTGTCATGATTTGAGGTCGTGGTGGTGGGCTTCAGAGCTGTGTATGTGTGGTCTGCAGGATCTGGAGTCTTTTAGAGAGATGAGGAGAACAACTTCAGTCTATTCAGTAGCAGCTTTATAGGAGTATGTAGACAGAGAAAGAGTGAAATCCTCTCTCAGTACCTGAATATCTGAGTCTCTCTCTGCTCCTCGCTTCTTCCTGATCACACAAATTACATTAATTGATTGTTAATGCCATTTTAGATTCTTAACATATTCAGAATGGAGTTCTCATTTGAGGCTAAAGTTGAGACCATGGTTAACCTAAAGATAACACATGATTTAGCACACGATACACATACACTTTGTTGTGGTTTAAACCCTAAAAAAGTCTCAGACCCTCATACCTGATCGTTATGCTGTGACTAATACACTAATTCTAAAGCTGTCTTAGTGTAAACATCAGTGTAAAGCAGATTTAAGAAGATGAATAAGGGTTTTGAACAGAACAGGAAAATAAGAGACGACAGAGGTTATTGGTTGTTGTATACGAGCTGGTTTGCATATTACTCACTGTACTGCAATCGAGTGCGATTTCAGTCTAACTAACCAGAGATGTATTTAAAAATAGTGTGTAAATTCATGTAGTTAAAACTGTATCGAGTTATACTTCATGAAATGGAATGTAAACAGGGTCTAAGGCAGCAGTCTCCCAGTAAAAGTTTATCTTGATGTAAAGCCAGTGTGGCACAATTCAAGGTGAGGAAATCTTCAGGGGGGTTAAGACGACCCTAAATTACATATACATCTAACATGTAAAGCCTGAGGTTTCAGATTAGCTACACCATCTAGTGATCAAAATATGAGACTCCTTTCTGGAGGACTGAGAAGAGTGTGAAAGGAGTCTGGAGGGTATGGTGAGGTGCTGTGGTTGGCAATTTTCCTTAAATTAACATACATGTACAGCATTCAGAGCATGTGAAATTTAGTAAAAGTGGTTTCAGGTTCTCACCTCATCCACAGAAAGGCAGCTAACAGTATCAGAAGTACAACCACACCGACTGCAGAGGCTGCATATTTCACTGCTGTGTTATCTGTATCAGTGTGGAGACATCAACATGTTAAAAAGATGGTGAAGAATCACAGAATAATAAAAGTAAGAAGAATCACAGAAGAAAAAGAGGAGGGAGGAAGTGAAAAGAGATGCTGCTGATCAAACAGACTTCCTGATAGTCTTTTTCTTATTCTATCACTGGAAAAGGTAAGGTAATTATTTCAAAGCAGAACATACCTGCTGTAAATATCACATCACTTCCTGTCTTATTGTACCAGGTGTAAGAGCTGGCAGGATTGGAGTCACTGACACACACCAGCGTTACTGAGTCTCCAGATACATGTTCAGATACAGATGGGGGTCTGGGAGGGTCTGAGCAAAACAGAGACTCAACCAGTCACTTCCCAAATAATATGTGCTGCCTGCTTGTATACTGATCCCTTGCTTGTGTTGGATTGGCTGAAATAAAGCTACTGTGCACTTCTGTCCTGCCTCAATGGCCCAAATGTAGAATATGGGCCCTGCTCTGAAACATTACTGATTATAGCAGTTAAAAAATAGCATGCAACAATATGTGGGACTGAAACTATAACAACCTTACATAATACATCCAGGTGTGTGGGTGTTGAGCTGTGCTGTCCTAGCTGGTTGTTAGCAGTGCAGTAGTAGAGTCCACTGTGCTGGGAGCTGATGTTGGTGATGGTGTAATTCTGGCCTGTTGTCAGTGGTGCGTCTGCAGCTGATCTCTGCTTAAACCAGGAGTAGATTAGAACAGGAGGGTTTGCATCACTGCTGCAGCTCAGAGTCACTGAATCTCCCTCCACTCTCTCTCCAGAGGGAATGATCACTGCACTGGTGTTTCTCGGAGAGTCTTCAAAGAAAAGTATATTCTTACACACAGATGGGTTTTTTTGTACTTTCTTGTCTAATTTGGGCCAAACAACCTGAGGCTTTGAAATCACTGGTAGATAACAGAGTGAGTGAAGTTTAAAGTTCTTACAGGCAGCAGGAGAGTGGAGCTCATCATGTCCTTTCACAGCACAGGAGTAGCTGCCCGCATCCACAGTACTGACATACAGATACTGTCCTGTATTGTTTATGGACTGGTCAGACACAGGCTGTCCATTCTTGTACCAGATGTAAGTGAGGTTGTTTGGCAGAATGCAGGTGCTGTAACAATTCAGTTTCTTTCCTCCACTGCCTGTATCTGACACTGTAACCTTCAGATCTGCAGGATATTTCAAACATGTTTGCTGGTAATTTCATCAATAGAATATTCTCACAGTTAATGAAACCTATTTTATGTTATGCAGCTCTACCTGTGACAGACAGAGTGACTCCAGGTTCTCCAGTGTATTCACCTCCATCAGTGTAGAATCTGAATCTGTATGTTTGAGCGTCTCTCTCTCTCAGGTGAGTGATTCTGATACTACAGTCATTCTGGGAGCTCTGTCTGTACTGCACTCGTCCTTGATACTCCTCATCCTCTCTCACATCCACAGGCTCAGCACCAGCCTGCTCTTTAATGAACCACACTGATTTAGTGACCTTCTGATTATCAGGGAAGGTGTAGTAACTGCGGATGTCCACTGATGAGCCAATCAGAGCACAGGTAGCTGTGGGGGAGTAAGTCACACTCCAGCAGCTGTTCTGAGCTGAATCAGCAGAAACACCTGAAACACACAAACTGGGTCATTGAAAACTATGTGATAAACTTAAAACACTTAAATAAATCGCAACCTGTGGTACCAGAACATCAGCAATCGGGTCTGCACCCCTCGCACGCTAACTGCTAACGTTATTGGCACAGTGCATGCTACGATTGTGAAATTTATATTGATATTGAACTATCGTAAAACTTGGAGACATTTGACTTGATTGGCAGAACATTACACTTTCCCCGCAATGCTAAACAGCAGTGCACTGCCATCTCCCCTTATGGTAGAAAATGAGTTTTCACTCTAAAATACAGTCTTTTTCTTCTTGAGCTAAATGAGATATGAATCTAGTATGATTGACAATGGCGTCGTTGTTCTGAACTCCTTCGTGTGACCCAACACCCTGTGATGCCCTTCCTTGTTTTAGCATACTTGTGGGAGCTGCTTTTGGTTTTCTGACTAACGCGTTAATGCACAAAGGGAATTTTAGAGTTATTAGCACTCAGGTAGCTTTTGTATGCATCACTGAAAGAGAAAAACTGGTATGAATCCATATTAGCAGGATCTTTCAAATCTACAAATGTTTGCTTTTATAATTGTTAAACTGGAAGGGTCAGTTTATTACCTAATGAAGCTGCATTGCTGATGGTATATAATACGTAATTTTTTATTTGTTTAATCAGGTACTTCTAAAAGAGAATATATGCTAAAGGTAGTTTAATATTGCACACATAGTTCACAAATTACATAATTGACTATAACTACCATGAGCACTAGGACCTCACAAAACTCAGGAGCACATATACACTATACACATGCACACACAAATATTTCTCACAAGTGTGACTGTGATCTTTTTAATTAATCTCCTCACCCTCATTTGGTGCAGATTACAGGCACTGCTCAATTGTAGGGATTTAATTAAAATGAAATAGCCTGGTCCGCCTGTAAATATAACACAGCTCATTTGAGTAATGAATTCGAAGGTTTAATCAGTGAAACACTTCCCCCTTTGAAAGCCGGTAGAGACTTGCATTTTTTGCAAGCATTATGGAGAACTGTTTTCATTCCACAGGCAATTTCAAGCCAATTTCTATGAGAGCAACTTCAAAATTAACTTACTGATTTGCAGTTTTTCAGAGATGCTGGAATAAAGTTGGGGTTATAGTCAAGGTTTCTGCTGAGTATCACTTACACACTGGAGGAAAGCGCTGCCAGCTGCCATACATCTTACAGAAGTAGCTGCCTTCATCAGATGGACGAGTGATGTCTAGCAGAATACTGGAATCATTTGTATATGCCAGGTATTGTCCATTCCTGTACCAGTAGTAAGAAAGTTCTGCACTGGGTCTGCAGGTGGAGCTACAGGTCACTTTCACCTCTCTGTGTCCTGCAGACTTACGATCCACCTTCACCTGCAAATCTACACACACATCACATCATATAACAGAATTCTGTAAATCACGTTTATACATCTAAAGCCTTACACACACTATATGACATTTAAAGTCCTAACAGGACATGAAAGACTGGGTGTCTTACACTATTCAGCTGGATTTTGCAAACTGTACAACTTGGGATCACACTTGAATTGTTGTGTATTTGTGGGATCTGATGCTTGAATTGTGTATTTGTGGGATCACACTTGAATTGTTGGGTATTTGTGGGATCTGATGTACAAGCACTCAGTTTTGCTTGCGCCTTAAATTCCAAGAATTTTCCACATTTCTGCGCAGTAAAATTGTTTATATATAAAAAAAAGGCAGTCAGAGACGTTTGATGTGAAATACTCTGTTCTAGTGACACTTGCCATGTCACAATAGTTCACAGTAGTGGTGATAGGAACCAAACTTTTACAAAACTTAATGGCTTTAACACCTTCCTCACAGAAATCTATCACATGAAATGGTTAACCATACACTGTCTGATGCCTGAAACATTGTTTTACGATAGTGCTGAAATGGTTTTAGAACTGTAGGAAGAAGCAACAACGAGAAGACATCCTAGTGGCAGCGCAAGGATCTGGCTGGGCCAGTGGAGGATGCGAAGATGCCGTGAAGAACCGGGCTGAGGGGCCAAGAGGAAGAGTGTACTCTTCCAAAGACGGCGAATATGTTTCAATGAAAATGAAAATAATTTGTGGGCCGAATAGGATCGTGCCAAGGACCTGACATGTGTTTGACAAATGGGGCCCAAGGTAAGGCATTGTGATGGTATGGGGAGTTGGTCAGCTCACCTTACGGGGGCATAGGGACCAAGGCTGTGCGGCGGATGAGCCCGAAGAGACGATGTATGAGTGGCCCCTGAACGAGTGATGGCGGGGCAACTGGTGTGCTGGCAGTGCAGGAAGAGAGGACACTGCACCAGTCAATGCTGCAAACCTAAGCCAGCATGGAAACAGACGATAGCCAAGAAGATCGGCTGCCGCTGCAGTCTTTGGGTAACATGCAGTGTGGACAGGAGGCAGCTTACTGCCCTT
Source organism: Colossoma macropomum (assembly GCF_904425465.1). NCBI lineage: Eukaryota > Metazoa > Chordata > Actinopteri > Characiformes > Serrasalmidae > Colossoma > Colossoma macropomum. Next base: position 135,633 of record NW_023495014.1, read on the forward strand.
GTTGACACTGGCATGTCAGTGTTGCTGCTATGGCAGTGCGTGCTCACTCAGACTAAGAGTGGCACACCGGTCAACTGGGAAGCGACAACCTTCCAACTTAAGTCCATCATTGGCAGCCTAGTCGACGTAAGAGAGAGGAAGCGGCTTCTAGTCATGGCAGGGGGCCTGATTGACCTTAGGAAGGAAACACTGGGCCTGGAAATGGGACAAGTGAAGCTGGTTGCTGCAGCTAGCGGTGGAGCTGAGGCAGAACATCAGGGCTCCCTGGTGGTGTGGCCTTGGTTCCCTTTGGGGAAAGCTGCTTAATGGATCTCCAGGGGCAGGGCGCACTGTCAGGTCAAGGGCACCATAGCTTTTTGTGGGTGAAGTCACCAATGCTGGAGGAGCTGAACACGCAACACTAGTACTGGTGGATGGATCACCTAGGGCCATGAGCAGCATACGCATCAGCACTGACGCCACAACAGATGACGGAGAAAGCGAAAGGGGGCCAAGAGGAGTGCCACTGCTGCTGTCGTCACCCCCAGTAGCACCAGCCTTGACACTGTGAGGAGGATGCTGCTGGGCACGGTGCATGCTCAGTGTTGGCATGCAGAGTGCCACATGGATGTGGAGCTTGACATGCATTGCTGTGACCAGTGCATAGCAAAGAAACAATTGCCGCAGCAGTCACACACCCCGCCTAGTCTCTCTGCTCTGGTGCACCGATGGAGGGGACATCCTTTGGGCTGGTGTTCGGGTTGCCCTCCAGGGGCAGAGGAGGACGGCACACCTGGAACAGGGTACGCTGTGGAGCCACTTCGCCAAGGACAGAGCTGTTGGTTGAATTCTTTCAAACTGAGTCGCTGACCAGTGTACACTACTAGATTACATCTAGAGTCATTTGAAAAATAGAAAAAAAAAAAAATCAAACATTTGATATATTCCAGCTGCTCTGAAATTTGATTAGGAGGCAAAAAATGCCTGTGCCCTTCACACACTACTTCATTTTCTCTTCCAGTTGTCGACTCCGGCTGCCCCTAAATCTGCAGACTAGAACCGCCTAGCACAGACTGAGTCAACAAGAGTTGCGTAGTGTAACCCTGGCTTTATTTGAAAGGATCAGTGTGTTTATTTACCTGTAACAGTCAGATTAACTCCAGACGAAGCTGATATCCAGTCACTGTTTGATGTTCTAAATCTGAAGTTATAAACTCCAGAGTCTCTCACTCTCATATTCCACATTGTCAGCTCACAGTCATTCTGCTCTGTTCTTACAGAAACTCGTGCTGAGTATTGAGGATCTTTACTCAGGACTCGTTCTTCTCCATCAGAGCTCTGGAGCTGATACCACTCTCTCTCTCTGACTCTGGAGGAATCAGCTGTTTTATATTTACAGGAGATTTTTACTGTAGATCCAGTAACAGCACAGAGACTCTGAGAGGAGAGAGTTACACTGTGCTGAGCCTGAACTCCTGAAACACACACACACACACACACATACACCAGGAGCAAAAGTTAGATGTGAAGGGGAAACTCTCACAGTCTAAATGACAGAGTGACCACAGTGTGAATTGCTGCTGTTGCTATGAGCAACATGTGTGAAGTTGGCTGGTGGTGTTAAAAACCACAGAGGAAGTGACCTTAGTTTAAAATATTCAATATGAAATATTTTAAGAAAGACACAGACCTCAGTCTGAAGTCTTAAAGAAAAAAAAACACAAAACAGTTTAAAGTAGTTTTGGTGGAGATTTGTACAGTTTAGAATGCACAGTTAGAGAAGATCTCTAATAACAATATAAAAAGCTGTAGTTCTTAATAGCTTTCCACCTATGCAGGTGGGCGTTGAGTTCTACTTCAGTTTTACTTCAGTGTACTTCCCCTAAATTATACTGCCACCCCCCAAAGAAGGTCCAGCTTTAGTGTCCTCAATGTGTCCATCATCTCTGCTCAAACTCGCTCTCTAAATTTGGCAGTTCACTGCTGAACCGTGTGTGTTTTACCAGAAAAACTGAAACCTCTGGATTGAATATTGCTGATCTAGTTTCTAAAATGAAAATAAAAAAGACTAACAAAAATAACTGGACATGCTGAATGACCTTTCTAGCTTATACACTTTCAAATTTACACAACTTGTATAAATGTGAAAGTTTACCTGTCAGTAATATGAGGGTCACTGCTGCTGTGATATTTCCTGATGTTCTGGTAGACATGACAGTTTACCCTTCAAACACCGCTGATTCTTAAAGGTCTAAAAAATAACAGATTTAGGCTAAATTTGAGTGATAAAATGAACAAATTCTGCCTAAAATAACAGACCAAGCAGGTCACTCTTATAAGTAGTGAGTGCGTTGATCACTACTCAGCTCACTCTTACTTGCTTTACACTTGCGAACAAGCAGAGACAGGGCAGGTGTGTTTGTGCATTCTGTCATTACTCCTCCCTCTTGTAGCTTACCAGTCTCTTTTCAAGACCACAAGAAGGAGGGCCATCCTGCCCACCTAGAGAGAGCAAGGCTAACTGTGCTGTCTTTCCACTGATGGCTGTAACATCACTGCATCATCTATTATTCCAAGCAGTGTGTTTGTATTTTAGGTCTCTGTTTCCAGTTAAAGGCCTTGAGCTCTGGTCAGTCAGGTATGAGGTTGGTCAGACTGACTTGTGATGGAAAGGGTTTTACTTCCCTAACAACCAGAACCTGAGAAAATGATGGTAATCTTTGCTCATCATGGTTTCCTCATAACCCTACAGTTTCTCCCTCAGAGTGTGAAGCTGTGATGCTCTGTATGATATCTTTGCTTTATAGGGTTTTTCTTCTATCTTCAGCAGAGTCTTCACTGCTCTCACTGTGTTCTCCCCTCCTCTTTCACTTCTAGGGAACATACAAGCACATGCATACATAATTTGCTTGTTTACTCACTTTTGTTACGTCTCAAACAAGTTGACTCTCTAAATGCACACCACCTCACAGACTAGCAACTAACATTAACCTAAACATTTACAATACCTATTTCAGATTTTTAATTGATTAAAAAATGAATATATCATGTTGCAGACTGTGAAGGATCTGTTTGAAAAATCATGGATGAGAGTAAATTGGATCTTTCTCTGAGTGTACGACTGTGTCAGTATCTACACCAATCAGGCATAAGATTATGACCTCCTCCTTGTTTCTACGCTCATTGTCCATTTTGGAGCTGATAAAACGGACAATGAGCGTAGAAACAAGGAGGTGGTCATAATGTTATGCCTGATTGGTGTATAAGTACCCAGTACATATTGCTTCCCTTCCTCCAGTATTTATGTCACTGTCTGAAAGACATTAGTGACCTCGTGCTGCTATGCTAGTAAAGGTAGTGAAGCTGTTAAGAGTATTTTTGGGGCACTGCTTCTATAGCAGTACAATAGCTCAGTCCTTCATCTGTTTGTGTAACTGGACAAAACAACGAATGCAGCGCCCCTGCTATAGGACACTATGTATTATTTCTACACTAATGCACAGAGAACTTTATATTTAAATAACTGGTCATAAAACACAAAGGCAAGCACATGAGAGGGGAGCTTACCTCATCAGTCAGTTGAGTATATGTTTAGAATCATGACACTTAGCCCACTTTATACTCTCAACCACAAGGCCAAACACAGAGTGCTTGCAGTGACAATTTAGCTGAAGCTGCAAAGCGATCATGAATCCTGAAAATGATTAGTGTTGTTTTAAGATCCTGAGTCCTAAAAAAACTCATTGACTTATGCTTTAAAATCTGGACAAACAGATTCACAGCATCTAGAAATTTAATCTACAATCTGTCTTCCACACATGGTGTTTAAATCAGTCTCATCTGTGATTCTCTCTCTCATAACAAGTGTGGAGAGTTTAAACAGCTTCTATGAGAACATTAGAAGTGAACTGGCTTTTCAATACATTTCTGTAAACAGATAAGGTCATCTCACTTTGACACAATGAAGGAAGATAAGCTCCTCCCACTACTGTGTATCTAATTTTCCTGCTGCATATCCTGTGTTTCAGCAATGCATTGTGGATCTTGTAGTTTCAGTACATTATACACATAAATGCTTCATTTCTAATAAAATATGGTTTGCATTTTAAATTCTCTCATGATATAAGAATATGGTAGATGTTGGTGTGTAATACTGATCTACAGGGGTCTGTATGTTTGCGTTTATCACAGTATCAGCCTCTTTACGTTCCCTTGTTTCTGTAAATGGTTGCCTTATAGTGCTGCAGCAGTGAATTGCATGAATTAAATCATATGTTTTTGCTTAATTTCTTTCATAGAAATCAATGATATGACCTGATAGGCCCTAGAAGAGTTGGTGTGGTATGACCCAAATGTAAACTTTAAAGGGCAATTCCACCAATTTTTCAGCATGAAATTTCTTACCCATGTTAAGATCTGTCAAGATCAATACAAGATTTTCTGCAAATTCATCAGAAGCAAATCTAATCTTAAATTAAAAAACATATCTTACATTTGATCTGATTTCAGGTTTGGAAATTTTATACTACTCGATTGAGGTCGATAATCGATTGTTATGTCTGTTACCAAGCACCTGACCATGCGTGCACAGTTGGAACATAAACTTGTGATCATAATAATGTTAAAACTGTAAGCTAGTAAGTAAGACAGCTGCCATCACTGACATCAAAATGTCAAAACAAAACTAAAATGTCATAAACTGGCAGTTTAGAATGTTGTGACCGCGCCCCCTGCTGTTTATCAGAGCATCGCCATTCCCCAGTTTCAGTTTCAATTTCTTAAAGCTTTAGCTTGCTGTGCTAACATTATTCCTGCAGACACAAGTTCATCTCAGTCTTCCCATCATACACCACCCTCACAATAATATTTTATTTTATTTTAATAGTTTTCTTTAACACTAACACATGAAAACAATAAGGGGGAACAGTGGAGAGTGTGTCTGAAGCAGCTAAGCCTTTCTGATGTTTGAAAAAAAGTTCTGTAATACGGCTCCTGGAGTCACAACGTCTACAATACCAACATTTGATATATTATCCAAAATGATCAGTGAACCTACATGTGTCTTCTGAATTATTAAACATGAAGCTGTTAATGACAAAACTTTTCCTTAAATACCCTTTGAGATTTTTAGTAGGCTAACGCTACATGAAACAGTTTTTAAATAAATGGTTTTGTGGCCAGATTTGCATGTTTAGTTTTCAAATGCCATTTTAAGAAAGCTGGATTCATACTCTGATTAGAAAGCCGCTACAAACACATCACAAAATTAAGAATTAATCACATGATATGATCCATTCAGTCATTGTTCAGAGGAAAAAGGGAGGGAAAAGTGGTGAAAAAACTGGACACAACATTCTCTCATAGTAACTGCACTAAAAGTGATGCAGTGAGATTAGCTTTAGCTAATAGTGTTAATAAAGTTAACTAATCTGTATGGAAAACAATAAAGAGAGAAATCTGTGCTGAGAGGGTCTGTTAGTGCTTTTTAGAAATAGAAACAGATTGATTTACCCATCACACTGTTTTATTAGCTGCTCATAATTAAGTATTAATGAAATTACCAATTAATTATCTCTACAGGTAGTAAAATAACTGAACTATAAGAGCTCTGTGTGTGTTCAAAGAGATTCTGTGATCTTCAGCCATAGATATACATACCTAGATGCTGCGTTGTCTGTTGTTCTCTGTCTGGAGTGGTCAAGATCAACAAGTGAACAATTTCACTTGTATTGAGAGGTGATGAGTCTCAGGATTAAATCGGCCACAACTTCCTTATTACTCAACCGATTTTCACCAGATTTGTTTTGTTATAATCCTCAGACATAGATTAATCTAGGTTGTACGGATTGCCTTTCTGTTATTTCTTTAATAACTGATCGTGCTAATTAGCCATCGGGACCAGCAGGAAGATATTCAGTCTGCACCTGACGTTAAAAACCGAATTTAGCATGAGCTCCGGTAGAAACCTAATCTCACACACATCAGCAAATCCATCAATGTGTGAATCATTTCTAATCTTAATACACATAAAAACACAGTAAAAAGGACGAATAAGCTAAAGTTGGCTTCCTATTCACCAGCTTCTTGTTCGAGTTTTCCTGTTCCACCTTAAATGGTGCAGCAGTCACTTTCTGGTGCCTGAAGCTGCATCATTAAAGGTGGAACAGGAAAACTCGAACAAGAAGCTGGCAAATAAGAAGCTAACTCCAGGTTTGTGTAAGAAGATGCTAACGTTAATCTAGTATGAATATCTACACAGATTAAAGAATGCTATAACTTACCCAGCTACAAAGCATTAACCATCACTGTAAATAAATAACTACTACATAAAGTTACAATCTCCTGAATAGACAATTAAATAAAATAAGCTTAATATAAAACCAGAGGAAAAACAATCACATCAACAGGTTCTTTGTACATCACCAACCACACGACCATATCTACACATAAACCACGCAAACAATACGCATCCGTTATGTAATCCTATCCCACTTTCTGCAAAACCATACACCCCCAACATAAACAACACAACACTCACCATGAGCTCAGTGGACTGGACTTTCAGAGCTGAAGATGCAGGAGCTCTGGATCCTGGAGAAAAGTCAGGTTATACAACATCAACAAAAGAAAAACGACAAATAATGACTGAGTCTGGAAACATTAGCTAGCAGCTAGCTAAGCATCAAAATAAGCCATTTACTGAAAAAACTACAGAGAACTTCCACTGAGGGTCTGTTAGAACAGTTTACTGCAGAACGGAGTGTCACACACTTACAGGAAGATATGATCAGCCTCAATGTTTCAACATCCTCACGTTAAACACACACAAACACTCATATAGCTTGAGGTCAAATGGCGAGAGAGTTTAACATATTCATTGGACTATTAAAATCATTGTAAAATAAATTACTTAACTATTTACCAAAATAAGACAAATATGTAGGGAATAAATATCTGCAGAGGCATCACTGGAGGTTCACAGATCGGGGGTTAAGCCTGTACCAGCAGGGTCTGGGGGCACGGCCCCAAAGAGAATTTTTCAATGCTCTTTATTGCACTTTTAGAGTAGCAACACCAGAAAACATCAAGTACATCAGCCGTGTTAAGTATATAAAAAAAAAATATTATTTGGTCAAATTGGCACAGTAAATCTATCTCTTCATAGTTATAGTCATAGTATTAAGCACAGAGCCAGTATAACAAACACCATATCCATCCACTTACAACAGGCACAGATCAAGCAAAGGTACTGAAGTCCAGCAGTGCTCTCTCCTTTCTTTCTGATAAACTGCAAGGACCTAAATATATTATTTAAACAACCAGATTATCAGTTCAGTCTCAGTTGGTACAATCAGAAAGAGTGTGATTTTGCTCTGTTGACATGTTTAATAAGCTAGGTTACAAAATTTTACATTCATGGTGACAAATATATTTTGTCAGTGTTAATTTTTACCCAAAGCTTAAACATCTCTCCCTCAATTTCTTCTGGATTACTAACCTCTATCAGATCTGTACCCTCAGTCCTGTCAGTCTCCTTCAGCTTCTTTCTCTCTCTCTCTTCCTGTGTTTAGTAATACATACATTTTATTAAGTTCATATTTACAAGAACTCAAAGAAATAAAGAACAATCATTTTAATTTTTGTTTGTTTTCACTGGTAAAAAAAATTCTCTTTTAACTCACCTTTGACAGAGGGGCTGCCTCTTAATTTCCATCTACAGTTTGAGGAATTGAGGGATATAAAACTGTGTTATGATGATCTTTTCACTCAAAGCTGAATCAGCTTCTTGTTTGAATTTTCCACCTTAAATGCTGCAGCAAGTTCATTCTGGCATTAATACTGAAAAAAGGATAAGCAGGTATCATTAATACTGATACAGGATAAGCAGGAGTCATTAATACTGATACAGGATAAGCAGGTGTCATTAATACTGATAAAGAACAAGCAGGTGTCATTAATACTGATAAAGAACAAGCAGGTATCATTAATACTGATAAAGGATAAGCAGATGTCATTAATACTGATAAAGAATAAGCAGGTGTCATTAATACTGATACAGGATAAGCAGGTGTCATTAATACTGATAAAGAACAAGCAGGTGTCATTAATACTGATAAAGGATAAGCAGGTGTCATTAATACTGATAAAGAACAAGCAGGTGTCATTAATACTGATAACGGATAAGCAGGTGTCATCCCAAGCGTGTGCCTCCCCTGGGAAAATTTTACTTGACACACATCACCTGCAACATTTTCATGGTCACACACTGGCACACAGAGAGAGACACACAGTACTAATATAATATGACAAAAAGACATACAGTACAGCATTAATATTATATGATTAATTATAATTGAAATAATTCATTAATTATGATAAAAAATAATTTATTGTTTAAAAAGTCTATATTATATTAAATTTCTCCCTCACTTTTTATCTTTTTATTTTTTTCTTTTGTTATACAGTGTCAGAAACTACAAAAGGAAACCTATTTTGACACAATTCAACACAGTTTGAGAAGGGTGTTATGATTCAGTCATGCAGGTAGCACAATGATAACTGTTATTCTGATTTCACTTGCTATTACTGACTGATTAACATACAGTCTTTGCCACAATATCACAGTTAACTTTTTAGTTAACTAGGCTTCACTGACAAATGTGAGCAAACAGAAGAGGCTAGCTAGCTGCTAGAAAAGGTTAGCCGCTCTGTCAGTATAGAAGAGTTTGTTATTTTGCAAATACTCATCCGGCCTAATGACTTATGCTTTTAATAGCTGGGTGCGCTGTCTGTGAAAGACAGAGTGTATTTGTGAGAGAGTGCATGTAAGACTCATAGACTGTGACAAGGCTTCTGATTCAATTTTATGTTCCACCTTAAATGGAGCAGCAGCTACACGAATAAGAAGAAGCTAACTTCAGCTCCATTAGACCATGCGTTGTGTGTACTTTGTGTGTGTAGGGTTGTGTATTACTGATGCATCGAGTGTAACAGTTGAAGTAATGCTCTCCAGTGTTTTCACTACTCTATCTCTATCTATATATAGTGTGTGTAAATATATGCTTCTGTCCTCATTCATCAATGATGTCAATAAGGGGGGGTTGTGGGGGGGCGTAAAACTGTGTAAAGGTCCTTTTCACCTCACTGCCATAAGGAGATGATAAAAGTGCAAAAACTCAAAACTGAATAAACTGAAGCTTAAGAACAAATTCACAGCCGAGACAAACTTTTATTTATAAAATTCTCTTCAAGATCAGAGAACAAAGCAAAAATCATGTAAATCTATAGATTTAAAAAATGTTTAAAATTATTCTAAATATAACATAATGAGAATTAATAAACTATCATTATAAAAACACTAAGCTGCTTCAGACTCAAATTGGAAGAAAGAGGCGTCTGACTGCAGATGAGACTCTACACAGTCGATTATTTTTCAGCTGAATGGATTCGTTTCCTGCCGTATGTACAGCAATGTCTTCAAATATCTATTACTGTGCTTAGGCTCGGTTTATTTTATTTCAGAAGACAAGTGAAGCATTAGACATTACCAAAAAGTGCAGCTCAGTGCTTAAACTCCAGCCTTACTTGAAAAACTTACCAGGCGAACTGACCATTTTCCTCATGGCAGTAAAACAAAAGAAACACAGTTCTCTCTATTTGAATGATTTTAACCGCTTCTGCAGGTAAGACAAGTGAAACATTCACCACGAGGCTGAAGTTGACTTTTTATTCTCCACCTTCATATTGGAATTTGCTGTCCCACCTTAAACGTAACTGCACCATTTAAAGTGGAGCGGAAAATTCTAATAAGAAGCTGGCGAAAAAACGTCAACTTCAGCTCAATATATTCACCATTGTTTTGCTGTCTTTTCTGTAAACTTTATTCAATTTGACTGTTTTGGTTTCTGTTGTTGTCTAAATTCAATTCAAATTAGTGATTGTTTTTAGTTGGCTGAGCTGGTTTTAGTGCTGAGATTGTTTTTATTTTAATCCTGTGTGCCCAATGTTCACAAAAACCTTTAAAAAAGATCAAATATAAAGTAATTAAGTTCAGTAATATTTTTAAAATTATTTTCATGTGTAGTTGCACTACTCTCTGTATATACAGAGGTTACACAATGAGGACATTATAAAAGCTCATAAAAAACAGCTTCTACTCAGAACATCACTGCATGTGATTTAGTTATTTTACTGCAGTAAAGGGCTTTAGTTCATTTTGGGGGGCTTCTCTGTTTTCCACATGTTTTGGAACTCTGTCTGCTCTTATATGACAATGTGTTTATGTGTGATTTGAACTGATTCACTCGGAGTTGTATATGAAATCTGATCTTTAGCCTGATTCAGATGGGTCAAATGTACATAGCGTTCTAGAGTAATTCCCTCTTAAATTTCCTCTTCCTCTGATCTACTGTTTTTCACTGAACACAGCGGTCTAATCATTTTAGTCCTGTCTGGATACTTTTTTCTGATTTTCCGGGTAGATGTCGTCTCACAATGGTTTTGTACCACTGCTACTCACACCATTTAGTCTACTAGCAGATAGATCCATGTTAGCCACATTCTGAATCATCAAACAATGGATGCTTTGGAAGAGTCTCTTAACATTTGCATAGGGCTGAATCTTCAGTAGCTCCCTACTGCGTATGTAGTGCACTATGTAAGTCATGAAATGAATATGTATGAAGAGCATTGGTACTGCGTTATATTTCTAATTCAAGCCAATTTATATTCAAGCATAGGTCAGTCTTTGGGAGTAAAATCCAGAGTTTTATAAATTATGTAGTGCACTATATGGAGTAGAAAGGCATTTGAGATTCAGCCTTGCCCTGAGTGGTAGAACTTCATCTCTATTATATTAAAAATATAATATATAATATATATAATACCGTTATATTGTTACTTGTTCAGTGTTAGCGTTGGACTCCACCAAGGTTGTGCCTTGTCTCCACTCCTGTTCGTGATATTCATGGACAGGGTGTCAGGGTGTCATTTGCAGATGATGTTGTCCTTTTGGCTGGATCACATGGATGTCTCCAGAGCTCGCTGCAGTGGTTTGCAGCGGAGTGTGAAGCGGTTGGTATGCAGATCAGCACCTCCAAGTCCATGGTCCTAGCCTGGAAAAGGATGGCATGCCCACTTCAGGTAAGGGAAAAGGACCTGCCACCAGGTGGAGGAGTTCAAGTATCTTGGGGTCTTGTTCAAGAGTGATGGGAAGAGGGATCGTGAGATCGGCCGCAAAGACTGATTTCAGTTTGCTGGAATATAGTAGGGGCTAATATGAGTGTAATTGAGTGGGTTTCTATGTTGAAGGTCCCTGAAAGTTTTCATAATCTGCTGATGGAGTTTCTCTCTGCAGAGCTTCATGCTGCTCACTGTGTGAAGCTTTCACAACCTGAAAAACAAACAACAGAGAAAAAATTCAGACACAACATACACATAAACATAACACACGCTCAGTGTAGGTGCTGCAGACTTACTGTCAGACTGTCATAATCAGAGCACATGGTTGCGGGGTTTAAGGCTGTGTATGTGTCACTGGGAGAGACTGTACGATGCTGGAAAATAAAAGACCATTAGAAAAGCTTCTGTAACTATATACAGTAACCAGAAGAACAATCACACACACACATGCACACACACACCCACTAGACTTACTGTCAGAGTGTTGTAATCAGAGCTCATGGTTTCAGGGTTTAAGGCTGTGTATGTGTCACTGGGAGAGTCTGTAAGATGCTGGGAACATTAAAAAGCTTCAAGAACTAAAAACACTAACCAGGATAACAATCACACACACACACACACACACATTAGACTTACTGTGAGAGTGTCATAATCTGAGGTCATGGTGGTGGGATTCAGAGCTGTGCATGTGTGGTCTGCAGGATTTGGAGTCTTTTAGAGAGATGAGAAGAACAGAACTTCAGTCTTTATTCAGTAGCAGCTTCATAGAAGTATGTAGATAGAGAAAGAGTGAAATCCTCTCTCAGTACCTGAATATCTGTGTCTCTCTGTGCTCCTCTCTTCCTCCAGATCACACAGCACATCCACAGAGCTGCTGTGATGAGTGTTAGAGGCAGAAAGACTGACACTCCCACTGTGACCAGGTTTAACTCTGAGCTCTCCTCTGGATCTTAAGCACCTTCACAAATAAAACAAGGGACGCACATTAAATTACTGCAGGAATGAAATGATTCTCTTTCACTCCCTGACAGTGGAGGAAATAACTATGATTTATGTCACCAGTGCTTCAGGAAGGATATGAATATAAGAGATATTTGTAATACAGCTTGTAGTTAAAATAAAGCCATAATAAAAATGGATGTATGTTGTTTGGTTTATACCGATTTGACTTAAAGTGGTGATTCTGAAGGTTTTAGAGAAGAAGAAACAGAGAATAACCTTGCTATCATTTACTTCCCAAAGTTGCAATGAAAAGTTGGACTAAAACTATAGTTTAACAGTAATTGTTAATACTTGTAGGCTATATTATTTTATGTTACTTGTTATAAAATATGGAATATAATATTATTTATTAATATAGATCAGATGCAGTTAACTAAAAATGTATTTCCCTTTTTTCTTGTAATTTCTATATGTTAAAAAAATTAATCTGTTCTCTGTCTTTACTGTCTTTACTGACTACTACAAAACATTAGAGATTAGTCAGCTTCATAGGACTCACAGTCACTGAGTGTTTGCTCAGGGGAGCGGAGCTCCTCATGTCCTCTCACAGCACAGGAGTAGTTTCCTGCATCTTCACTGCACTTCAGGTACAGCTTTTTGTCTCTGGTGAGTTTGTTAGTTACACATTGTCTGCTTTTGTACCAGATGTAAGTTGGGTTCTTAGGCAGAGTGCAGGTGCTGCTACACATCAGTGTTACAGTCTGTCCACCTGATTCTTTGCTGGAAATCACTCTCACCTGCAGAGCTGAACATGCAGTACATGTGTATACATTTGTGTACATTATACGTACAGTGCCTTCAAATATTGATACCCCTGGTAAACATGAGCAAAACAGGCTGCAAAAAATATTATTGCTTATCCTTTTGATCTTTCATTCAAATCATTAACAAAAATCTTCATTTCTTTCAAATTGCTTTTCAAATTACTTTCAAATTTGTGTTGATTTTGAGGTGTGCTTTGGATCATAGGAGCTTGAGCTCTTCTATATATGTGGTGTTTGATTGTGGTTTGGAAGGCGTTCTGACCACAAGACCTAACAATTCCCCATCTGTGATCTTTGGAGATTCTTTTGTCACTTGAACCATCCTCCTCAATGTGCGTAGGGTCAGTACAGACATACTTTCTCTTCCTGGCAGATTCTTAACATATCTGGTTGCCTTAAACTGCTTAACTATTGCCCTGATAGTGGAAAAGGGCATTTTAAACTGTTTTGCTATTTTCTTATAGCCATTTCATGATTTGTGCAGCTCAACAACCTTTTGTCGTATATCATTGATGTACTCTCTGGTCTTTCTCATAACATTGGATGAATTTGGCCTGTGTTTAATCTCTAAAATGTCTTCCCCAGTGAAACAGGAAGTCATGGCTGACCATTTAAATGTTGAACTTCGGGAGGTGAACTTTAAAACATAAAATATCTATGGGAATATACTTCAATTAGATTTCACTCCTAAGAATTTCTAGGAGTGTCAACAATTGTGTGACAGATTTAAGAAAATTTCCTGACAAGATTTAGTTTTTTTTGTCATTATATTTTAAATAAACATTAAATGTTTTCTAATATTTTAGATAAAAGATCAAAAAGAATAAGTAATTAAGAATATTTTTAGAGCTCATTTTGCTCATGATTACCAGGGGTGTACATCTAACATACCGTCAAAAACAGAGAAGCAGAGAAAATGCAACCAGAAGTGTGTACAGTTACCTGTAGCTGAGGTTTATTGTAAGGTATGTATCTGTTTGTATATTGTGTATTCTTGTACCAGAAGTAGAAATCAGGTTTATAGGTTAGACTACAGGAAGTGCTACAGGTGAGAGTCACTTTCTGTCCACTCTGGGTCATCTTCAGCTGCAGATCTGAATGAAGATACAGTTCATTACAAGATTATCAAAATATTATAAATCTGATTTTAGAATTATAATTTCACCATTTTATTACCTGCAACTGTTAATGTAACTGCAGAACTGGCATATTTCTTTCCTTGTTCTGTGATGATCATGAGGTGATATTCTCCTGAGTCATTCTTTCTCAGCTTTTGTATTGTAAGAATTGATTTGGAGTTTGTGGTCTTAGTGTAGTTCACTCATCCTGTGTAGTCTGAGTCTAAGGCTAAATCCTCTGGATGTTTCTCATTCCTCCATTTAGCTTTCTGTTTAAAGCTGAACCAAAAGATAGTTTTGGTGTTTTTTTTGTAAGAACACGTCAGCTTCACCACTGACCACCGCAGAGCACAGATAGTCTGAGGACTGCAGGACACATCTCACCCAGAGAATCTAAACAGAGAATATATCATTGAAGAACAAAATGCTTTTAATCAAAATATTCTGAAATAAAAATGTCTTAAAACTTCAACAGAACTCATATAATGCTATATATTAATCTTATAGACTGACATGTCTGGACAGGTAAAATCCTTTGACGAGGCTAAAGTTAGCTTCCTATTTGCCAGCTTCTTGCTCAGGTTGGAACAGGCAAATTTGAACAAGAATCTAGCAAATAGGCTGAGATGCCAAAATGTAACTGCTGCACCATTTAAGGTGGAACACACAAATTTCAACAAAGTCCTGGCAAATAAGAAGCTGACCTCAGCTTCTCCAAGGCAATGAATATTTTCGGAGCAGTGGGCTTTTGTTTTTGGGATGATGGGCTTAGCTTTGACAGAGTTATAAAAAATCCACATGAGCTACTTCATAATTCGCAAAAAATAAAAACATTGCAAATGTGTACGTTTACAATATGTGTACAATAAAATTTGAGAGTAACGATTTCTTTTTTGTTTAGTGTTTTGTTTAGCACACATGACCTTGTGTTGTCACTGTGTAGTCATTTTACGGGTCCACAAAAGAAGACATTTATTAACCAAACTTGGTGAATATTGATAAAGATTTTTATTTAAAAACATCAGATATCTATAGCAAATCAAAACATTTTGGAAGCTTCTTAAGACAAATAATAATAATAATAATAATAATAATAACATTTCCTTGTTATTATAATTCTAATATCACTGTTTTTGTCACATGGACCTATAACGAACAGTGTCAGGAAACACAGAATCAGAAGCAGAATAATCCTACCTGAAATACACAGCAGGGTGATAAGAAATAACATCCCACATTCAGAGCTCATGATTCCACTTTGACTGCAAAATAAATCACAGAATAATGTTTGTGTAGTTCAACACATGAATGTAACAATCTAACAATTAGATGCTCCATTGTTTTGATTAAAAAAACATATATTTTTACATTAATAAAAAGTTCAGTTTATATAGTGCCTTTCACAAACCCAAGGATGCTTTAGATTGAGAAGCAAAAAAAATAAAAATACTGAGACTTGGAGGAAAAAGAATAGTATGCAGTAAAAAGGAAAACAATTTATGTTGAGCTTTAAAGAAAAAGTCTAGGAGCAGTAGCACTGAAAGACTTGCCACCAACTGATGAGACTCTTGATTGTGGGACTGCAAGAAGTCCAGTGCTAGAAGAGCTGAGGGAGCGAGAGGACAGTGAGGGTGAAGGAGCTCACTAAGGTATGTAGGAGCAAGACCATGAAGCTCTGAATGTTAGCAGGAGAATTTTGTACTTGATGTGAGAGGATATCGGTAATCATTGAAGCTGATGGAGGATGAGGTGATGTGTGAAGAGCGTTTGGAAAAAGTAAAGATTCTGACTGCTGGGTTGAGCAATTTAACAGGGAGACCATTAAAAAGGGAGTCACAATAATTAATGTGGGAGGGAATGAAGATATTTACCAGCATATTAGTGATTTAGGACCAAGAGACAAGACTTCAGATTTGTCTGCATTTAGCTTCAATAAATTATTATCCATCCACTGTTTTAAATCTGTTGCACTTAGTGACTGAAATGAGACTGTGGGGGTGTGGTGCTAATGTAAATCTGAATATCATGAAATGTAAAGTCATAATTTCAAATGATCTGACATAGGGTTGAGTTGAATATTATAAAAAGGATGGGTCCCAGGATAGAACCTTGGGGCACTCTCCAAGCAACTGGGGCAAGGATCAGAACCAATCAAAAGCTGAGCCTGAAGTGCCTAAGAATGAAAGCCTGGCAACAACTATGTCATAGTTCACAGTGTCAAAACATGCAGTGAGGTTGAGGATATTAAGGAAACCAGCATCAGTAGAAAGTAAAAGTCAATAACTCTAACCATCAATAACTCTTAACAGGGTAGACTCAGAGTGCTGTGCAGGTCGCAGAAGCCAGACTGGTAAGGCTCATATAGATTGTTTCTGCTAAAAAAAATCCTGAAGTTCTGAAGCTCTTTCCATCACCTTCGCAAAGTAAGAAAGACTTGAGAAGGATCTACAAACCTATTTCCAAAAAAGTTGAGGCACTGAACAAAATGTAAATGAAAACAGAATGCAATGATATATATATATATTTTTTTAAATAGATGCCAATCTTAAATTTGATGCCAGCAACACATTCCAAAAAAGTTGGGATAGGGGCAAGTTTACCATTGTGTTCTTTTAACAACACTCTGTAAGTGTTTAAGAACTGAGAAGACCAATTGCTGTAGTTTTGAAAGTGAAATCTTTTCCCATTATTGCTTGATATAGGATTTCAGCTGCTCAAAATTTGGGGGTGTCCTTTATCATATTTTTCAATTCATAACTTGCCAGATGTTTTAGTGGTGGCAGATCTGGACTCCAGGCAGGCCAATTTAGCACACAGATTCTTTTACTGTGGAGCCATGCTGTTGTAATACATGCAGAATGTGGTTTGACGTTGTCTTGCTGAAACAATCAAGGTCTTCCCTGAAAAAGACGTCATCTGTATGGCAGCATATGTTGCCAAAGCAGTCATTCAGCATTAATGGTGCCTTCACCACCCATGCCATGCGCATTAACACACCCCCATACCATCACGTATGCTGGCTTTTGAACTGTACACTTATAACACGCTGAGTGTTCTGAGTCTTTAGCCTGGAAGATGCAGTGTCCACTTTTTCCAAAAAGAATTTAAATTTTTATTCATCGTTCCACAGGACATTTTTCCACTTCGCCTCAGTCCATCTTATATGAGCTTGGGGCCAGAGAAGGCTGCAGCATTTCTTGATCCTGTTTATATATGGTTTCTTCTTTGCATTGTAGAGTTTTAACTTGCATTTGTGGATGCAATGAATGAATGTGTTTACAGACAGTGGTTTTCTGAAGTGTTTCTGGTCCATGCAGTAATTTCCACTACAGGATCATGTCTGTCTTTAACGCAGTGCCACCTGAGGGCCGAAAGATCACAGCCAGCCAATATTGATTTTTGGCCTTGTCCCTTGCGTACAGAGATTTCTCTGGATTCTCTGAATCTTTTAATGATAGGATGAAATCTTCTGATATTTGGCCACACAGTCTTTCACAGAGTGATGAACTTCTCCCCATCTCTACTTCTGAAAGCTACACTGCGATGCTATTTTTATATGCAGGCATGTTACTGGCATTACACAACTTTACCAGTCTTTTGTTGCCCCAATCCCAACTTTTTTGAAATGTGTTGATGGCATCAGATTCAAAATGGGCACATATTTAAAAAAATATATTTTTGTAATCTAATTTCACATTCAACATTTGATTGCTGTGTTTGTACAAAGTGCAATTAAATATAGGGTTTAAATGATTTGCATTCCAACTTTTTTTGGAAAGGGGGTTCTATAATTGGAAAGTGAATTAATATCTAACCCAGGTTTCCTAAGTATGGGTGTATCTGCAGGTATTTTGAGAAAAGTAGGGACGGAACCTGAGGAGAAACTCTGATAAATCAAATAAGCTATAGAAGAAGAAATAACAGACAGACCGGACTTAAGAAGGGGCAGTAGGAGCACGGTCAAGCTGACAAGAGAAGGAAGAAGACCTAGATGATCTCAGAGACTTTAGATGAATCAACACAGGTGAAATCAGAGAGATCGTCCACATTCTGAAATTGTATAACTCGGGAGAAAGAAGAATGTGTTATGGCAGCGAAGTGTTGGTAGATGTTGTTAATTTTACCCTTTAAAGAAATCCTGAAAAGCCTGCCACTGAACAGGGGAGCTGGGAGTGGATGACGTAGGAGGTTGAAGAGTTTTGTTTGAGGGCCTAAAAAGAGGTTTGGTCCTAGAACTGCCAATATTTAGAATAGCTAGTATACTAATAGTAGGCAGAGTGTGCAGCATTTAGGACATTCCTGTACCTACAGATGTGCTCACTAAAAAGTAGATGAACAGTAGGCCCAGTTTTCCTGTGCAGATGTTCATGATGCCTTCCATTTGCCTTCATAGCTCTGAGCTCAGGGGTGAATTATGGGGAAGTATGAGAAGCAGGAACCTGTACAGTTTTGCGAGGAGCTTGAATGTTACATGTATTAGAAATAGTGTCATTGTAAAGTGAAGCCATGACACGAGGGGAGAAGAGTTCAGAAAAGTCTGAAAGAGAGGAAGTCTGAAGAGAGTCGGAAAGCAGATCAACAGAATTACCCCTTTGCCAGCCCAAACGACCCAAAGTTTTATTACACACATTTATAACCTGAGAATAGCTCAAGCAGTTTGCATTGTAGTCTCTGTAGTTACTGAATAATAGTGGTTTTCTTAAAAGGTTTAGTGGGGAGTAATGAGATGACATTCAGTGAGCTTATGGTCAGTAAAACCAACAACAGAACCAGTAACAGAAACATTTTTGAGACCAGTGGAACAGAGCATGTCTGGTATATGACCATGATTATGAATAGGGAAATCAACATGCTGAGAAAGACCAAAACATTCAACAACTGTCAAGAACTCAGTGACAAGTAAAAAACAGTGTCAACATGAATATTAGTCACTCATAACAGCAGACATAATACATAATAGCACAGCAGATGTGGCCACTGTAAACAGTTCATTCAAATCAGACAAAAAATGAGAAGCAGATTGCTAATATTTTTGCTAATATTTGTGATAGCAACTGGCTCTCTTCATAGCAGCAATTGTAGCGACAATTCACTAACCCACAAACTAACCAATGTTAGTTACCTTACTTGCTGTGTTCGCTCTGGCGTTGTCCATACAATGTTCGTGAATAGTTTTATGGCTACAAAGATCTGAAAAAAACAAGCTTGCCAGCCCAGCATCCATGAATTTGGGGAGGCAAAGTTTCTGAAGGGCCGGGTGTATTTAGCTGTTGAGTTACATCAACAATCCTTCTCCAGAATCATAACCATTTTATTGATTCATATCCAAAACTGCAGAATCAGGATCAACACAACCCAGTAACACCTCAGCCTTTAACCATACACCACATTAGCCAAACACATATGTATTGAGTGCAGGGAAGCGGTTAGGATACCTGGCACAGCAAAACGGCCGACAACAACTTGGCGAGGGGTGCAGTTAAGAGTTGTGGGAACGAGGGAGAGGGCTCGTGGTTGTTGGCTACCAAAGTTGCAACTGAGTGTCTGATCAACAAGAAAGAGTTCAAACAAAGTCCAAAAGCCAGAGATCCAACATTCAACAAAGTCCAAGAATCGGAGATAAAAAATTAGGAAATTCCAGAGAAAGGCAGCAAAACTAAACACAAACAAAAAAGTACCAGAAATAAGTAGCAGCAAGGACTTGCTCTGCATACCCTCAACTGAAAGCTCAGCTCCCTTATTTATTATTATCGATTTATTATTCATTAACATGTGGATACAACACTATAATAATAGATATAATAGTGTAACTGAGTGGACAGTGCAAAGTGTCAGCAGAGTGCATGTGTGGGTGAGGGGTGTGGTGGTGAAGTTTTTTAGCAATGCTTTCCTTCCTTTTAATGTGAATTCACAGTTAGAAAGGCAGTTTAAACTGACTGTCTTTTATTTCCTGTTCTCTGTTAACAGTTAAACATTGTAGGTTGATTAATAAGAATAAAACAACACAGACTCAACATGCAGACAGACATACAGACTTAACACACTAATGAATAAGTGATTTAGTACGTCTTTCTCTGTGTAGTTTCATATCCGGCCCTACTGACAGTGGAACAGAAGCTCCTCCCTCTACTGTGAACCTCATCTACAGTGGTGTGAAAAAGTGTTTGCCCCCTTTCTGATTTCTTATTCTTTTGCATGTTTGTCACACTTAAATGTTTCAGATCACCAAACAAATTTAAATATTAGACAAAGATAACACAAGTAAACACCAAATGCAGTTTATAAATGAAGATCTTTATTATTAAGGGAAAAAGAAATCCAGACCTACAGGGCCCTGTGTGAAAAAGTGATTGCCCCCTCCATTAAAACCTAAATTACCTGTGGTTTGCCACATCTTTGGAAAGCTGTTTCAAACACACACACACACACACACACACACACACACACCCACACACACACATACACCTTCTAAGCCGCTTATCTTTCTGGGTCGCAGGGGGAGCTGTAGCCTATCCTGGTGATTTATTGACCAGAAGGCAGGAAACACCCTGGACAGGTTGCCAGTCCATTGCAGGGCAGACACCCAGACATATACATTCACAACTAGGGCAATTTAACAAGTCCAATTGGCCTGACTGCATGTCTTTGGACAATGGGAGGAAACCGACACAGACACAGGGAGAACATAAAAACTCCACACAGAAAGGGCAGGGGTCGCCCAGCTGGGAATCGAGCGCTTCTTGCTGCGAGGCGACAGAGCTACCCACTGTGCCACCGTGCCACCCACACTGAGGGTGTGAAGTACACTGCAGTCAAATGAGGACATTCTTGCTTCTGTTTCTGGTGAACTCGCATCTTCCTGTTTCACAACCATTGCTGTGTTATGAAACACACACACACACACACACACACACACACACACACACTCCTAGTGGAATATGCTGTGCTGTTAGCCCCAAAAATTCCTTCTGATTCAGTGTGTCTCACTTTCACGCCAGATCAGTGTGTTCAGTAAGCTCAGTGAGCTTCAGCACACTCACTGCTGCCCTCCAATGACTAAATGATATTATTACATCTACAACCATTTTAAAGAAACAGAAAAAACAGTCACTAGATTCTCTCTTTATGTTCCACAGACCTCTGACAGCTTAAACAGCTGATGATCATCTCAGACCTACAGCCAGATCCAAAACCATAAACCCCCAACATAAACAACACAACACTCACCATGAGCTCAGTGGACTGGACTTTCAGAGCTGAAGATGCAGGAGCTCTGGATCCTGGAGAAAAGCTGAGAGAGATGCACATTCTGTTCTACATCTGTGGAGCAACAACACAGCATCCAAATCAGCATCTTGATAGAGCACTGATTGTTTCTCATTGTGGATTACAGATAAAAAGACTTCAAAGAGAAAAAAATGTATTTAAACCTGTGTTTAGAAAAGGTGATCTTTTACTTACTTACTAATTTAGCGATATCTCCTCCAGAGAACCATTCGTTACTTTCCTCTTCTGAATGTACTTCATATAAATAACTAATAGCTTTACTAACTGTGTAAAAAGCATATTGTTAATTAAGTATTCTGATAGAGTCAGGTTAAATTTCAGTGAATAACAAATGACCAAATAATGATTGAACTCAGTTAGTTAGCAGTTAGCTAAGTATTAAAATGAGGCACTACAGAGAGCTTCCACTGTGGGTCTGTTAGAACAGTTTACTGCAGAACAAGACATGAACCTCACTTCAGAACTGAGAAACTAAATCAACACTCAACATTAAGTTACAGATATATTGCTGACATTATTTTTCTATTGTGTTTATTTCATTATATCACTTATATCATTATAATCCAAAATTCATCAGTCAGGTTACATTTTTAAAGTAGCCCTCTCAACCATGGTGGTGACCTAAAGCTTATGGAGCGTCTTAGATGTGTCATCTGTGGTATGTTCCGCTGAGTGAAGCAACTGCACTCCCTTAGAATGAGGAACAAACCTCAATGTAATAAAAACTAACCACACTCACAAACATACACACTCACAAACATACACACAAACATACACACAAACATACACACAAACATACACACTCACAAACATACTCACTCACAAACATACACACTCACAAACATACACACAAACATACACACTCACAAACACATTCACAAACATACACACAAACATACACACAAACATACACACTCACAAACATACACATTCACAAACATACACACAAACATGCACACTCACAAACATACACACTCACAAACATACACACAAACATACACACAAACATACACACTCACGAACATACCAACTCACAAACATACACACTCACAAACATACACACAAACATACACACTCACAAACACACTCACAAACATACACACTCACAAACACACTCACAAACATACACACAAACATACACACTCACAAACATACACACAAACCTACACACTCACAAACATACACACTCACAGGGCCAGATGGATTAATAATTGAGCAGATACAACAATATGAGACTAACTCACTCTCCACTTCTTGCAGTTCCAAATTATGTCTGGAAAACTGTATTTAAATATAATTTCTGCATTTCACTGAAATACTTCATTTGATATACCTGTAGATCTGAATACTTGCATTTTTGCACATTTTACTGCACTCTAACAATGCTAACTACTAGAATTACTGCATCAACCAAATACTGTATATTGTATATTGCTGTTCTGGTTGCTACCTCAGTGACTGCCATTCTCATATATGCTAGGTTATCTGCTAAGATGCTAAAATGTCATAGTATGTTAGCTTGTCTCGCACTTGTGTTCCTGTGTTCCACCATCGTCCTAGAGGAATGTTGTTTCGTTTCACTGTGTACTTGTATATAGCTGAATTGACAATAAAGCCTGACTTGACTTGACTTAATTTTATATATTTTGAATTACAATATTGTTTCAGCTACATTACATACATCTCTAAGAACAAATGTGTATGGTGCCGCAAGTTGTCCGCAATGATGCACAATATTTGAAATTTGTATGTAACGCAAAAAATAATTTATATTCAATTTTATATATTTTGATGTTCAATAGCATTTCAGCTGCAGCATATGCAACGCTAAACTTGGTAGCAAATGTTGTAGCTAAGTTGCACAACCTCTGCATTTTGAAGGTAATAATAACTACTTTAAATCAAATAAGTACTTTAAATTATTTCGACCTTGAATTTCAAAAGAATCTTAGCTGTATTACTTACAACACTGAAATCAGCATCCAAAATTAAAATCCAAAGTTTGTGCATCATTACTGACACCTGTCTGCACCAAACAGTTTATTTCATTGTTAAATGTAGTGCAGCTAAACTACTACTGAAATTCAAAAAGGAAAAAATAATGTAAAGTATTATATTTAAAATAAAGTTGCTTGCCATCATTTCCAATTAGTTGCACCATTTGTAGTTGATTTTAGCATTGAGTTTAATGTGACTGAACCACAGTTCATAAAAAATGTAAATTAGGTGTTTGATTACATCCATATTATTTTTTAAAATGAATATAAAAGTTTAAATGTATATAAAATGTTATATTATAGTGTTATTATTCCAAGAGAACTGCAGATGTGCTATTATATCTCCAAGCTGTCTATTTGAAGACTGCCTCTAACTTGACAAACAGAGTGTTTGGTGGATTTATAAAACTTGAATTCTACTTAAAATAAATTAAATAAGATGTTTTCTGTTGTGCACTCTCATGTGATTGATTGTTGTAATACAAACATTCTAGGCAATTAAGCATCTGTTCCACCTTAAAGACTGTGAATGTTTTCATTAAGCTAACTGTACAGATAACATTGCTTTTTACAGATATTACAGTATGCTCACTGTTAGAATAAATATGGGCAAGTACATTTTTAGCTCCCGGTTATAAATGTCCTTTTTCAAAATTACAGTGATGTGCAATTTTCACCATAAATCAAACTAAACAACACAATTAATCAGAAGTGTATAGACTTTTTTCTTTAGTCCGACAGAATCTATTATTAAAAGAAACAATATAATGTGTTTTTAAAAGCACGGAAACGATCTGGAGGAAAACAAATGTATGTGCACAGATGTAGGCGTGGTCTAGAAATGCATGCATTTTATTCAGATTGGAAATCTTATCTCATTTTTTTGGTTTTAACACAAAAAAGGGCTATGTAAAATATCACCCAAACCACAAAAGAAAAGGTGTGCATCGCAGAAAAAATGCGAAAAAGGTGACTGTCTCATGTAAATACTTTATAATTGTAACTGTAATTGTAATTGACCCAAAATACCAAAATCCCGATGGTTAATGCAAAAGCATTGCAAGAAAATGTCAGCCAAATATCATCCGTTTTGAGTCTTTTCCCTCCAAGTCTTTCATATAGGCCTTTTTAGGTCCTGCCAGAATGTGATCAGCTGCTGTGGGGA
This sequence comes from Colossoma macropomum, assembly GCF_904425465.1. Classification (NCBI taxonomy): domain Eukaryota; kingdom Metazoa; phylum Chordata; class Actinopteri; order Characiformes; family Serrasalmidae; genus Colossoma; species Colossoma macropomum. Next base: position 160,126 of record NW_023495014.1, read on the forward strand.
GTTAAGGATGGTGGTGATCACACTGGCAAACTCTTCTCGTTTATAATTACCACTAAAATAGTCCTTAAACTGGGAGGGATTGGGAGGAGTTGAAGGTGAAATTCCTATTCGTTCCAGACAGGCACCCACGTATGCATCCTCTATGTTAAACGGCTTTATTTCTTTTGAAACCTCAACAATCTTCTCTGAAAGGTCATTGGAGAAGACATAACCCATCCCCAGCAGGTATGTTGGATAGTAGTCTTCAGCATATAGTTCCATTGGCACGTACCACTTGGAGTTCTTGTCCCGGATGACCGGTATGTTCCACATAACCTTTCCTGTCATGTAGTTTTCTTTAGGCGTATCAGATCTCAGTAACAAGCTCATCAAGTTCTCCAGATTCAAGAACATGTCAGAGTCGATCTTCATAGCGTAGGATGCCTGTGGGCAGTGTGTGGCCAGCCAGTCCATGATTACCATGGTCTTTATCGTCAAGTTGAGATACGTGTCCATGAAGTTGCTCTGGACGAGATCATGGTACTGGTGGCTTTCCAGCCTTAGTTCCTCCTGTTGTTTCTCAGGCTCGATCCCAGGCAGACCCAGCGAGAAGATCACCGTGATGGTTTTGTTTTGGACCATACTCTCATTACCCCATGTGCTCCGGATGGCGTTGCGTGCCTCCAGTTCGTGTGGAGCCACTGGAACCATGAGGACAAGAAATGGGTTCTCTTGTTCACACTTATGGGGCTCGTCTATGATGAAGTGGTAGTTGTGTGGATGCGCTTCATGGTAACGGATGGATGATGCTTCTTTTACTGGAACAGCTGTCATGGACTTCATACTGAGCATGTTTGTCACGTTATGTCTGTTCACTGTAGTTACTGCTGTGTGTTTGGCATCAGATGTCTGTTGATAGACTGTTTTGTTGTGTCTTGTGAAAGAGGTCATATTTATTATTGTTTGATTTTTGGCTGTTTGGAATGTGATTAACTTGGCCAAATTTCGGAACCACACTTTGGATGACTTTGGACGAATGCCAAACACAAAGATCATGACAGACACAATGAAGGTTATCGACAGCAATAATATGAAGCAGCTCTGAAAGCGCAACCTGCTGAGGCTGAAGGTGGCCATTTTCTGGGCTGGACTAAAAGAAAAAAGAAAGAGTGAATTAGTCAAAATGAAGCAGCATTTTTCTTGAAGTAAAACTCTGCTTTTATTTGCTCACTTTAAACACAATACAGGCTCAGTGAGTGATAGAAACTGACCTGATGTTGCTTTGAATTTAACATGAACAGCCAACTTCCAGCCTTCAAAATTCTAACATCACAGTATCACTTAATTTAGAAATTTAGAACCTAATATGGGCAAATTATCAACCTTACTAATAGTCTACCACACTGTGCCAGAGGGGTTGTCCTCCAGGCAGGCAGCACTGTGCAGCTGTGGTCATATGCAGACTTTGGTTTGTAGTGGAAAAAGTCCCATTTTTTTACTGCTGTTCCGTCTATTAACATTTGAAACCAGAGATGTCTGAAAAAAGACCATGCTGACCACATCATCCTCATATGGATGTTAGATAGTGTTTGTCTGAACAACTATTTTTCTGGCCTTTCGTCTCATTTTGCGGAGAAGCAAATCAGTTTCTGACCCTATTTTGGCCCTCATTTACCCTGTTGGATTTTCCTTTGTACTTTGATGGTTTTGGTGTTTGTTTCTCTGGCTGCTGACCCTCACTTGTTTGTGGACTCAGAACTCAGTTTCCTGATGTACCTGATTGTTACTCTCTTGGTTTTGGCCTGGATTACTGACTACCCCCTTGCTTTGATCTATTATCCATAAAGCTCACTTATTTTACTTCTGTGAGCATCTAGTTCGTCTGCCTAATATGACAGAGCCAAGATGCAGACAGCAGAATAACAGAAGCTTCAAAATGCTGTGAGTAAACAAGGGCAGATGCTCAGCCAGCACCACCAGCTTTTTGAAACTTTAACTCAATCTATTGGATCGCTAACTCAGGAGCAGAATGAGCAGCAAGAACAACTAGCTCAGATTCTATCAAGTTTGAGAGACCTGATGAGCCAACTGAGCACTCCTAGTACTCCAGGTTCTCCTGTCATTCTACCTGTTAGCCCTGTGGAAAACGAGGTAAATCTGTTTTCTGTGAGTAAACCAGATATGTTGAGTTTTTTTTTTATTATTTTAATTTTTTTTGCTACAATTTTCCATTTAATTTGCCAACTCTCCACCCAGTTCTGATAAATCACGCATCTCCTTCATCATCTTATGCCTCACTGGTAAAGCCTTAGACTGGGCCACTGCTGTATGGTCACATGTTCAATCTGGTACCTGTGAGCTCTTCTTACAGGGGTTCAAGTCCATATTTGACCATCCGCATGAGAGATGCTCACAGGGAAAACTACTTACTTGTTTATGCCAGGGTAGTCACTCGGATTCAGGTTAGGCTCTTGAATTCTACTAGTGAACATCTACTAGTTAGCTTCCGTAATGATTTAAATACGAATATGCTTGCTGAAATAGCCTGCAAATGCACTATCACTGGAGGAACTCATATCTTTAGCTTTAACCTGATCCAGGCATATATCTGGTCAATGCCCATGAGGCCAATTAAGTTCCATTAAGTACCCTACAAGTCTACCTCGTAGGTCCAGAGATCCAAATGATGTTACCCAAAGAACTCACGATGATCATAAGTCTTATGAACCCATGCAATGTGACGTGTCCCGCCTTTCCAAAGAAGAAAAGCTTCACCAGTTACATCTGAGCTTGTACTGCGGTGCAGCTGGTCACGTTCCTCCCACGCAGACCTCAGGCGCCAACCTCAGGAAAGCATGATGGGTAATACCACAACGGGGTTGGTTTCAAAGTAATTTAAATTAGCAGTAACTTTATTCTGCCTAAACTCCTCTTTTGTGTTTCTAGCTTTGATTACCTCAGGAGCTGAAGAGAACTTCATTCATTCGCAGATTGTAAAGGACCTTCAACTTTCTACTGAGACACTCAAACATCACCTTAGACTTTTTGCAGTAGATGGAGATCCAATTGGGGAAAGATTTATCACTCAAGTAACTAAACCAATCTGTCTGTCTACCAGCACCCTCCACAGTGAGGAGATCAGCTTCATGGTACTGAACACTTCTGAATATCCCAGCATTTTGGGTTTGCCGTGGCTCAAAAAACGTGATCCACTCATTTCTTAGTCAGAGAACTGTTATCTTGGCCCCCCAATTGTTTAAAGCATTGTTTACAACTCTTTAATATAGCATTGCAGTCTACATCCATTGAAAGTCCAGGAACATCCACACCAGTCAACATTCCCCCAGAATACGCTGACTAAAGTCTTTTGTAAGAAAAAGGCTACTACCCTTCCTCCACATCACGACTATGGCTGTGCTATTGATTTAGTTGAGGGTGCTACTCCTCCCAAGTCTAGAATTTATCCTCTTACTCTCGCAGAGAAGTTGGCCATGAAGGAATATGTTAAAGAGGCTCTTGAACAAGAGTTTATCCATCCCTCCACTTCTCCAGGTGCCACTGGATTTTATTTATTTATAAAAAAAAGAAGGATGGCAGGTTAAGACTTTGTATAGACTATCATGGTTTGAATTCCATTATGAAACTGTACCCATATTCTCTACCATTAGTCCCAGGAGCACCTATAATCTAGTTAGGATCAAGCAGGGGGATGAAAGGAAAACAGCATTTCTCACCACTAGATCCTTACTGACCACAAGAAGTTATAGCACTTGCACTCAGCCAAGAGACTTAACTCACATCAGGCTCGGTGGTCATTGTTCTCTTCCCGTTTCCAATGTACCATCACATATTGCCCAGGGTCTAGGAATACCAAAGCTGATGCCTTGTCTCATTTATATACTAACACAGAGCCTAACTACCAGGAACCTGAGAATATTTTTCCCCTTATCTGTCATACTCGCTCCCATTAGATTTAAGATTAATGAGGAAATAGAGATTCTAACTGCCAGAACTCTCGTTCCAGACCAGTGTCCCCCAGGTAAAACCTATGTGCCAGCCCCTGTAGAGACAAGCTCATTTCATGGGCTTGCTCATCTTTATCTTCAGGCCATCCAGGTGAAACTTGAACCCTTCAGCTGTTGGAGGGTACATATTGGTGGGAAAATATGATTTCAGATATTCACTGTTTTGTGTCATCCTGTTCAACCTGTTCCCAATGTAAGACACCCAAAACCCTGCCAGCTGGCAAACTATGACCATTATTAGTCCTGTCTCATCCACGGTCAGATTTGGCTATAGGTTTTTGAGGGGAGTTAGATTTATCACTTTTTTGTCTCTGCTCACTGCATTTCAAACTGTAGAATGTTTATTTGATAATGTATTCTGTATGTTTGGCATCCCTCAGGACATTGTGTCTGATAGGGGCCCCTAGTTCATTTCGAATGTCTCAGTTAGTCTCACATCTAGTTATCACCCCCAAACTAATGGTCAGTGTGAGAGAATGAATCAAGAGTTGAATAGATTTCTCAGCATTTGTCATAACAACCAAACAGTTTGGGCCAGATACTTACTATGGGCCGAGATGGCACAAAAGTCCCTAGTAAGCTCCACTACAGGTCTTCCAGTGTTAGGTAATCAACCTCCTCTCATACTGTGGACATCTACTCTATCAGGGGTTCCATCCGTTGATGACTGGATGACAAGAAGTGAGCAGGTGTGGGAGGAGACACACCAACATATTAAAAGTGTCCTTCGCAGACAGAAACGTCAGGCTGACAGATGTAGGGGTGACATGCATGTTTTTCTCCCCGGGGAACAGGTATGGCTCTCAACCAGGGATTATAGATTTGCTGGGGGCAGCAGGAAGTTACAACCCAAGTATATTCAAAGTTGTCACTTTAAACAGTCCTCTTTAGCAAATTCTTGCCAGACATACACCGTGTGATTTTAGTCCATTTTTAAACTCACAATTACAACTGCTTCCCCAAAACAGGTGGAGATACATAGCCTAGCATAACAGCGATGTGAGGATGATAAAGTCAGCATGATACTGGACAGCCCTGGCAAATATGTCTGCATATTGTTTGTGGACTTCAGCCATGAAAGCGATGGTTTGGTCAAAAATCAAATTAACACTATCTTCCCTTTAACACATGTAGTCAGGATTAAACCTTTTCTATTACTTTTTGGTAAGCACAGAGACAGACAAAAATGAAAGAAATAGTGTGAAAATATGTTCAAAAGATAAAGAAATAATTCTAATGTTCAGAAATAATGCAAATACGGTGCTAATATTTTTTCAATTTCATATAAAATGTATTTTTGAGTAAAGCTATTTGAACCTTGCTGGACAATACTGGTGTAATCGTGACATTTTATATGCTGTCATGAGTTGTTATGAGCTGCCCAAGTTAATGCTATATAGCAATTTTCACCAACCTGCATTTTTAATGCTGCGATAGTGAGACTGTAGTATTTTTGTTTTACTAGGTTTTAAAATATCTTAAAGTAGTTTATGTGGAAATTTGTGTAGTTTAAAACACAAACATTAAAGGAGGAAGTATAGAATATAAATAAAAGAAGCTTTAACAGATCATAAAACAGTACAGTTATTAATCACTTGCTACTGAAGCTTTTGTGTGTTTTTTCTAAAGCTTGTTTGCAAATAATCTAGTCCAGAGTATTTCATTCCAGTCCTGAAGGGTCAGTGTCCAGCAGTTTGGTCATTTCCCTGCTCAAACACACCCACTGACCCACTGCCTCAATCTATTCATGTTTATAATATGCTCAGAAAAAAACAGAACATGTCAAAGAGTTTGTATCTACAGCTTTATGTTCACATAAATGGATATAAGAATGTAAAAGTTTACCTGTCAGTAATATGAAAGTCACTGCTGCTGTTATATTTCCTGATGTTGGGGAAGTCACGGCAGCAGGTCTAGAAGATAACAGAATACAGAATAAGACAAACGTTTACTAGGAAAGTATGAAGGAATGAATCCTGACTAAAGTAAATAACTAAGCAGAGTCACTGTTTTAGCTCTGAGAGGTAAGAAACTCACTGCTCTCCTCACACTTAAAAGCTGCAATGAGCAGCAGAGACCCGGAAGACGTGTTCATGGCACCTCCCTCTTTCAGATTACAGTCTCTTCCTTTATTCAAGAACACAACCATATTTACGTGTGATGATCATTTCTCTGTATTTTTCTCTTTGTTTTTAATTGATGCTCTTTATTTTTCTTTTTTCAGGCTGCAGTTTTTCTGTATGCTAGATTATCACTGTAGATCCAGTAACAGCACAGAGACTCTGAGAGGAGAGAGTTACACTGTGCTGAACTCCTGAAACACACACACACACACACAAACACACACACACACACACACATCAGGAGCACAAGGTCAGTTGGGAGTGGGGTTTGTTGTTACAGTTTCACAGTATTCAGTGTGATCAGATGTTTTTTCACAACTTTGTTTAAAATGCATTTCTGCCTCTTCATCATCACACAACAGGCATCAAGCACAGCACTGCTCACCATTAATAAAGAAAACAACAACTCTGCAAACCTCCATCAGCTCGTTCTTTAGCATAGTTATCTAATAATCACATAATTTTGATACATATATAAAGTAAGGCACTATATATAATATCTACATATATATTTGATATATAAGGCACTATGTATAAGCACTGCTGCACTGCACACTGCAGTCACTCTAACTCAGTATGAACACATTCACTCACACAGATACTCTCTGTTTTAGCTCATACTCACAACACAGTAACATTGAGGTGAGTTATTCTGAAAACACATTGTCAAAAATACAAGATTCTGTTCTCTCAGCAACCTCATCTCATAGAATTAACACCCAACACAGCGGCCTACAAATATCTCAGAAAAACATGAAAGAATAGAGTTTATGATTTATAGGAACTCTTTAAAAGTGGTAGATGATTAAATCTTATTTTAAAGCTTTTACTTTTTGTTTTGTTCATACACATGCAGAGAGAGACAATAAATGAAAAAAATAAGATGTAAAAATGTTATGTTTAAGATGGATTAGACCATCTGAAACCATCTAAGAGCAAAAGCTGATCTTAGCTGGACAGTTCTGCAGGGGTGTTAATGCTGCTGCAGTTGTTACAGGAAACACAAGAGCATGTAAAGTTGGCTGGTGATATGATAAACACAGAGGAAATGACCTCAGTTTAAAATAGCTTAAAACACACAAACAAGCACTGATAAAAAGGATCTGTAGATTAAATAAACAAAACAAAAGAAACAGTTAAAGAAACAGAACTCAGTTTTAAAACAGTGTAAAGTAGTTTATGTGGAGATTTGTGTAGTTTATAACACAAACAAAAAGGAGAAAATCTGTAAAAATAAAAAAGCTTTAACAGTGCAGTTATAAACAGGGGCGCTATAATGGGGGTGGACAATTCTAAGGGCTTGTAACTGACTGGGGCGTTAGGTACATCTTTCAATGTAAAATTATTAACCCATCACCGTCAATAGAATATTCAACACCAGAGGGCGCATTTTCAGTGGTAATTATTTAAACTCTGTTGCCTAATTATTTTTTCCACAATTTATTTTCAGATACTGCTTTGCTTTTTCATAATAAAGATACACAAATGGCATCATATTTGTAATATCAGGTTAGTGAATGTCCATTTTACAGCTTTCAGGACATTGAGGGATTAGTAAGCTAATGTTAGCTATTTTAAAAGCTATTGTTTAAAACAGCCAGCTGAGTCAAACAGCCAACTAAATAGCCAGGCTAGTGCTATGTTTTTAGGCTCCTGTTGCCACTATATTGGTGTGACCTGTAGTGGTGGAGTGGTGGAGCCCAATGCGATATCTATTCATGGGGTCGAAAATCCCTGTCAGCTCCCCTGGTTATTAATCACTTTCAGCTGTTATGTGTTTTTTCTAAAGCTTGTTTGCAGAAAATCTAGTCCAGTGTATTTCATTCCCGTCCTGGTGGGCCAGCAGTTTGGTCATTTCCCTGCTCAAACACACCCACTGAACTTGGAACTGAACAGTGCTGTTTGGACGCTGATTTAGGCGAAGGCTAAAGGAGGGGCGGATAAGCGTGCTGGTAGTGGAGCTGAGTACAATGGTTTGACCCTCATACCTGGGGTTCAGGAAAGCTGCGCAGGAAGAGTTAGCACTGGAACACTTCCTGAAAGCGCTGCTGCTAAAGAAGCTGAGACACCATGTGCGGCTCACTGCACGGGTCATCCTTCAAGAAGCCGCCATCAACACAATGCAATGCAGCAAAGTAACTCAAGGAGGAGATGGTGTACCGAGCAGGCTCTGCAAGTGACAGTGGAGCAACTGGTATGCTGGCAGTGCAGGTGTTGGGAGCCATACTCCACACAGCTACAAGTCGTCTCCTGGCATTATGGCCTTCTCATTTGGCTGTAGTGACTCTTTAATAGTCAGATTCTAAGTTTGTTAATAAAGAATAATATAGCAGGATAATTCCTGTTATAGTTGCAGCTGTTCATCAGAAGCAGAATAATCCTACCTGAAATACACAGCAGGGTGATGAGTGATAACATCCCACATTCAGAGCTCATAATTCCACATTTACTGTTAAATAAAGACACATAATAAAGTCTTTGTGTAGTTCAACACATTAATGTAACAAACTAAACATCAGATACCCCATTTGCTTCTTACTGAGGAAATTGAAACTCTACTTTGTGGCTTTTCACCATGTCCACTGTTACACTCTGATAGTGGAACTCATAGTTACAGTAATATTGAACCTTTCACAGCTGTGTAACTCAGTGGACAGTGCAGAGTGTGGGAACACAGTGTGTGTGAGGGTGGGATGAGTAAATGTTGTTTTTAAGGTGGGGGTTTTATCAACACTGTTTTCCTTCCTTTTTTCTGCGGTCAGTCAAAATTAACAACCACCCTAACAGCACTTTACAGCTTTCATTTATTTATTTAGTATTTTAACAGTTACCCTTTTTAATTTGGAACACTGCTCACAGTAGTGGGAGGAGCTTTATGGTCCAGCACCAAGCATGAAGTCCAAGTTTGATCCAAAAGACCTTCAGCCACACACACACACACACACCACAAACACATACATATAAACACACATTTCAAATCATCCAACTAGTTTTAATATAAGATATAGACAACATAAGTAAACACAAAATGCAGCTTTTAAATGATCATTACATTTCATAAAAGAACATTTATTCAAAGACTATATTACCCATGTGAAAAAGTGATTACCCCCTAAACCTAATAACCGGTTGTGCTGCCCTCGTCAGTAACAGCTGCAATCGAACATTTGTTATAACTTGAACTTGTGAAGGGTTTCTGGCCCAGTCTTTGCAGATTTTTTTTTAATTCTGCTACAATGCAGGGGTTTTCGGGCATGAACTGACCATTAAAGTTCTTGTCTCAGCATCTCAAACGGATTTAAGTCAGAATTTTCCCTCGGCCACCCCAAAACCTTGATTTTGTTTCTTTAAAGCCATTCAGATGTGGACTTGCTTGTGTGCTTCGGATCATTGTCCAGCTGCATAACCCAATTGCACTTGAGATTTAGGTCACAAACTGATGGGATGGACATTCTCCTTCAGGATTTTCTGATAGAGAGCAGAATTCATGGTTCCATTAATTATGAAAAGTCATCCAGGCAGAATCAAAGCAGCCCCAGACACTCACACTACCACCGCCATGTTTTACTGTTGGTTTGATGTTCTTATGGTGCAATGCGGAGTTAGCTTCACGCCAGATGACTCTTGGTGGTCATCTAGATGTTTTTGGCAAATGTGAGATGAGCCTTTGTGTTATTTTTGGTATGCAGTGGTTTGCGTCTTGCGTCTCTCCCATCTATGCCATTTTTGCCCAGTGTCTTTTCTTATTGTGGAATCATGTATATTGACCTTAACTGAGGCAAGTGAGGCCTGCATGTTCGTCTGGGTCCCTTTGTGACCACCTGGATGAGTCATTGATGCACTTTTAGTGAAATTTTGGTAGGTTGGCCACTCCTGGGAAGGTTTACCTCTGTTCCAAGCTTACACCATTTGTGGATAATGGCTCTCATTGTGGTTCGCTGGAGTCCCAGAGCTTTAGAAATGTTTCTTTAACCCTTTCCAGACTGGTAGATTTTAATGACTTTGTTTCACATCTGCAGTTGAATCTCTTTAAAACATCTTAAACTTTCAAGTGTGACAAACCTGCACAAAATGAAGGAGAAGAAATTGGGAAGGGATAAATAATTTTCACAGCATTGTAGATTTGTGAAAAACAGTGACTACTGTTATACAATTGTAAAATTCATTGTAATCCAAAAACACAGTATTTATTCAAAAAATATATTATTATTATTATTATTATTATTATTATTATGTCTGGATTTAAGGTCTCCAAATATTTGAGAGCAAACACAGAAAAACATTTTTTGTAATGATATCAGCAATATATTTGATACAAATGTGTAATAACAAATTTAGGTATTTCCACACATAGTGGCCCTGGTGGCTTTACATAGACAAAGGTCATCATTTCTGTTCTGAGCGGGCTACCGGAAAGAGAAACTAACAAGGCTTTGACTGACAGTGAGCAGTAAAGAGGATGTTTTCAGATAATCTGCTTCTTCCTGTTTCACATCTTCCTGTTTCACCATCACTGCTGCTTTATTAAACATCTATCAGAACAGAAATCAGTTCAGTTCTGCTTTACTCTGCTCTCTTATTAGATGTTAAAAAGCATGAAGAGTCCTAAATCTTAAATATCAGTTACTACAGTTTACCTCATAAGTGAGACTGTCTACCTGTGAATTGCTGCTATTACAGATTCTGTGTACATTTATCAAGAACTGAAGAACAAAAACACGACTGTTCAGATAAAAACATACAGACTAAAAGACTCATCTCAGGAGTTCAGGATGTGTAATTAAGTATGAAAGTAGAATTATTGTCTCTAAATAACATCTTTCTCTGATTTTACTGCTATAATGTTATTGTTGTGACCTGCTTTGCATATGATGATCAGACTCAGCTCAACTCTCCCAGTAAGAGACCTGACTGAGACTCAGGAGAAAATGAGGAATATCTCAGATATTAAAGATAATGAAATAAAATAACTATGAAAAGCTCTTCAGGAAGTTTCTCTGTGTAATTTGGTGGATGATGTTTCTCGTACTGGAATGTTCAGTGTGGTGTTTTATCAGCACAGCTGCTCTGCACTGTTAGCCCCCCTAAAGCCCCCTCTGACTCGGGGTTTCTCTTTCACACCAGCTCTGTGTGTTCAGTGAGCACACACACTGCTGCCACCCAGTGACTAAATGATGTCATTACACCTGCAAACTTTTAAAGACCTTTGTTGTACAGTGAGTGAGTGAGAGTTAAAAGCCAGGTCTATGAGGTTTTCTTCTTAACAGTTTTAGCAAGTGTTTGTTTCTACTAATGATAAACTCACACAGAATAATTTGTATTCTCCAGAATAATAAAGAAAAAAATTGCATAATGAGGATATTGGTGTTTTTCTAAGTGTCACTAACAGCACTTTTTACCTCCCTCTTTATCCACACTCTGAAGAACGACAGCACTGAAAAAGGAAAGTAAACAAACTGTCTGAAATAATGATGTATTGTGTATTAAATGATATTCCGTTGTCAGTGTGTGGAAATGAATGCAGTGTCTCCCTCTTTTTGTCTGCAGGTTGGTGAGTGGATTAAAATGTCTTAATGACATTGGTAAGAAACTCAAATGCATTGTTTTCTTTGTCCACAAGATGGAGCTAAGAAGTCTTTTGCTTTATGGTGAGACCAAGGCCTCTATCAGTGATGGTTAGATAGTGTAGTGAATAACAGCTTCACTGTAAATGTAGAAACGTTACTTTATCTACGTCATAATTTTGCTTTACTTCAGTTAAAATATTTAAGTCAGATTCACATTGTGGACAATTTATTAGATAAAACAAAGTTTGCTTTTAAAGGCAAAATATTCCGTCAGAATATGTCATATGTTAATACTCTTTAAAAATCACAATAGAAAAAAAATCATAACACGACTCAAATATCATGATAATATTATATTGAGGAGACTCTAGTGATTCTCACTGCTAGTAAGTATATATAAACATAATTGCTCTTGACCAAAATAAAGAAAAATACCTGGTAAAGAATGGAAGATTACTGACAGAGCTAACTTGGAGACTGGAATTTAGCTAATTATCTGCTAATTAAACTAATATCTAATGGCTATCTGCTAATAAAACAGTGTGATGGGTAAATCAACCTGTCTGTATGTCTAAAAAGCACTAACAGACCCTCTCAGCACAGATTTCTCTCTTTATCCTTCTCTTTCTACCTGCATTCGTCTGTGTGATGGAGCAGCACTGCAGTTAACAGTGAGACCTGCGGACGGACACTTTGATGACCGTCCACACGGACTGGTTAGCTTTATTAGCATTATTAGCTAAAGCTAATCTCACTGCATCAGTTTTAGTGCAGTGACTATGAGAGGTTATTGTGTTGTTAAAGTGATTTGACATGTTGTTACTTTATCATGTTCTGTTTCATTTCTATACAGATAAACTACATTAGCTGTTCAGTAGTTTATCTCCCTCTTTACTCTTTAGTCCACACTGTGAAGAACTACAACACTGAAAAACACAAGTAAACAAACTGTTTAAGATAATTTATTGTGTAAAAATGAAAATGTTTCATTTTAATAGTTAATAAACTTATGAACAACAGAAACACTCTTTTAAGAAGTAAATAAACACATGAACTGGTATTGTTTATAGGCGTCTAAGATTCTACTGATCACGTTTGTTTTGTTATTTATGTTTTCACTTATTTTTTACAAAGCTGTAGAAATTTCTGTAAATGGAACTGTGGATTATGTATCTAGTGGGTCTATGAGTTTAATCTTTGTTTTCTCTTCTTTTCAGTTTAATTCAAGATATATTTATTTATCACTTTTTATAAGACTCTGTTACAAAGCAGCTTTACAGAAAATCCCTGTCCGAGCCACAGATGAGCAAACCAGCTGCGACAGTGGCAAAAAAACTCCCTCAGAGCAAGAGGAAGAAACCTTGACAGGAACCAAGACTCAAAAGGGGAACCCATCCTCCTCTGGTCAACAGCGGATCTCAAGATTTGATTACTGTGTCACAGATTTTTTAGAACTAATTGTTAAAATAATTTGGGGGCGTCTACAGCTTTCTCATCATTTTAGAGTCTAGAATCTATTTTACAGCTACAAATAATATAAAGTTGTCTAGCAGTAAAAGCATTTTTACATTTATCTGCAACTAATGTAGGAGACGACAGATCCAGTGTGGCACCTGCAAAAAACACAGAAGGAGTTGGATGCAAATGGAAATATCTTCAAAATACATCTTACAAATATCCAGATCTCCTGTTACAACAAATAAAACCCAGAAACAGAAAACAGATTAAAATTACCCTTAACTTTCTCATCTCATTAAACAAACAAGCACAAATGCACTAAACCTGTTCCACTTTATCTGAACACCCCCCAATAGATTATCTACAGATGTTCAAACTGTTAACAAACTACCTGAAACTCAGTAGATTTTCAACAGTATTGGAGGGTTTTTGGACCAGGGTCAGCTTTAGGAAGATTAGGATTAAGCCTCTGAATTAATGCGTAGGTCAGAGTGAGGATTAAGACCAGGTTTAGTTAGTGAGTTAGAGTTGGTTAGGTTTAGAGTTAGTTATGTGAATTTAAAAGACTATTTAGTTGCAAACATCTACAAAACATCTACAGTGGAGAATTTAAATAAAGTGTACAACTCAACTTAATTTAGCAAGTTCCAGTTCATGTAAACAGCCCCCAATAGATTATCTACAGATGTTCAAACTGTAAACAAACTACCTGGTGACACAGTGTTGGGGTTTGGGTTTGGATTTAGTTGCTATTTAGTTAATGCTAAATGCTCAGTGAGCATCTACAGTGGACTATCCAAATAAAGTGTTACCACTTAACTTAGTCTAAGACTGAAGTTAACAGAGCTTAACTTAAAACAGCTTAACTTAGTGTAAGACAACTTAATTTAAATGGTTCCACTTTATTTGAACAGCCCCCAATAGATTATCTACACATATTTAAATTGACAAAGTATTTGGTGAAACTCAGTAGATTTTAAACATTGTTGGGGTTTAAGTTTTGTAATTAGTTTCTATTTAGTTGAATAATAGCTAAAGACAAGATAAGCATCTATAAAGCATCTACAGTGGGCTGTGCAAATAATTTGTTACCACTTAATAATAATCACCACAATAATATTCATAATAATAACAGTGATAAAAAATAAACAGAGTTCTGGTCTCTTCACTGTTGTGGCCTCTGAGGATGTTTAGGGACGGGCTCTCCACTGATGTCCACTTCAATGAGAGGAGCGAAGCTGCTCAGCGTTGGTGAGCTGAAGCCCTCAGTGACACCAAACTGTCCATCAGGCTGCTCCGCCTCTCTCAGAGTGGGACAGCGGAGTGTCTCCCACAAGCGCTGCTTGACCCTGAGACCAAGCTCCAGACTGTATGAACAAGGCTGTCCAGAGGCCGTGCTATCCATGGAGTCCACCACAGAGTGGTAGATGGTCTGGTACTCCTCTATAGTGTGACCATGGATCAGCAGAGGGATGGAGCTCTCCTGCAGCGCTGCCTCCCTCTCCCTCCTCTCTGCAGTCTGAATCAAGAAGGACAAGAAGATTCAACACCTGTTCACTGAGACTCTAGAACTGAGTTACTGAACTTAATGTACACAACTGTTCAGAAGATCAAAATCCTTTTAATATTAATGTATTTTTATTTTATATACAGGAAAACCTTAAGTAAGAACTACAATGTAGATGTAAGGCTTTAAAAGTGACCAGATTAAAGTGAGATTAAATTTGAAGTATCAGAAATGGCTGTTTTATCTTCACGGCCCAAATCTATCATATTAGTATATTTTGTTCATTTATCTGCAGTAAATCTGTTTTAAATTACTGAAAACACTGATTTTGATCAGTACTGTTTGAGCATTTCTGATGTGTTAAAGATCTTCACTAGATATGATCGTACCTCTGCTCTGAAGGAGGAGGGTTCCTGGGTTCCTGCAGGGTTGCTGGGTTCTGCAGTCCAGTCACCGGTCACTCTGTCCGCTCTGTCCCTGAAAGAGGTGGGTAGTAACTAGTTATATTTACTCAGTTACATGTACCTCAGTAAACTTTTGATTGATTTATACTTCAGTGAGTCACAGTTTTACTTCTACTCAAGTATATTTGTGAGAAAACTGATCTACTTTTTACTCAGTTCTACTTTAGACATTCACATTAAGTTACTAACAACACAGACAATAACATTGTTTGTTTGTTTTTTACCCGACACTAAATGAACACACTGATATGAAACACAGTTCTAACAGATGTACTGATGTGCACTTCAGAGAGAATTTATTAATGCACATATGTTTGCAGTATTAAACTGTGTGTATATGAAGTAAAAAAGTCTAAAATCATTCTAAACACACCCTACAAAAAATGTAATCTTGTCTAACGACCAGCTCGACGGATAGCTAACAGAGATTACAGTTGTTGGCGCAGCAGTACGGAGCCCCTGAGGGAACGCAATGTCATTAACCTTTTTTTTAACCACGGCCCCTTAGGGGCTCCGTACAGAGATGATTCAGCTGCGCAGGCCTGATTCTCACCCCAAACAGAGTCAGAAAGTGTTGCTGAAGTTTAATAAAGGACTCTCAACGTCATGTCTGTACAGATCCTGCTGAAATGTTTAAATTGGAGCAGTTTTATTTCAACAGTTGACGATGTTTTGCACAAACTTGTTTGGTTTGCATTCAGTTATGTTTGTTCATTTTTGTTAGGAAAAACCTGGAATGACTGACTTTGCCTTTACCTTGTCTGAATTTTTGTTGGATATCACGCCTTTGATTGTGTAAGTTTGATTGTTGGTTACACTTAAACTCACTTTTTGGTGATCTTTTTGTATTTTTGCAGCTTTTCAATTGTATGTTTCTTTCTGGCTCATGATTAAATGCAGTGTCTTGTTCACACTTTCAGTTGGGCTTGTTTGGTGTCAGGTGGAGATTCACAAATGGGTCATTCTATAGAAACGTCCATTTTTGTGTTCCTAGTGTTTATAGATATATTACATTTAAAAAACATGTTAGGGTTATTTATTTATATTTTACAATAAAAAATAAGTTATTTTATAAATTATACCTTCTTGAGCATCAAGTTAGCAATGTTGGTTTTTAAATCAGTTATATAGAATTCCAAGCACCACAGAAGAGCTCGTCATCACAGTCATGTGTGAAGGCTGAGGCCATATTTTGAAGAAAAAAAAAAACATGTTTTTCTGGAATTTTAACTACAATAATCTATTCATGACTATGGAATATATAAATTAAATGGCATAAAGAAAACAAATGCCAAATAAATATTCTAAAATATATAATGAAAGTTGTGGTCCCCAGGAGTCGTGTCACTGGTGTTACTACAAAAATCTCTTATTTTGAAATAAAAATCACACTGATGACATCAATTGGCTTCTTTTACCTATTTCCTGAGTATCTATTAAGAAAAGCACATGGTGAGTCCACGGTGTCTTTTCAGTTATCAGAAATTTTCTCATTTAGCTCATGATTTCGTATGAAGCTTTTAGTTTAAGTCACTAGTGTGACCTACTTTATTCTTAGGTAGTTGTGAAAAAATAGAATACAAATGGATTAAATTGCATATTTTAGTGGCTATTCCATGACTGACAACATGTGGTTTGATGCTCTGTAGCAGACATTTTGAAAAATGTATTTTTCATTAAAAATGTCTCTGGTGTTACCTTTCCTATGTGTAACACCAGTGAGGATTAGTGACACCAGTAACACCTACAGAGAGATAGAAAAGTGGACGTTTCTGTAGAATGACCCAAACATTCTGACAATCACGCTTTGGAAGTAGCTAAAAAGTAGTGCACTACTTTTTTCTGGAAAAGTAGCTGAATTGTAGCTGCTACAAATTTTGGGAAAGTAGCCAATTACTAATCACTACTAAAAAATCACTACTAATTTTTCAGTAGCTATTCCAACCCTGATCTGGGGTCACAGGTCGCAGGAGGAAGAAGGTCAAGCTTCAGCGTGTGGCTACAGAGTCCAGAGGTGGGTAGAGTAGCCTAACAGTCCCAACAAGTAACTATTTTATATTGTGTCATTCATGTGGAGCTCCACTCTTCCACAGCAGCCCTGGAGCTTTTTAGACTCTCATCTCCCCAACATAGCACAGTCTATACTAACATACAGCATAAATACTCCACTGAGATCAGGAGCTTTTCAGTTTATATCATATTTTAATAAACATTTCATTAATTAGAAGCATTTAATACAGAAATATTCACTTTGTAGCATTTATTTTTTGCTAGCAAGATGATAATTTCTATTAGCATGCTTATGAGATTTTTTATAGGATGTTAGCGCCAAGCTAATGAAGATGTACCTTCATTTTCCACACTGGACTTAATATTACTTATGGTAGTGTTGACAATTGAAGCTGGTAAGTCATAGATTTAAAATACTCTTTACTTTGTATGTTTCGGTTTTACAGTAAAAGCTCTTAAATATTTAAACTCAGAGTCTAATTCTGAAAGTTACTGGATTAGCCTGTTAGCCTGTTAGCTATCTGTCGATCTGGTTGTTAAACAAGATCACTTTCTTTTGTAGCATGAATATAGAATGATTTTAGACTGTCTGATTCATATACACACAATTTAATACTGCAAACATGCATTAATTCATTCTCTAATGTTCTACAGTAAAAACTGATTCCTACTAGAAATGACTCATCTGGTATTTTCTTATAGGCTATAAGAACCATGTTAGTAGACATGCTGTCTGTGAAAATGTAGCTCCTCTGAACGCTTCGTCTGAAGTGCACATCGGTACATCTGTTAGGACTGTGTTTTATATCAGCGAGTTTATTTAGTGTCGGGAAAAAAACAAACATTGTTATTGTCTTTGTTGCCTGCTGCTTAAAAAAAATGACTAAAATATGTCCAAAATATAGAAAACTTGTCTGTAAAGAAATCAGAGATTCAGCATCTATCAGCACTGAAGTCTGTTTGGTGCTGTTCTTCTGTTTTTAGACCCTTTTGGCCTAAAATTACATGCTAAATCTAGAAAGTAAGTTTTAAGCAACAGCAAAGCAGAACAGATGCTGAACCAGTAGAACAGAATGAGACACAAAAAGAGAATTAGTAACTTAATATGAATGTCTAAAGTAGAACTGAGTAAAAAGTCGATCAGTTTCCTCACAAATAGACTTGAGTAGAAGTAAAACTGTGACTCACTGAAGTACAAATCAATCAAAAGTTTACAGAGGTACAAGTAACTGAGTAAATATAACTAGTTATCTTTACTCAGTTACCTATTTTATTTAAATACTCCACTGTAGATGCTTTGTAGATGGATTTAACTAAATAGTCTTTTAAATTCATATTACAAACTCTAACTCACTAACTCAACCTGGTCTTAATCCTCACTCTGACTTTAGGATTAACTCTTAAGTCTTAATCCTAATCTTGGTCCTAAAGCTGACCCTGGTCCAAAAACCCTCCAATACTGTTGAGAATCTACTGAGTTTCAGGTAGTTTGTTGACAGTTTGAACATGTGTAGATAATCTATTGTGGGCTGTTCAGATAAAGTGGAACAGGTTTAGTGCATTTGTGCATGTTTGTGGAATGAGATGAGAAAGTTAAGGTTAATTGTTTCTAGGTTTTATTTGTTGTTACAGGAGATCTGGATATTTGTAATGTATATTTTGAAGATATTTCCATTTGCAGTGTCTCATCACTCTTTCTGTGTTTTTGCAGGTCTCACACTGGATCTGTCGTCTCCTACATTAGTTGCAGATAAATATAAAAATGCTTAAACTGCTATGCAGCTTTATATTACTTGTAGCTGTAAAAATAGATTCTAGAGTCTAAAATCAGGAGAAAGCTGTAGACGCCCCCAAATTATTTTAAACATTAGTTCTTAAAATCTGTGACACAGTAATCAAATCCTGAGATCCGGTGTTGACCAGAGGAGGATGGGTTCCCCTTTTGAGTCTTGGTTCCTCTCAAGGTTTCTTCCTCTTGTTCTGAGGGAGTTTTTTCTTGCTCATCTGGGGCTCGGACCCGGAATTTCTGTAAAGCTGCTTTGTAACAGAGCCTGTTATAAAAAGCAATAAATAAATATGTCTTGAATTAAACTGAAATGAAGAAAGAACAATGATTACATTTACAGACTCACTAGATACATGATCCACAGTTCCATTTACAGAAATTTCTAAAAATAATACTAGAACATTTACTTCTTAAGAGTGTTTCTGTTGTTCATAAGTTTATTAACTATTAAAATTAAACTTTTTTTTTTACCAAAAGTCATTTTCATGCAAAGAACTATTTATAATTTTTACACAAGAAATTATTGTCTTATACAGTTTGTTTACTTGTGTTTTTTCAGTGTTGTTCTTCACAGTGTGGACTAAAGAGTAAAGAGGGAGATAAACAACTGAACAGCTAATGTAGTTTATCTGTATAGAAATGAAACAGAACATGATAAAGTAACAACATGTCAAATCACTTTAACAACACAATAATCTCTCATAGTCACTGCACTAAAACTGATGCAGTGAGATTAGCTTTAGCTAATAATGCTAATAAAGCTAACCAGTCCGTGTGGACGGTCATCAAAGTGTCCGTCCGCAGGTCTCACTGTTAACTGCAGTGCTGCTCCATCACACAGACGAATGCAGGTAGAAAGAGAAGGATAAAGAGAGAAATCTGTGCTGAGAGGGTCTGTTAGTGCTTTTTAGACATACAGACAGATTGATTTACCCATCACACTGTTTTATTAGCAGAAAGTCATTAGATATTAGTTTAATTAGCAGATAATTAAGTTAGCTCTGTCAGTAATCTTCCATTCTTTACCAGATATTTTTCTTTATTTTGGTCAATTATGTCTATAATTACAAGGGGTTGGAATAACCAGAAGCCCCTGATTATGATACTATCATGACATTTATAAGCTAATAAGGAATAAAAAGTAAGGTGAGAAAAGAGAAAGTGAGACATCTCTCAACAAGTAATAAAATAACTGAACTATGAGAGTGCTGCCCTCCAGTGACTAAATTATGTTATTACTCCTACAATCATTTTAATTACAGTCTAAGACAAAAACTCTGTATTAATAAATCATAATTAAACACGTGTAAAGATCTGCTGTTTTTGGAACAATCTAGTGTTTCTAAAATCAACGTTCTGTTTCTGAAACATTAATATTAAATGTATTTGCACCTCTGAATATTAATCACTCCACCTATAAAGATCCTCAAAGGAGCATCTGTTGATTTGTTGGGGATCAATGTTAAAGTCAGAGAGTCTCAGCTCTGGATCATTATGTGTGTTGATTTATTGATTATTGATCAGAGCTGTTCACTGTGAGTAAAGATGATGAATTTATCTCAGACTCCAACAGGGTCACTTTCCTGGAGCTGTCCAGAGTGCTGAACTCACCTCTTACTGACCATAACTGGTCATTTTATTCTTTTTTTTTCTTTATTTATTTATAGTCTGAAAAATGTTAGTTTTTGGAAATGTGAGCTATTTTAATGCAGCATAAACAGTAATAATGAACTAAACAGCTAAACAGAGAATCATCCAGGATCTTCTGAGACAGTGAAAGTCACCTCTGCAGGTGTTGCTCAGATATCGGTCATCGTCTCCAGCAGGTCCAGAATCTCTTCAGAGCAGAAAAGATCATCTTCAGATGAAACTATGGCATCATAGTGGAGTCAGTTCAAGGTCGAGTATGTAGAGGTTTCACTGTGGCCTCTTTATCAGAGGTGGAGTGACCTTCATCAGAAAAGCCCCTCTTCATCTTCCTCTTTCTCTTCTCTCGCTTCTGCAGCTGCTGCCTGAGTAGATCTGCATATAACATGCAATAATCACAACTGAACCTTTATATTCTTTGCTGCTAAAAATGTTCATTTTAACATGTCTGTTTAATAAGAAACAATAAAAAAAAAAACAACAAAGTTAAAAGGCAGACAGAAAAATTATAACAGAAATAAGGGACAATTATTAAAGGTACAAAAGTCAATTAAAAGAAAAATAAGTGTTGATGTGAGTCACATGTCTGAAAGCCTGTTTGGAAAAGCTGAGGTTGGGACAGAAATCTTGTCTGTGTTTACATGAACGTCCTGTCAGTTTTATTACAGACTCTCTCCAAGACTCCTTCACTCCACCCACATCTTAGTCCTCACAGAGACAAACTAACACAGAGTAATGCAGATACAAACTGCCCACCAACACAGACTATCAACAGAGCTCTGTGGTGGTCTTATTAAATTAAATGTACAGTGGAGGAAATAAGCAGGAGTGGAGTTCTGAAAATCACTACTTACTTCATTACAAGTATTAGTGAAGAAAATTACAAGTAAGAGTAAATATGTAGTTTACTGTAAAACTACTTGAGTATTTGAGTTACTTTTTTGTACATCTGCATCACAACCTGAGTATATTCACAAACTATTTTAAATAATCTGTATAAACAAAATTGAAGCCAAACATGATATTAAATGATAAAGTTCAGAGAGCTGAGATGATCACAGTCTACTCTGCTAGTGAACATCCACACATCTTTCTGTGAACTGAGTCAGAAACTAGAGGTGTATTAAAATCCATCCTTTTCATGATTAGATGATAATATGAGGTTTCCCAGTTTATCTGTTTCCAATAAAGTAGTTTAGAATCCCTGAAAGGCTGAAAGGCTCTGCAGAGTTTATTACTGTTTAATGCAGGCTGCTTTTTGGTGTGGCCTTTAAAAAACACAGATTATTTAATTAAGAGTCAAAATAATAAGATATGTATAACACATAATTAATAATGTAATTTTAGTGACAGCGCTGCAGCCCATTAGCACCTTGTACGTTAGCTTACATTAATAAGTATTCAAACTGTGTAAATTAACTGATATCTATATAGTTTATTTCTGCAAATACAATTATTAGCAACAACAGCAATTTATCCCGCTTAGGTTTCTTCACTGATCTATGTTGCTCTGGAAAACAGTCTAATTACAGTTAAACAACCTCTCAGTTACTTACATATACAAACACAAAGACAGTCAGACAGAGAGAAAGAGAGACCGAGAGTGAGAGTCAGAGAGAGAGAGAGAGAGAGAGAGAGAGAGAGAGAGAGAGAGAGAGAGAGAGAGAGAGAGAGCAGATTTGCCTCTACAGACACTTGTATGATGCCTCTGTAACGACAGAAGCACTAACTAAAAACACTACATGTAGAGAATGTGTAGTGAGGAGAACTGCAGCTCAGTAATGTTTTCCGGGTTTGTTGAACGCTACATGGCGCTCCAGCGCGAGTCCTAAATGAATGGACCCCTGTGGAGATTTTGTACAAATCAGTTTGTAAATGCTTGATGATTATTATACAGAACAGCTCAGTAATTTTCTGTACACAGAACAGCAGAAACATGTCAACACAGCTGTTAAATCTTCTGAACTCTGGTTGTAGACCGTTGGGTGTCTTGTGTACGTTCATGACATCATGTAATCAGTACTCACGATCAGTAATACCAACCAATCAGTACTCACTACCAGTAACGCCAACCAATCAACGCTCACTAACAGTAACGCCAACCAAACAGTACTCACTACCAGTAATGCCAACCAGTCAACGCTCACTACCAGTAATGCCAACCAATCAGTACTCACTACCAGTAATGCCAACCAGTCAACGCTCACTACCAGTAATGCCAACCAATCAGTACTCACTACCAGTAATGCCAACCAATCAGCACTCACTACCAGTAACGCCAACCAATCAATGCTCACCACCAGAATGCCAACCAATTAGCGCTCACTACCAGTAACGCCAACCAAATTGAATACATTCTTCTACTTTACACAATTAAAGGAACAAATGTTTTCTAACAAACAGTCTAACAAATTTCTATTTAGTCCAGCAAATTAATCCTCCACCCACAGTCTGGTCTGATCACTGTTTAGGACAGTAAGTCTAAAAAACAGAAAGTGAAAAACAAACCTGAGCGTGACAGAATTATTGTCCAGAGTTTATGGGGAACCTGTCTAAACTAGATTTTCTGTAGGTCTGAAATGATCATTGTAGGTGTAATAACATCATTTAGTCACTGGATGGCAGCAGTGAGCAGATGATGTCAGGTTTTGAGCAGGGCTGATGATGTCTTATGAGAAACTGCACCTTAGCTAAAGTCCACAGGAGCTCAGAGGAGAGTGGACAGGTCAGTGTGTTAGAGAGGATGGTCAAATATAATTTTATCCTCATGCTGTTATTTATCTCTCTCAGAATGTTCAGCACACACACTGCTGCCCCCCAGTGATCAAATGAAGACAATTCATCTACACTGATTCTAAGGTACTTTAGTTTATGTTCTGTTTGATTACTGTCAAAATTAATTTTACATAACATATAAATCATTATTGTAGGTTCAGCTCATCTATTCATGTTTTATGCCACTCTCAATAAAGACCGTCTCAGACCAACAGTCATATCTAAAAATGCATTTTCAGCTCTGTTCTCTTCTCCTCCCTGCTGTCACTGCAGTCTTGTAGAAGAGCAGAGGCTGCATAGTGAACTAAACATGAATAAATAACAACTACAGAATCTAAAAGCTGCTTCAAAGCTTTTAGTATGTTTTCACACCACACTATTTAGATAATAATAAATATAAAACAATAAAAAACACCAGGTCAGATAAAATAAAACAGGCAGAAATATATAAACTAATATGATCAATTACAGTGAATGTATATAAAAAAATGGTGTAAATACAAAAATTATCATCTTGAAAACAGGGAGCCTCCAGTCCTGGAGAACCACAGCACTGCACAGTTTATCACTCTGCCTCTCTTAACACACCTGATTCAGCTCATCAGCTGATTATAAAGACTTCATTAGTTGAATCTGCAGAGTTAAAGAGGGAAAACAGTGAAGTCTGCAGAACTGTGACTCTCCAGGACCTCAGTGTGAGACCCTGCTTTTAAAAGTACATTTTAATGCAATGTTCTAAAAATAAAACATATGAATATACAAATAAATTGAATGATGAACACTGAAATGTCTCCTATATACATACATGGTTCAAAGCATCTGATGTCTATTGACAGAACTGACAGAACTGCCTGATTCTGGCTCATTTTTATGTAACTTTTTACAACACTGAAAAAGATACTTCAGAAATAAAAGTAACTCCGTTGATAAGTATTACTGTAAGACAGTATCTGGTTTGTTATGACATTCATAAAACTGTTTAATCACAAAACCCCTCTCATTCTTCATTTCTGGAGCTCTTCTCTTCTGTCTGTGAGGATGAACAACCTGAAAAAATCACATCACAGAAGCTATTATATATTCCAACTAGTGAATAAACAAACAAGTCAACTAAGGTTGAGCATGTTTCACTGGGAGAGTCTGTAAGATGCTAAACACAAAAATGAAAACTAACACAACTAAACACACTCTGCAGGGTAACACACACGCACACACACACACACACACGCACACACACACACACACACACAGAGGCTTAAAGACTGCAGTCTTACTTGTAGAGTGTCATGATCTGAGGTCATGATGGTGGGATTCAGAGCTGTGTATGTGTGGTCTGCAGGATCTGGAGTCTTTTAGAGAGATGAGGAGAACAACTTCAGTCTTTATTCAGTAGCAGCTTTATAGGAGTATGTAGATAGAGAAAGAGTGAAATCCTCTCTCAGTACCTGAATATCTGAGTCTCTCTCTGCTCCTCTCTTCCTCCTGATCACACAAATGACATTTAAAACATGGCTGTTAATCCTTATTTTGATTTATACAAAACAAAGACATCCAGTGTAGACCTGGGCGACAGCGCAATGTAATCAGATACTGTCGATGATGGACAATGAACCTGATGGCAAAAGAACTGAGAGAGGGAAAAGAACTGAGAGAGGATTAATTTGTAATTAAACAGATTATAAATATGTTGGGAAATTGGGGTTCACTTTTAAGACGTGTGTGGAGAGAGAGAGAGAGAGAGAGAGAGAGAGAGAGAACTTTGTTAAGAAGCTCCCTGTTAATTCTCTGCTGTGCGTTAATGCTAGCTTTACTACACAGCTCTCCCCTTATACTTGCTTTTGAACTTGGACTCGCTGCAGTAAAACCTAAAGAAACCATTAAAAAATAATCAATAAAACACAAAAGTATTGTGCACCTTTGAAGTATTTTTAAATATTATTATTTTTAGATATCGCCCAGGCCTATTCCAGTGTAAGAACTTAATTTGAGTGTAAAGTTGAGGTTCTGCTTAATATAATATTTAAAGAAAGGTTCAGATATTCAGAGTAAAATCTACAGAATACAGTCACTCACTTAATGCACAGAACGGCAGTAAGAAGAGAGAGAGCCAGAACAAGAACGACGCCAAAAGCTCCCCAAATGGCATTCAGCGTCCACAACTCAGCTGAGTCTTTAAAAACACCACACGCACACACACACACACACACACACACACACACACACACACACACACACACAGTGCAGTACTGAACAAATGACTCAAATGTTGAACATTCATTACGGTCTGCTGTGAGGAATATGTGTGTCCAGCTATTTAATACAAATAATTTATTCTGATTAGAGAAAAACTAACCAACACAAATAATTAAACATCCTAATGATAATTACTTTAAAGTACTTACGTAACACATCCAGACGGGTGGGTGTTGAGCTGTGCAGTCCTAGCTGGTTGTGAGCGGTGCAGTAGTAGAGTCCACTGTGCTGGGAGCCGATGTTGGTGATGGTGTAATTCTGGCCTGTTGTCAGTGGTGCGTCTGCAGCTGCTCTCTGCTTAAACCAGGAGTAGATGAGAACAGGAGGGTTTGCATCACTGCTGCAGCTCAGAGTCACTGATTCTCCCTCCACTCTCTCTCCAGAGGAAACTACCACTGCTCTGGTGTTTCTAGGAGAGTCTGATTGGAAATGTGATAAAGACACAAACATTTGAGAGTTGGTTACTAATGCCCAGCAAATTTATCCTGTAATTTGAAATTGCCCTTTATGACAATGTACTGTAGATATCTGTGTACATTAGTGCATGTAAAACTGCCCACTCACACACTGGAGGAGAGACGAGGCTCTCATGACCTTCAACAGCACAGCTGTAGCTGACCGCACCACTGACCACAGCTACAGAGCAGGAAGCAGATTTGCAGTGAATCACAAGTTGTCCGTTCTTGTACCAGATGTAAGTGAGGTTGTCTGGCAGAGTGCAGGTGCTGCTACACATCAGTTTCTTTCCTCCACTGTCTGTGTCTGACACTGTAACCTTCAGAACTAATTTTAAATATGTGCTGTTATTTTTTTTGCTGTTATTGTTAATTTCATCAATAGAATATTCTCACAGTTAACGAAACCTATTTTACTTTATGCAGCTCTACCTGTGACAAACAGAGTTACGCCAGGCTGTCCAGTGTATTCACCTCCATCAGTGTAGAATCTGAATATATATGTTTGAGCATCTCTCTTTCTCAGTTGATTGATTCTGATACTACAGTCATTCTGGGAGCTCTGTCTGTACTGCACTCGTCCCTGATACTCCTCATCCTCTCTCACATCCACAGGCTCAGTACCAGCCTGTTCTTTAATGAACCACACTGATTTAGTCACTGTTTGTCCTCCAGGGTAATAAGAGCAGGAGAGATCAACTGATGACCCTTTCAGAGCACAGACACATTCAGGAGTGTAAGTCACACCCCAACACTCTTTACCCAGAACACCTGCAACACACACACACACACACACACACACACACACACACACACACACACAGAGTCAGTAAGAATTAAAGGTAACACGGATAAATGCAAGGCAAGCGTGGACTATTTTTCATCTCATCTTTTGCAGTTTTTAAAAGGAAACAATATTCAAAAATACAGTTTATTTTTTCTTTTTAGTTTGTTTTAGTTTGTTTTAGTTGTATTTAATAGGACCATCCTGCATGTTGTTATTAATGTCTGCAAGTATTGTAGTAACTCTTCTATTATTATTTGAACTCAAGTGCACCCACACTTGGTGCACACTTGGAACTCAAGATCAACCACAGAGCCACCAAGGTCATTTGGAAGCGACTTTATAATTAATATAATTAACCACTTATGTTGTGATTTCCAAAGGACGGGAGCAATTTAATGAGAAAAAACATCACTCTGGAACTAATTTTCCTTAAGCATTAGAACATGCAGCTACATCTGTAGCAGTTTTCAACTTTGTATTTGTTGCATTAGTACCTGTAAAACAGCAAGAACTGATGGTGTGAGTGAACGTTTGCAGACACAGTAGCTAATGGCTCACCAGCATATGGAGCCTGAGTGATCTGAGGTTTAGTGAATGACACTTACACACTGAAGGAGAGCGGTGCCGTTTGCCACTGCTGTCTTCTACCTGACAGGAGTAGCTGCCCTCATCAGATGACCTGGTGGAGTCCAGCACAATAAAGTCATCATCTGTATAGGCCTTGTATACTTCATTTCTGTACCAGTCATAGTTAAGACTTGCATCAAGGCTGCAGGTGGAGCTACAGATCACTTTCACCTTTCTCTGTCCTGCAGTCTTACGATCCACCTTCACCTGCAACTCTACACACATCACATCATACAGCAGAATTCTGCAAATCTCAATTCTTGTTTATGTCTTATATATTTACATGTACAGAGACTCTATAAAAGTGTTGGTGTCTTTGTGTGTTTATTTACCTGTAACAGTCAGATTAACTCCAGATGAAGCTGATATCCAGCCACTGCTTGATGTTCTAAATCTGAAGTTATAAACTCCAGAGTCTCTCAGTCTCACATCCCTCACTGTCAGATCACAGTCATTCCACCATGTACTTACAGAAACTCGTGCTGAGTATTCAGGATCTTTACTCAGGACTCGTTCTTCTCCATCAGAGTTCTGGAACTGATACCACTCTCTCTCTCTGACTCTGGAGGAATCAGCTGTTGTATATTTACAGGAGATTTTTACTGTAGATCCAGTAACAGAACAGAGACTCTGAGAGGAGAGAGTTACACTGTAATGAGCCTGAACCCCTGAAACACACACACACACACACACACACACACACACACACACACGCAAGGAGCATAAGTTAGACATGAGGAGGAAACTCGTGGTGTGACCACAGTGTGAACTCCTGCTGCTGTTGCTATGAGCAACACACGGATGTTTGAAGTTAGCTGGAGGTGTTAAAAACAGAGGAAGTGACCTCAGTTTAAAAGTTGTTCAACGAGTTTATATGAAGCTTTGCACAGTTTAGACACTGATAACATCTCAACTTTAAACACACAAAGCTTTAAATAAACGAGGTTTAGAGTAGATCAGATTTGTACAGTTTAGTATGAACACTGATACAGAAAATCTCTAATTCAAATATAAAAAAGCTTTAACAGGTGATAAAAGTGTGCAGTTATTAATCACTTGTTACTGTTGCTGTTAAATGTCTGAAGCTTGTTTACACATAGTGTAGTCCAGATGTGTTCAGTTCTAGTCCTGAAGCATCAGTGTCCAGCTCAAACTCACCTAATAAACCTGGCAAATATAATCTAAACATAAAATATGTAAAAATGTACCTGTCAGTAATATGAGGATCACTGCTGCTGTGATATTTCCTGATGTTCTAGAAATCATGACAGCTTCACCCTTCAAACACCGCTGATTCTTAAAGGTCTAGAAAATAAAATCAAAATTTGACTGATGAAGTAACAAGGAATGAATTCTGACTAAAATAAATGACCAATCAGAGCCTCTTTCATCTTAAAGAAGTTGATCACTACTCTGCTCACTCTTTCTCGCTCTACACTTGTAAATTATGATCGAACAAACAAAGAACCGGAAGGCACGTTTGTGCATTCTGCACTCAGTTGTCACACCCTCACCATTTTAGCTCTTCCTTTTGTCTCTTTATTCAAGACCACAAGAAGGAGATCTGTCTTGCCCATCCAGAGAGAGCAAGACTAAATACGCTGTCTTGCCACAGACGGCTGTCGCATCACTGTTATTTTTTTTATCGTCTCTGTAACATCTTTAGTTTAAAAGAAGAGTTAAAGATGCTCTGGGTCAGGCTTGGCCTCTCCTCTGTCCTGCATCATCTGTTCTTGTTTCTGTACTTCCTGTTAAATGCCTTGAGCTCTGGTCAGTCAGGTATGAGTTTGCTCAAACTGACTGGTAATGGACTTCTAGGGTTTTATTTACACCTTTATTTTATCTAAACTAATGTTTTTTGGCAACTGTTTTCCCACCAACAGATGCTATAATAATGAGACTGAATGAAGTATGTGTTAAATCCATATGGGGAAATAAGAGGGAAGAGACAAAGAGAGAGGTTTTGCATAGAAATAAGCAAAATGGGGGTCTAGGAGCTGTTAAGATTAGGACTAAATTGAAAATACGTTTGGCAGATATGTGAGCGCTTGTGCAGGTAGAAAAGCAAGATGGATTGGCAACATTAAATAATTACAGAAGCTAAAAGTTGAGAAAATAAAATATGTTCCTCATTCTAAGATTTTATTTGCAGATTTTTTTAGAAAGATATAAGGTTTAAAATATTAATTGGACAACACAGTCAAATAAGTTAATTTATAATTTGATCATACTTAATGAAGTTATACAATTTGGTGATTGTAGTATTTGTTAAATTGGCAGGAATGTAATTTAATCTCAGGGAAACAGAAGGACTTAATGTGTTTAGCTGCTTTAGGTGAACTTCCAGTACGAGATGTAGTGAAATGGAGCTGTTCAGTTAAAACCACCATGTGTCCAATGCCAGAGTGTTCAAAAGAAGAAACTATTGGTCACTTGACTGTTGACTGTTATAGGACAAAGGAAATCTGGGAACAGTTTTCGAAATATGGATAAAACATAGACTGTACTAAGAGAAATATAACATAGATAGAAGGCTATCAGTATTTTAGGGAATTTACTACCATTCCGACTCCTCTCCCACTCGCTGCTGATCATTTTCTGGCACTAACTTTAACTGTTCAGGGGCTTGAACCAATGCTCAAATTGGTAAGGCTCAAGACTCCCTGCCCCACTGAAGATGGGGGGTGGTGGTGGAGAACAATGTTCGACTTCATAAGATCTCTCAGTTGCAGAAGTGCTGTTAGACTCTGTGTCACTATTTTTTCTATATTTTCTAGTAGCTAACGTTAGCTATAAAAACACAGCAGCCCACCCCACCCAGCTTCTCTCCCAGCCCCACCTCCAAACCCAATCACTGCAGTGCCCCTCCCAGAGTGCCCCTGCCATTTTTGAGCATTTTTCAAAGCTGAACTGGGGTGGAGTTTGCTGAAGTAAGGGGGTGTAGTTACACATCTGATATTGCGATGTTACAACATACTTGTACGATGTGACGAATTTTGTAAAAACTGTGGAACGTTTATATCATGTGATATGATGACCTTTGTTGATACAGAAGTGATGGTTTTGATGCATTTTATTGTATATGATTGTATGTATGTTAAAAAGTTCTTTAAAAACTCTTAAGAATCTGATCTGGAAACTGAAGATAATCTTTACTCATCATGGTTTCACAGAGCCTTTAGTCATGAACATCATCCTACAGTTTTCTCCCTCAGAGTGTGAAGCTGAGTCTGGGTAGAGTCTCTGTATGATATCAGTGCTTTTGGATTCTTCTTCAGCAGGATCTTCACTGTTCTCACTGCAGACACACTGTAGCTGTTCCAGTGTTTCTGTGGGATTAAAAATGAATAATATCTTGATCACAAGTCGTGTCTTTAGCAAATACTTCATATTCCACTGTGGGAAAATATGGGTCACTGTCTGCTGTCTGTCAGTAGCTACGTGCTGCAATGCTAGTAAAATTAGAGCTGTTGTTAAGACTATAGCAGTCTTCACCACAACTCACTCCTTCATCTGTTTGTATAACCTGGACAACTTAAAATATGCATGAGTTATACACTCTATACACCATAGGTCTCGAATTCAAGTTACCTGGGGGCAACTGGTGGGGTGGTCTTCTCAAAGGGGGGTCAACTGAAAATAATTTAGGGAAAAAAGTGCTGCATATTTTTTTCAAGCGTGAATTTTAACATTAAAAACTAAAATATGAGGATTTTTTTTTTCCCACTATGAATTTGAACTACACTAGCAAGTTATCAGCAATTCTTCTGAAATATTCTTCTTCTTATTATACTATAACTACACAGTGTTTCAATTAACTTCCATGTAAGAGTAGAATTATATGGGACTCTTATTTCGATAGCATTATCGTTCGTGCTGAACACAAGTGAAGTTTTTGAGAGGTCAAATCTGTTCTCAGCGTGTTTTATAATTTCGTTCATTTCTTAATTCTTGAGCATCAAGTTAGCAATGTTGGTTTTTAAATCAGTTATATAGAATTCCAAGCACCACAGAAGAGCTCGTCCTCACAGTCATGTGTGAAGGCTGAGGCCATATTTTGAAGAAAAAAAAAACATGTTTTTCTGCAATTTAAACTACAATAATCTATACATGACTATGGAATATATAAATTAAATGGCATAAAGAAAACAAATGCCAAATAAACATTCTAAAATATATAATGAAAGTTGTGGTCCCCAGGAGTCGTGTCACTGGTGTTACTACAAAAATCTCTTATTTTGAAATAAAAATCACACTGATGACATCAATTGGCTTTCTGTTTCCTGAG
Source organism: Colossoma macropomum (assembly GCF_904425465.1). Classification (NCBI taxonomy): domain Eukaryota; kingdom Metazoa; phylum Chordata; class Actinopteri; order Characiformes; family Serrasalmidae; genus Colossoma; species Colossoma macropomum. Next base: position 191,877 of record NW_023495014.1, read on the forward strand.
TATCTATTAAGAAAAGCACATGGTGAGTCCACTGTGTCTTTTCAGTTATCAGAAATTTTCTTATTTAGCTCATGATTTCGTATGAAGCTTTTAGTTTAAGTCACTGGTGTGACTTACTTTATTCTTAGGTAGTTGTGAAAAAATAGAATACAAATGGATTAAATTGGGCGGCACGGTGGCGCAGTGGGTAGCGTTGTTATCTCACAGCAAGAATGGCCTGGGTTCGATTCCCGGCTGGGTGACCAGGGTCATTTCTGTGTGGAGTTTGCCTGTTCTCCCCGTGTCTGCGTGGGTTTCCTCCGGGTACTCCGGTTTCCTCCCACAGTCCAAAAACATGCAGTCAGGCTGATTGGACATGCTGAATTGGCCCTAGGAGTGAGTGTGTGTGTGAATGTGTATGTCTGTCTGTCTGCCCTGCGATGGACTGGCGACCTGTCCAGGGTGTATCCTGCCTTCCGCCTAATGACAGCTGGGATAGGCTCCAGCACCCCACCGCGACCCAGAAGGATAAGCGGCTTAGATGATGGATGGATGGATGGATTAAATTGCATATTTTAGTGGATATTCCATGATTGACAACATGTGGTTTGATGCTCTGTAGCAGACATTTCGAAAAATGTATTTTTCATTAAAAATGTCTCTGGTGTTACCTTTCTTATGTGTAACACCAGTGAGGATTAGTGACACCAGTAACACCTACAGAGAGATAGAAAAGTGGACGTTTCTGTAGAATGACCCAAACATTCTAACAATCACGCTTTGGAAGTAGCTAAAAAGTAGTGCACTACTTTTTCTGGAAAAGTAGCTGAATTGTAGCTGCTACAAATTTTGGGAAAGTAGCCAATTACTAATCACTACTAAAAAATCACTACTAATTTTTCAGTAGCTATTCCAACCCTGATCTGGGGTCACAGGTCGCAGGAGGAAGAAGGTCAAGCTTCAGCGTGTGGCTACAGATTCCAGAGGTGGGTAGAGGAGCCCAACAGTCCCAACAAGTAACTGTTTTATATTGTGTCATTCATGTGGAGCTCCACTCTTCCACAGCAGCCCTGGAGCTTTTTAGACTCTCATCTCCCCAACATAGCACAGTCTATACTAACATACAGCATAAATACTCCACTGAGATCAGGAGCTTTTCAGTTTTTATCATATTTTCATAAACATTTCATTAATCAGAAGCATTTAATACAGAAATATTCACTTTGTAGCATTTATTGTTTGCTAGCAAGATGCTAATTTCTATTAGCATGCTTATGGGATTTTTTATAGGATGTTAGCGCCAAGCTAATGATGATGTACCTTCATTTTCCACACTGGACTTAATATTACTTATGGTAGTGTTGACATTTAAAGCTGGTAAGTCATAGATTTAAAATACTCTTTACTTTGTATGTTGCAGTTTTACAGTAAAATCTCTTAAATATTTAAACTTAGAGTCTAATTCTGAAAGTTACTGGATTAGCCTGTTAGCCTGTTAGCTATCTGTCGATCTGGTTGTTAAACAAGATTACATTCTTTTGTAGCATGAATATAGAATGATTTTAGACTGTCTAATTCATATACACACAATTTAATACTGCAAACATGCATTAATTCATTCTCTAATGTTCTACAGTAAAAACTGATTCCTACTAGAAATGACTCATCTGGTATTTTCTTATAGGCTATAAGAACCATGTTAGTGGAGATGCTGTCTGTGAAAATGTAGCTCCTCTGAACGCTTCATCTGAAGTGCACATCAGTACATCTGTTAGGACTGTGTTTTATATCAGTGAGTTTATTTAGTGTCAGGAAAAAAACAAACATTGTTGTTGTCTTTGTTGCCTGCTGCTTAAAAAAATGACTAAAGTATGTCCAAAATATAGAAAACCTGTCTGTAAAGAAATCAGAGATTCAGCATCTATCAGCACTGAAGTCTGTTTGGTGCTGTTCTTCTGTTTTTAGACCCTTTTGATCTAAAATTACATGCTAAATCTAGAAAGTAAGTTTTAAGCAACAGCAAAGCAGAACAGATGCTGAACCAGTAGAACAGAATGAGACACAAAAAGAGAATTAGTAACTTAATATGAATGTCTAAAGTAGAACTGAGTAAAAAGTCGATCAGTTTCCTCACAAATAGACTTGAGTAGAAGTAAAACTGTGACTCACTGAGGTACAAATCAATCAAAAGTTTACAGAGGTACAAGTAACTGAGTAAATATAACTAGTTATCTTTACTCAGTTACTTATTTTATTTAAATACTCCACTGTAGATGCTTTGTAGATGGATTCAACTAAATAGTCTTTTAAATTCATATTACAAACTCTAACTCACTAACTCAACCTGGTCTTAATCCTCACTCTGACTTTAGGATTAACTCAAAGTCTTAATCCTAATCTTGGTCCTAAAGCTGACCCTGGTCCAAAAACCCTCCAATACTGTTGAGAATCTACTGAGTTTCAGGTAGTTTGTTAACAGTTTGAACATTTGTAGATAATCTATTGTGGGCTGTTCAGATAAAGTGGAACAGGTTTAGTGCATTTGTGCATGTTTGTGGAATGAGATGAGAAAGTTAAGGTTAATTGTTTCTAGGTTTTATTTGTTGTAACAGGAGATCTGGATGTTTGTAAGATGTATTTTGAAGATATTTCCATTTGCAGTGTCTCATCACACTTTCTGTGTTTTTGCAGGTCTCACACTGGATCTGTCGTCTCCTACATTCGTTGCAGATAAATATAAAAATGCTTAAACTGCTATGCAGCTTTATATTACTTGTAGCTGTAAAAATAGATTCCAGAGTCTAAAATCAGGAGAAAGCTGTAGACGCCCCCAAATTATTTTAAACATTAGTTCTTAAAATCTGTGACACAGTAATCAAATCCTGAGATCCGGTGTTGACCAGAGGAGGATGGGTTCCCCTTTTGAGTCTTGGTTCCTCTCAAGGTTTCTTCCTCTTGTTCTGAGGGAGTTTTTTCTTGCTCATCTGGGGCTCGGACCCGGATTTTCTGTAAAGCTGCTTTGTAACAGAGCCTGTTATAAAAAGCAATAAATAAATATGTCTTGAATTAAACTGAAATGAAGAGAGAACAATGATTACATTTACAGACTCACTAGATACATGATCCACAGTTCCATTTACAGAAATTTCTAAAAATAATACTAGAACATTTACTTCTTAAGAGTGTTTCTGTTGTTCATAAGTTTATTAACTATTAAAATTAAACTTTTTTTTTTACCAAAAGTCATTTTCATGCAGAGAACTATTTATAATTTTTACACAACAAATTATTGTCTTATACAGTTTGTTTACTTGTGTTTTTTCAGTGTTGTTCTTCACAGTGTGGACTAAAGAGTAAAGAGGGAGATAAACAACTGAACAGCTAATGTAGTTTATCTGTATAGAAATGAAACAGAACATGATAAAGTAACAACATGTCAAATCACTTTAACAACACAATAATCTCTCATAGTCACTGCACTAAAACTGATGCAGTGAGATTAGCTTTAGCTAATAATGCTAATAAAGCTAACCAGTCCGTGTGGACGGTCATCAAAGTGTCCATCCGCAGGTCTCACTGTTAACTGCAGTGCTGCTCCATCACACAGACGAATGCAGGTAGAAAGAGAAGGATAAAGAGAGAAATCTGTGCTGAGAGGGTCTGTTAGTGCTTTTTAGACATACAGACAGATTGATTTACCCATCACACTGTTTTATTAGCAGAGAGTCATTAGATATTAGTTTAATTAGCAGATAATTAAGTTAGCTCTGTCAGTAATCTTCCATTCTTTACCAGATATTTTTCTTTATTTTGGTCAATTATGTCTATAATTACAAGGGGTTGGAATAACCAGAAGCCCCTGATTATGATACTATCATGACATTTATAAGCTAATAAGGAATAAAAAGTAAGGTGAGAAAAGAGAAAGTGAGACATCTCTCAACAAGTAATAAAATAACTGAACTATGAGAGTGCTGCCCTCCAGTGACTAAATTATGTTATTACTCCTACAATCATTTTAATTACAGTCTAAGATAAAACTCTGTATTAATAAATCATAATTAAACACGTGTAAAGATCTGCTGTTTTTGGAACAATCTAGTGTTTCTAAAATCAACGTTCTGTTTCTGAAACATTAATATTAAATGTATTTGCACCTCTGAATATTAATCACTCCACCTATAAAGATCCTCAAAGGAGCATCTGTTGATTTGTTGGGGATCAATGTTAAAGTCAGAGAGTCTCAGCTCTGGATCATTATGTGTGTTGATTTATTGATTATTGATCAGAGCTGTTCACTGTGATTAAAGATGATGAATTTATCTCAGACTCCAACAGGGTCACTTTCCTGGAGCTGTCCAGAGTGCTGAACTCACCTCTTACTGACCATAACTGGTCATTTTATTCTTTTTTTTTTCTTTATTTATTTATAGTCTGAAAAATGTTAGTTTTTGGAAATGTGAGCTATTTTAATGCAGCATAAACAGTAATAATGAACTAAACAGCTGAACAGAGAATCATCCAGGATCTTCTGAGACAGTGAAAGTCACCTCTGCAGGTGTTGCTCAGATATCGGTCATCGTCTCCAGCAGGTCCAGAATCTCTTCAGAGCAGAAAAGATCATCTTCAGATGAAACTATGGCATCATAGTGGAGTCAGTTCAAGGTCGAGTATGTAGAGGTTTCACTGTGGCCTCTTTATCAGAGGTGGAGTGACTATCAACAGAGCTCTGTGGTGGTCTTATTAAATTAAATGTACAGTGGAGGAAATAAGCAGGAGTGGAGTTCTGAAAATCATTACTTACTTCATTACAAGTATTAGTGAAGAAAATTACAAGTAAGAGTAAATATGTAGTTTACTGTAAAACTACTTGAGTATTTGAGTTACTTTTTTGTACATCTGCATCACAACCTGAGTATATTCACAAACTATTTTAAATAATCTGTATAAACAAAATTGAAGCCAAACATGATATTAAATGATAAAGTTCAGAGAGCTGAGATGATCACAGTCTACTCTGCTAGTGAACATCCACACATCTTTCTGTGAACTGAGTCAGAAACTAGAGGTGTATTAAAATCCATCCTTTTCATGATTAGATGATTATATGTGGTTTCCCAATTTATCTGTTTCCAATAAAGTAGTTTAGAATCCCTGAAAGGCTGAAAGGCTCTGTTTATTACTGTTTAATGCAGGCTGCTTTTTGGTGTGGCCTTTAAAAACACAGATTATTTAATTAAGAGTCAAAATAATAAGATATGTATAACACATAATTAATAATGTAATTTTAGTGACAGCGCTACAGCCCATTAGCACCTTGTATGTTAGCTTACATTAATAAGTACTCAAACTGTGTAAATTAACTGATATCTATATAGTTTATTTCTGCAAATACAATTATTAGCAACAACAGCAATTTATCCCGCTTAGGTTTATTCCTAAGTATTCCATACTCCAGAGGTATGTTCCTCTGGAAAACAGTCTAATTACAGTTAAACAACCTCTCAGTTACTTACATATACAAACACAAAGACAGTCAGACAGAGAGAAAAAGATACTTCAGAAATAAAATAACTCAGTTGATAAATATTACTGTAAGACAGTATCTGGTTTGTTATGACATTCATAAAACTGTTTAATCACAAAACCCCTCTCATTCTTCATTTCTGGAGCTCTTCTCTTCTCTGTGAGGATGAACAACCTGAAAAAATCACATCACAGAAGCTATTATATATTCCAACTAGTGAATAAACAAACACGTCAACTAAGGTTGAGCATGTTTCACTGGGAGAGTCTGTAAGATGCTAAACACAAAAATGAAAACTAACACAACTAAACACACTCTGCAGGGTAACACACACGCACACGCACACACACACACACACACACAGAGGCTTAAAGACTGCAGTCTTACTTGTAGAGTGTTATGATCTGAGGTCAAGGTGGTGGGATTCAAAGCTGTGTCTTTTAGAGAGATGAGGAGAACAACTTCAGTCTTTATTCAGTAGCAGCTTTATAGGAGTATGTAGAGAAAGAGTGAAATCCTCTCTCAGTACCTGAATATCTGAGTCTCTCTCTGCTCCTCTCTTCCTCCTGATCACACAAATGACATTTAAAACATGGCTGTTAATCCTTATTTTGATTTATACAAAACAAAGACATCCAGTGTAGGCCTGGGCGACAGCGCAATGTAATCAGATACTGTCGATGATGGACAATGAACCTGATGGCAAAAGAACTGAGAGAGGGAAAAGAACTGAGAGAGGATTAATTTGTAATTAAACAGATTATAAATATGTTGGGAAATTGGGGTTCACTTTTAAGACATGTGTGGAGAGAGAGAGAGAGAGAGAGAGAGTGAGAGAGAGAGAGAGAGAGAGAGAGAGAGAGAGAGAGAGAACTTTGTTAAGAAGCTCCCTGTTAATTCTCTGCTGTGCGTTAATGCTAGCTTTACTACACAGCTCTCCCCTTATACTTGCTTTAGAACTTGGACTCGCTGCAGTTCAAAAAATCCAAAAAAAACCTAAAGAAACCATTGAAAAATAATCAATAAAACACAAAAGTATTGTGCACCTTTGAAGTATTTTTAAATATTATTATTTTTAGATATCGCCCAGGCCTAATCCAGTGTAAGAACTTAATTTGAGTGTAAAGTTGAGGTTCTGCTTAATATAATATTTAAAGAAAGGTTCAGATATTCAGAGTAAAATCTACAGAATACAGTCACTCACTTAATGCACAGAACGGCAGTAAGAAGAGAGAGAGCCAGAACAGGAACGACTCCAACAGCTCCCCAAACAGCATTCAGCTTCCACAACTCAGCTGAGTCTTTAAAAACACCACACGCACACACACACACACACACACACACACACAATGCAGCACTGAACAAATGACTCAAATGTTGAACATTCATTACGGTCTGCTGTGAGGAATATGTGTGTCCAGCTATTTAATACAAATAATTTATTCTGATTAGAGAAAAACTGACCAACACAAATAATTAAACATCCTAATGATAGTTACTTTAAAGTACTTACGTAACACATCCAGACGGGTGGGTGTTGAGCTGTGCAGTCCTAGCTGGTTGTGAGCAGTGCAGTAGTAGAGTCCACTGTGCTGGGAGCTGATGTTGGTGATGGTGTAATTCTGGCCTGTTGTCAGTGGTGCGTCTGCAGCTGCTCTCTGCTTAAACCAGGAGTAGATGAGAACAGGAGGGTCTGCATCACTGCTGCAGCTCAGAGTCACTGATTCTCCCTCCACTCTCTCTCCAGAGGAAACTACCACTGCTCTGGTGTTTCTAGGAGAGTCTGAATGGAAATGTGATAAAGATACAAACATTTGAGAGTTGGTTACTAATGCCCAGCAAATTTATCCTGTAATTTGAAACTGCCCTTTATGAAAATGTACTGTAGATATCTGTGTACATTAGTGCATGTAAAACTGCCCACTCACACACTGGAGGAGAGACGAGGCTCTCATGACCTTCAACAGCACAGCTGTAGCTGACCGCACCACTGACCACAGCTACAGAGCAGGAAGCAGATTTGCAGTGAATCACAAGTTGTCCGTTCTTGTACCAGATGTAAGTGAGGTTGTCTGGCAGAGTGCAGGTGCTGCTACACATCAGTTTCTTTCCTCCACTGTCTGTGTCTGACACTGTAACCTTCAGAACTAATTTGAAACATTTGCTGTTATTTTTTTGCTGTTATTGTTAATTTCATCAATAGAATATTCTCACAGTTAACGAAACCTATTTTACTTTATGCAGCTCTACCTGTGACAAATAGAGTTACGCCAGGCTGTCCAGTGTATTCACCTCCATCAGTGTAGAATCTGAATATATATGTTTGAGCATCTCTCTTTCTCAGTTGATTGATTCTGATACTACAGTCATTCTGGGAGCTCTGTCTGTACTGCACTCGTCCCTGATACTCCTCATCCTCTCTCACATCCACAGGCTCAGCACCAGCCTGCTCTTTAATGAACCACACTGATTTAGTCACTGTTTGTCCTCCAGGGTTATAAGAGCAGGAGAGATCAACTGATGATCCTTTCAGAGCACACACACATTCAGGAGTGTAAGTCACACCCCAACACTCTTTACCCAGAACACCTGCAACACACACACACACACACACACACACACACACACACACACACACACACACAGAGTCAGTAAGAATTAAAGGTAACGCGGATAAATGCAAGGCAAGTGTGGACTATTTTTCATCTCATCTTTTGTAGTTTTTAAAAGGAAACAATATTCAAAAATACAGTTTATTTTTTCTTTTTAGTTTGTTTTAGTTTGTTTTAGTTGTATTTAATAGGACCATCCTGCATGTTGTTATTAATGTCTGCAAGTATTGTAGTAACTCTTCTATTATTATTTGAACTCAAGTGCACCCACACTTGGTGCACACTTGGAACTCAAGATCAACCACAGAGCCACTAAGGTCATTTGGAAGCGACTTTATAATTAATATAATTAACCACTTATGTTGTGATGTCCAAAGGACGGGAGCAATTTAATGAGAAAAAACATCACTCTGGAACTAATTTTCCTTAAGCATTAGAACATGCAGCTACATCTGTAGCAGTTTTCAACTTTGTATTTGTTACATTAGTACCTGTAAAACAGCAAGAACTGATGGTGTGAGTGAACGTTTGCAGACACAGTAGCTAATGGCTCACCAGCATATGGAGCCTGAGTGATCTGAGGTTTAGTGAATGACACTTACACACTGAAGGAGAGTGGTGCCGTTTACCGCTGCTGTCTTCTACCTGACAGGAGTAGCTGCCCTCATCAGATGACCTGGTGGAGTCCAGCACAATAAAGGCATCATCTGTATAGGCCTTGTATACTTCATTTCTGTACCAGTCATAGTTAAGATTTGCATCAAGGCTGCAGGTGGAGCTACAGATCACTTTCACCTTTCTCTCTCCTGCAGTCTCACGATCCACCTTCACCTGCAACTCTACACACATCACATCATATACCAGAATTCTGCAAATCTCAGTTCTTGTTTATGTCTTATATATTTACATGTACAGAGACTCTATAAAAGTGTTGGTGTCTTTGTGTGTTATTTACCTGTAACAGTCAGATTAACTCCAGATGAAGCTGATATCCAGTCACTGCTTGATGTTCTAAATCTGAAGTTATAAACTCCAGAGTCTCTCACTCTCACATCCCTCACTGTCAGATCACAGTCATTCCACCATGTACTTACAGAAACTCGTGCTGAGTATTGAGGATCTTTAGTCAAGACTCGTTCTTCTCCATCAGAGCTCTGGAGCTGATACCACTCTCTCTCTCTGACTCTGGAGGAATCAGCTGTTGTATATTTACAGGAGATTTTTACTGTAGATCCAGTAACAGCACAGAGACTCTGAGAGGAGAGAGTTACACTGTGCTGAGCCTGAACTCCTGAAACACACACACACACACACACACACACATACACACACATACATACACACACACACACACACGCAAGGAGCATAAGTTAGACATGAGGAGGAAACTCGTGGTGTGACCACAGTGTGAACTCCTGCTGCTGTTGCTATGAGCAACACACGGATGTTTGAAGTTAGCTGGAGGTGTTAAAAACAGAGGAAGTGACCTCAGTTTAAAAGTTGTTTAACGGGTTTATATGAAGCTTTGCACAGTTTAGACACTGATAACATGTCAACTTTAAATACACAAAGCTTTAAATAAACGAGGTTTAGAGTAGATCAGATTTGTACAGTTTAGTATGAACACTGATACAGAAAATCTCTAATTCAAATATAAAAAAGCTTTAACAGGTGATAAAAGTGTGCAGTTATTAATCACTTGTTACTGTTGCTGTTAAATGTTTTTTTTCTTCTGAAGCTTGTTTACACATAGTGTAGTCCAGATGTGTTCAGTTCTAGTCCTGAAGCATCAGTGTCCAGCTCAAACTCACCTAATAAACCTGGCAAATATAATCTAAACATAAAATATGTAAAAATGTACCTGTCAGTAATATGAGGATCACTGCTGCTGTGATATTTCCTGATGTTCTGGAAATCATGACGCCTTCACCCTTCAAACACTGCTGATTCTTAAAGATCTAGCAAATAAAATCAAAATTTGACTGATGAAGTAACAAGGAATGAATTCTGACTAAAATAAATGACCAATCAGAGCCTCTTTCATCTTAAAGAAGTTGATCACTACTCTGCTTACTGTTTCTCGCTCTACACTTGTAAATTATGATCGAACAAAGAACTGGAAGGCACGTTTGTGCATTCTGCACTCAGTCGTCACACCCTCACCCTTTTAGCTCTTCCTTTTGTCTCTTTATTCAAGACCACAGGAAGGAGATCTGTCTTGCCCATCCAGAGAGAGCAAGACTAAATACGCTGTCTTGCCACAGACGGCTGTCGCATCACTGTTATTTGTTTTATCGTCTCTGTAACATCTTTAGTTTAAAAGAAGAGTTAAAGATGCTCTGGGTCAGGCTTGGCCTCTCCTCTGTCCTGCATCATGTGTTCTTGTTTCTGTACTTCCTGTTAAATGCCTTGAGCTCTGGTCAGTCAGGTATGAGTTTGCTCAAACTGACTGGTAATGGACTTCTAGGGTTTTATTTACACCTTTATTTTATCTAAACTAATGTTTTTTGGCAACTGTTTTCCCACCAACAGATGCTATAATAATGAGACTGAATGAAATATGTGTTAAATCCATATGGGGAAATAAGAGGGAAGAGACAAAGAGAGAGGTTTTGCATAGAAATAAGCAAAATGGGGGTCTAGGAGCTGTTAAGATTAGGACTAAATTGAAAATACATTTGGCAGATATGTGAGCGCTTGTGCAGGTAGAAAAGCAAGATGGATTGGCAACATTAAATAATTACAGAAGCTAAAAGTTGAGAAAATAAAATATGTTCCTCATTCTAAGATTTTATTTGCAGATTTTTTTAGAAAGATATAAGGTTTAAAATATTAATTGGACAACACAGTCAAATAAGTTAATTTATAATTTGATCATACTTAATGAAGTTATACAATTTGGTGATTGTAGTATTTGTTAAATTGGCAGGAATGTAATTTAATCTCAGGGAAACAGAAGGACTTAATGTGTTTAGCTGCTTTAGGTGAACTTCCAGTACGAGATGTAGTGAAATGGAGCTGTTCAGTTAAAACCACCATGTGTCCAATGCCAGAGTGTTCAAAAGAAGAAACTATTGGTCACTTGACTGTTGACTGTTATAGGACAAAGGAAATCTGGGAACAGTTTTCGAAATATGGATAAAACATAGACTGTACTAAGAGAAATATAACATAGATAGAAGGCTATCACTATTTTAGGGAATTTACTACCATTCCGACTCCTCTCCCACTCGCTGCTGATCATTTTCTGGTACTAACTTTAACTGTTCAGGGGCTTGAACCAATGCTCAAATTGGTAAGGCTCAAGACTCCCTGCCCCACTGAAGATGGGGGGTGGTGGTGGAGAACAATGTTCGACTTCATAAGATCTCTCAGTTGCAGAAGTGCTGTTAGACTCTGTCTCACTATTTTTTCTATATTTTCTAGTAGCTAACGTTAGCTATAAAAACACAGCAGCCCACCCCACCCAGCTCCTCTCCCAGCCCCACCTCCAAACCCAATCACTGCAGTGCCCCTCCCAGAGTGCCCCTGCCATTTTTGAGCATTTTTCAAAGCTGAACTGGGGTGGAGTTTGCTGAAGTAAGGGGGTGTAGTTACACATCTGATATTGCGATGTTACAACATACTTGTACGATGTGACGAATTTTGTAAAAACTGTGGAACGTTTATATCATGTGATATGATGACCTTTGTTGATACAGAAGTGATGGTTTTGATGCATTTTATTGTATATGATTGTATGTATGTTAAAAAGTTCTTTAAAAACTCTTAAGAATCTGATCTGGAAACTGAAGATAATCTTTACTCATCATGGTTTCACAGAGCCTTTAGTCATGAACATCATCCTACAGTTTTCTCCCTCAGAGTGTGAAGCTGAGTCTGGGTAGAGTCTCTGTATGATATCAGTGCTTTTGGATTCTTCTTCAGCAGGATCTTCACTGTTCTCACTGCAGACACACTGTAGCTGTTCCAGTGTTTCTGTGGGATTAAAAATGAATAATATCTTGATCACAAGTCGTGTCTTTAGCAAATACTTCATATTCCACTGTGGGAAAATATGGGTCACTGTCTGCTGTCTGTCAGTAGCTACGTGCTGCAATGCTAGTAAAATTAGAGCTGTTGTTAAGACTATAGCTGTCTTCACCACAACTCACTCCTTCATCTGTTTGTATAACCTGGACAACTTAAAATATGCATGAGTTATACACTCTATACACCATAGGTCTCGAATTCAAGTTACCTGGGGGCAACTGGTGGGGTGGTCTTCTCAAAGGGGGGTCAACTGAAAATAATTTAGGGAAAAAAGTGCTGCATATTTTTTTCAAGCGTGAATTTTAACATTAAAAACTAAAATATGAGGATTTTTTTTTCCTACTATGAATTTGAACTACACTAGCAAGTTATCAGCAATTCTTCTGACATATTCTTCTTCTTATTATACTATAACTACACAGTGTTTCAATTAACTTCCATGTAAGAGTAGAATTATATGGGACTCTTATTTCGATAGCATTATCGTTCGTGCTGAACACAAGTGAAGTTTTTGAGAGGTCAAATCTGTTCTCAGCGTGTTTTATAATTTCGTTCATTTCTTAATTCTTGAGCATCAAGTTAGCAATGTTGGTTTTTAAATCAGTTATATAGAATTCCAAGCACCACAGAAGAGCTCGTCCTCACAGTCATGTGTGAAGGCTGAGGCCATATTTTGAAGAAAAAAAAACATGTTTTTCTGCAATTTTAACTACAATAATCTATACATGACTATGGAATATATAAATTAAACAGCATAAAGAAAACAAATGCCAAATAAATATTCTAAAATATATAATGAAAGTTGTGGTCCCCAGGAGTCGTGTCACTGGTGTTACTACAAAAATCTCTTATTTTGAAATAAAAATCACACTGATGACATCAATTGGCTTTCTGTTTCCTGAGTATCTATTAAGAAAAGCACATGGTGAGTCCACTGTGTCTTTTCAGTTATCAGAAATTTTCTCATTTAGCTCATGATTTCGTATGAAGCTTTTAGTTTAAGTCACTGGTGTGACCTACTTTATTCTTAGGTAGTTGTGGAAAAATAGAATACAAATGGATTAAATTGCATATTTTAGTGGATATTCCATGATTGACAACATGTGGTTTGATGTTCTGTAGCAGACATTTCGAAAAATGTATTTTTCATTAAAAATGTCTCTGGTGTTACCTTTCTTATGTGTAACACCAGTGAGGATTAGTGACACCAGTAACACCTACAGAGAGATAGAAAAGTGGACATTTCTGTAGAATGACCCAAACATTCTAACAATCACGCTTTGGAAGTAGCTAAAAAGTAGTGCACTACTTTTTCTGGAAAAGTAGCTGAATTGTAGCTGCTACAAATTTTGGGAAAGTAGCCAATTACTAATCACTACTAAAAAATCACTACTAATTTTTCAGTAGCTATTCCAACCCTGATCTGGGGTCACAGGTCGCAGGAGGAAGAAGGTCAAGCTTCAGCGTGTGGCTACAGATTCCAGAGGTGGGTAGAGGAGCCCAACAGTCCCAACAAGTAACTGTTTTATATTGTGTCATTCATGTGGAGCTCCACTCTTCCACAGCAGCCCTGGAGCTTTTTAGACTCTCATCTCCCCAACATAGCACAGTCTATACTAACATACAGCATAAATACTCCACTGAGATCAGGAGCTTTTCAGTTTTTATCATATTTTCATAAACATTTCATTAATCAGAAGCATTTAATACAGAAATATTCACTTTGTAGCATTTATTGTTTGCTAGCAAGATGCTAATTTCTATTAGCATGCTTATGGGATTTTTTTATAGGATGTTAGCGCCAAGCTAATGATGATGTACCTTCATTTTCCACACTGGACTTAATATTACTTATGGTAGTGTTGACATTTAAAGCTGGTAAGTCATAGATTTAAAATACTCTTTACTTTGTATGTTGCAGTTTTACAGTAAAATCTCTTAAATATTTAAACTTAGAGTCTAATTCTGAAAGTTACTGGATTAGCCTGTTAGCCTGTTAGCTATCTGTCGATCTGGTTGTTAAACAAGATCACATTCTTTTGTAGCATGAATATAGAATGATTTTAGACTGTCTGATTCATATACACACAATTTAATACTGCAAACATGCATTAATTCATTCTCTAATGTTCTACAGTAAAAACTGATTCCTACTAAAAATGACTCATCTGGTATTTTCTTATAGGCTGTAAGAACCATGTTAGTAGAGATGCTGTCTGTGAAAATGTAGCTCCTCTGAACGCTTCATCTGAAGTGCACATCAGTACATCTGTTAGGACTGCGTTTTATATCAGTGAGTTTATTTAGTGTCGGGAAAAAAACAAACATTGTTATTGTCTTTGTTGCCTGCTGCTTAAAAAAATGACTAAAGTATGTCCAAAATATAGAAAACCTGTCTGTAAAGAAATCAGAGATTCAGCATCTATCAGCACTGAAGTCTGTTTGGTGCTGTTCTTCTGTTTTTAGACCCTTTTGACCTAAAATTACATGCTAAATCTAGAAAGTAAGTTTTAAGCAACAACAAAGCAGAACAGATGCTGAACCAGTAGAACAGAATGAGACACAAAAAGAGAATTAGTAACTTAATATGAATGTCTAAAGTAGAACTGAGTAAAAAGTCGATCAGTTTCCTCACAAATAGACTTGAGTAGAAGTAAAACTGTGACTCACTGAGGTACAAATCAATCAAAAGTTTACAGAGGTACAAGTAACTGAGTAAATATAACTAGTTATCTTTACTCAGTTACGTATTTTATTTAAATACTCCACTGTAGATGCTTTGTAGATGGATTCAACTAAATAGTCTTTTAAATTCATATTACAAACTCTAACTCACTAACTCAACCTGGTCTTAAGCCTCACTCTGACTTTAGGATTAACTCAAAGTCTTAATCCTAATCTTGGTCCTAAAGCTGACCCTGGTCCAAAAACCCTCCAATACTGTTGAGAATCTACTGAGTTTCAGGTAGTTTGTTAACAGTTTGAACATTTGTAGATAATCTATTGTGGGCTGTTCAGATAAAGTGGAACAGGTTTAGTGCATTTGTGCATGTTTGTGGAATGAGATGAGAAAGTTAAGGTTAATTGTTTCTAGGTTTTATTTGTTGTAACAGGAGATCTGGATGTTTGTAAGATGTATTTTGAAGATATTTCCATTTGCAGTGTCTCATCACACTTTCTGTGTTTTTGCAGGTCTCACACTGGATCTGTCGTCTCCTACATTCGTTGCAGATAAATATAAAAATGCTTAAACTGCTATGCAGCTTTGTATTACTTGTAGCTGTAAAAATAGATTCCAGAGTCTAAAATCAGGAGAAAGCTGTAGACGCCCCCAAATTATTTTAAACATTAGTTCTTAAAATCTGTGACACAGTAATCAAATCCTGAGATCCGGTGTTGACCAGAGGAGGATGGGTTCCCCTTTTGAGTCTTGGTTCCTCTCAAGGTTTCTTCCTCTTGTTCTGAGGGAGTTTTTTCTTGCTCATCTGGGGCTCGGACCCGGATTTTCTGTAAAGCTGCTTTGTAACAGAGCCTGTTATAAAAAGCAATAAATAAATATGTCTTGAATTAAACTGAAATGAAGAGAGAACAATGATTACATTTACAGACTCACTAGATACATGATCCACAGTTCCATTTACAGAAATTTCTAAAAATAATACTAGAACATTTACTTCTTAAGAGTGTTTCTGTTGTTCATAAGTTTATTAACTATTAAAATTAAACTTTTTTTTTTTACCAAAAGTCATTTTCATGCAGAGAACTATTTATAATTTTTACACAACAAATTATTGTCTTATACAGTTTGTTTACTTGTGTTTTTTCAGTGTTGTTCTTCACAGTGTGGACTAAAGAGTAAAGAGGGAGATAAACAACTGAACAGCTAATGTAGTTTATCTGTATAGAAATGAAACAGAACATGATAAAGTAACAACATGTCAAATCACTTTAACAACACAATAATCTCTCATAGTCACTGCACTAAAACTGATGCAGTGAGATTAGATATAATAATGCTAATAAAGCTAACCAGTCCGTGTGGACGGTCATCAAAGTGTCCATCCGCAGGTCTCACTGTTAACTGCAGTGCTGCTCCATCACACAGACGAATGCAGGTAGAAAGAGAAGGATAAAGAGAGAAATCTGTGCTGAGAGGGTCTGTTAGTGCTTTTTAGACATACAGACAGATTGATTTACCCATCACACTGTTTTATTAGCAGAGAGTCATTAGATATTAGTTTAATTAGCAGATAATTAAGTTAGCTCTGTCAGTAATCTTCCATTCTTTACCAGATATTTTTCTTTATTTTGGTCAATTATGTCTATAATTACAAGGGGTTGGAATAACCAGAAGCCCCTGATTATGATACTATCATGACATTTATAAGCTAATAAGGAATAAAAAGTAAGGTGAGAAAAGAGAAAGTGAGACATCTCTCAACAAGTAATAAAATAACTGAACTATGAGAGTGCTGCCCTCCAGTGACTAAATTATGTTATTACTCCTACAATCATTTTAATTACAGTCTAAGATAAAACTCTGTATTAATAAATCATAATTAAACACGTGTAAAGATCTGCTGTTTTTGGAACAATCTAGTGTTTCTAAAATCAACGTTCTGTTTCTGAAACATTAATATTAAATGTATTTGCACCTCTGAATATTAATCACTCCACCTATAAAGATCCTCAAAGGAGCATCTGTTGATTTGTTGGGGATCAATGTTAAAGTCAGAGAGTCTCAGCTCTGGATCATTATGTGTGTTGATTTATTGATTATTGATCAGAGCTGTTCACTGTGATTAAAGATGATGAATTTATCTCAGACTCCAACAGGGTCACTTTCCTGGAGCTGTCCAGAGTGCTGAACTCACCTCTTACTGACCATAACTGGTCATTTTATTCTTTTTTTTATTCTTTATTTATTTATAGTCTGAAAAATGTTAGTTTTTGGAAATGTGAGCTATTTTAATGCAGCATAAACAGTAATAATGAACTAAACAGCTGAACAGAGAATCATCCAGGATCTTCTGAGACAGTGAAAGTCACCTCTGCAGGTGTTGCTCAGATATCGGTCATCGTCTCCAGCAGGTCCAGAATCTCTTCAGAGCAGAAAAGATCATCTTCAGATGAAACTATGGCATCATAGTGGAGTCAGTTCAAGGTCGAGTATGTAGAGGTTTCACTGTGGCCTCTTTATCAGAGGTGGAGTGACTATCAACAGAGCTCTGTGGTGGTCTTATTAAATTAAATGTACAGTGGAGGAAATAAGCAGGAGTGGAGTTCTGAAAATCATTACTTACTTCATTACAAGTATTAGTGAAGAAAATTACAAGTAAGAGTAAATATGTAGTTTACTGTAAAACTACTTGAGTATTTGAGTTACTTTTTTGTACATCTGCATCACAACCTGAGTATATTCACAAACTATTTTAAATAATCTGTATAAACAAAATTGAAGCCAAACATGATATTAAATGATAAAGTTCAGAGAGCTGAGATGATCACAGTCTACTCTGCTAGTGAACATCCACACATCTTTCTGTGAACTGAGTCAGAAACTAGAGGTGTATTAAAATCCATCCTTTTCATGATTAGATGATTATATGTGGTTTCCCAATTTATCTGTTTCCAATAAAGTAGTTTAGAATCCCTGAAAGGCTGAAAGGCTCTGTTTATTACTGTTTAATGCAGGCTGCTTTTTGGTGTGGCCTTTAAAAAACACAGATTATTTAATTAAGAGTCAAAATAATAAGATATGTATAACACATAATTAATAATGTAATTTTAGTGACAGCGCTACAGCCCATTAGCACCTTGTACGTTAGCTTACATTAATAAGTATTCAAACTGTGTAAATTAACTGATATCTATATAGTTTATTTCTGCAAATACAATTATTAGCAACAACAGCAATTTATCCCGCTTAGGTTTATTCCTAAGTATTCCATACTCCAGAGGTATGTTCCTCTGGAAAACAGTCTAATTACAGTTAAACAACCTCTCAGTTTCTTACATATACAAACACAAAGACAGTCAGACAGAGAGAAAAAGATACTTCAGAAATAAAATAACTCAGTTGATAAATATTACTGTAAGACAGTATCTGGTTTGTTATGACATTCATAAAACTGTTTAATCACAAAACCCCTCTCATTCTTCATTTCTGGAGCTCT
Source organism: Colossoma macropomum (assembly GCF_904425465.1). Lineage (NCBI taxonomy): Eukaryota > Metazoa > Chordata > Actinopteri > Characiformes > Serrasalmidae > Colossoma > Colossoma macropomum. Next base: position 210,203 of record NW_023495014.1, read on the forward strand.
TCTCTTCTCTGTGAGGATGAACAACCTGAAAAAATCACATCACAGAAGCTATTATATATTCCAACTAGTAAATAAACAAACAAGTCAACTAAGGTTGAGCATGTTTCACTGGGAGAGTCTGTAAGATGCTAAACACAAAAATGAAAACTAACACAACTAAACACACTCTGCAGGGCAACACACACGCACACGCACACACACACACACACGCACACACAGAGGCTTAAAGACTGCAGTCTTACTTGTAGAGTGTTATGATCTGAGGTCAAGGTGGTGGGATTCAGAGCTGTGTCTTTTAGAGAGATGAGGAGAACAACTTCAGTCTTTATTCAGTAGCAGCTTTATAGGAGTATGTAGAGAAAGAGTGAAATCCTCTCTCAGTACCTGAATATCTGAGTCTCTCTCTGCTCCTCTCTTCCTCCTGATCACACAAATGACATTTAAAACATGGCTGTTAATCCTTATTTTGATTTATACAAAACAAAGACATCCAGTGTAGGCCTGGGCGACAGCGCAATGTAATCAGATACTGTCGATGATGGACAATGAACCTGATGGCAAAAGAACTGAGAGAGGGAAAAGAACTGAGAGAGGATTAATTTGTAATTAAACAGATTATAAATATGTTGGGAAATTGGGGTTCACTTTTAAGACATGTGTGGAGAGAGAGAGAGAGAGAGAGAGAGAGTGAGAGAGAGAGAGAGAGAGAGAGAGAGAGAGAGAGAACTTTGTTAAGAAGCTCCCTGTTAATTCTCTGCTGTGCGTTAATGCTAGCTTTACTACACAGCTCTCCCCTTATACTTGCTTTAGAACTTGGACTCGCTGCAGTTCAAAAAATCCAAAAAAAACCTAAAGAAACCATTGAAAAATAATCAATAAAACACAAAAGTATTGTGCACCTTTGAAGTATTTTTAAATATTATTATTTTTAGATATCGCCCAGGCCTAATCCAGTGTAAGAACTTAATTTGAGTGTAAAGTTGAGGTTCTGCTTAATATAATATTTAAAGAAAGGTTCAGATATTCAGAGTAAAATCTACAGAATACAGTCACTCACTTAATGCACAGAACGGCAGTAAGAAGAGAGAGAGCCAGAACAGGAACGACTCCAACAGCTCCCCAAACAGCATTCAGCTTCCACAACTCAGCTGAGTCTTTAAAAACACCACACGCACACACACACACACACACACACACACACAATGCAGCACTGAACAAATGACTCAAATGTTGAACATTCATTACGGTCTGCTGTGAGGAATATGTGTGTCCAGCTATTTAATACAAATAATTTATTCTGATTAGAGAAAAACTGACCAACACAAATAATTAAACATCCTAATGATAGTTACTTTAAAGTACTTACGTAACACATCCAGACGGGTGGGTGTTGAGCTGTGCAGTCCTAGCTGGTTGTGAGCAGTGCAGTAGTAGAGTCCACTGTGCTGGGAGCTGATGTTGGTGATGGTGTAATTCTGGCCTGTTGTCAGTGGTGCGTCTGCAGCTGCTCTCTGCTTAAACCAGGAGTAGATGAGAACAGGAGGGTCTGCATCACTGCTGCAGCTCAGAGTCACTGATTCTCCCTCCACTCTCTCTCCAGAGGAAACTACCACTGCTCTGGTGTTTCTAGGAGAGTCTGAATGGAAATGTGATAAAGATACAAACATTTGAGAGTTGGTTACTAATGCCCAGCAAATTTATTCTGTAATTTGAAACTGCCCTTTATGACAATGTACTGTAGATATCTGTGTACATTAGTGCATGTAAAACTGCCCACTCACACACTGGAGGAGAGACGAGGCTCTCATGACCTTCAACAGCACAGCTGTAGCTGATCGCACCACTGACCACAGCTACAGAGCAGGAAGCAGATTTGCAGTGAATCACAAGTTGTCCGTTCTTGTACCAGATGTAAGTGAGGTTGTCTGGCAGAGTGCAGGTGCTGCTACACATCAGTTTCTTTCCTCCACTGTCTGTGTCTGACACTGTAACCTTCAGAACTAATTTTAAATATGTGCTGTTATTTTTTTTGCTGTTATTGTTAATTTCATCAATAGAATATTCTCACAGTTAACGAAACCTATTTTACTTTATGCAGCTCTACCTGTGACAAATAGAGTTACGCCAGGCTGTCCAGTGTATTCACCTCCATCAGTGTAGAATCTGAATATATATGTTTGAGCATCTCTCTTTCTCAGTTGATTGATTCTGATACTACAGTCATTCTGGGAGCTCTGTCTGTACTGCACTCGTCCCTGATACTCCTCATCCTCTCTCACATCCACAGGCTCAGTACCAGCCTGTTCTTTAATGAACCACACTGATTTAGTCACTGTTTGTCCTCCAGGGTAATAAGAGCAGGAGAGATCAACTGATGATCCTTTCAGAGCACACACACGTTCAGGAGTGTAAGTCACACCCCAACACTCTTTACCCAGAACACCTGCAACACACACACACACACACACACACACACACACACACACACACACACACACACACAGAGTCAGTAAGAATTAAAGGTAACGCGGATAAATGCAAGGCAAGCGTGGACTATTTTTCATCTCATCTTTTGCAGTTTTTTAAAGGAAACAATATTCAAAAATACAGTTTATTTTTTCTTTTTAGTTTGTTTTAGTTTGTTTTAGTTGTATTTAATAGGACCATCCTGCATGTTGTTATTAATGTCTGCAAGTATTGTAGTAACTCTTCTATTATTATTTGAACTCAAGTGCACCCACACTTGGTGCACACTTGGAACTCAAGATCAACCACAGAGCCACTAAGGTCATTTGGAAGCGACTTTATAATTAATATAATTAACCACTTATGTTGTGATGTCCAAAGGACGGGAGCAATTTAATGAGAAAAAACATCACTCTGGAACTAATTTTCCTTAAGCATTAGAACATGCAGCTACATCTGTAGCAGTTTTCAACTTTGTATTTGTTACATTAGTACCTGTAAAACAGCAAGAACTGATGGTGTGAGTGAACGTTTGCAGACACAGTAGCTAATGGCTCACCAGCATATGGAGCCTGAGTGATCTGAGGTTTAGTGAATGACACTTACACACTGAAGGAGAGTGGTGCCGTTTACCGCTGCTGTCTTCTACCTGACAGGAGTAGCTGCCCTCATCAGATGACCTGGTGGAGTCCAGCACAATAAAGGCATCATCTGTATAGGCCTTGTATACTTCATTTCTGTACCAGTCATAGTTAAGATTTGCATCAAGGCTGCAGGTGGAGCTACAGATCACTTTCACCTTTCTCTCTCCTGCAGTCTCACGATCCACCTTCACCTGCAACTCTACACACATCACATCATATACCAGAATTCTGCAAATCTCAGTTCTTGTTTATGTCTTATATATTTACATGTACAGAGACTCTATAAAAGTGTTGGTGTCTTTGTGTGTTTATTTACCTGTAACAGTCAGATTAACTCCAGATGAAGCTGATATCCAGTCACTGCTTGATGTTCTAAATCTGAAGTTATAAACTCCAGAGTCTCTCACTCTCACATCCCTCACTGTCAGATCACAGTCATTCCACCATGTACTTACAGAAACTCGTGCTGAGTATTGAGGATCTTTAGTCAAGACTCGTTCTTCTCTATCAGAGCTCTGGAGCTGATACCACTCTCTCTCTCTGACTCTGGAGGAATCAGCTGTTGTATATTTACAGGAGATTTTTACTGTAGATCCAGTAACAGCACAGAGACTCTGAGAGGAGAGAGTTACACTGTGCTGAGCCTGAACCCCTGAAACACACACACACACACACACACACACACACACACACACACACGCAAGGAGCATAAGTTAGACATGAGGAGGAAACTCGTGGTGTGACCACAGTGTGAACTCCTGCTGCTGTTGCTATGAGCAACACACGGATGTTTGAAGTTAGCTGGAGGTGTTAAAAACAGAGGAAGTGACCTCAGTTTAAAAGTTGTTTAACGGGTTTATATGAAGCTTTGCACAGTTTAGACACTGATAACATGTCAACTTTAAATACACAAAGCTTTAAATAAACGAGGTTTAGAGTAGATCAGATTTGTACAGTTTAGTATGAACACTGATACAGAAAATCTCTAATTCAAATATAAAAAAGCTTTAACAGGTGATAAAAGTGTGCAGTTATTAATCACTTGTTACTGTTGCTGTTAAATGTTTTTTTTCTTCTGAAGCTTGTTTACACATAGTGTAGTCCAGATGTGTTCAGTTCTAGTCCTGAAGCATCAGTGTCCAGCTCAAACTCACCTAATAAACCTGGCAAATATAATCTAAACATAAAATATGTAAAAATGTACCTGTCAGTAATATGAGGATCACTGCTGCTGTGATATTTCCTGATGTTCTGGAAATCATGACGCCTTCACCCTTCAAACACTGCTGATTCTTAAATATCTAGCAAATAAAATCAAAATTTGACTGATGAAGTAACAAGGAATGAATTCTGACTAAAATAAATGACCAATCAGAGCCTCTTTCATCTTAAAGAAGTTGATCACTACTCTGCTCACTCTTTCTCGCTCTACACTTGTAAATTATGATCGAACAAAGAACTGGAAGGCACGTTTGTGCATTCTGCACTCAGTCGTCACAACCCCACCCTTTTAGCTCTTCCTTTTGTCTCTTTATTCAAGACCACAAGAAGGAGATCTGTCTTGCCCATCCAGAGAGAGCAAGACTAAATACGCTGTCTTGCCACAGACGGCTGTCGCATCACTGTTATTTGTTTTATCGTCTCTGTAACATCTTTAGTTTAAAAGAAGAGTTAAAGATGCTCTGGGTCAGGCTTGGCCTCTCCTCTGTCCTGCATCATGTGTTCTTGTTTCTGTACTTCCTGTTAAATGCCTTGAGCTCTGGTCAGTCAGGTATGAGTTTGCTCAAACTGACTGGTAATGGACTTCTAGGGTTTTATTTACACCTTTATTTTATCTAAACTAATGTTTTTTGGCAACTGTTTTCCCACCAACAGATGCTATAATAATGAGACTGAATGAAATATGTGTTAAATCCATATGGGGAAATAAGAGGGAAGAGACAAAGAGAGAGGTTTTGCATAGAAATAAGCAAAATGGACGTCTAGGAGCTGTTAAAATTAGGACTAAATTGAAAATACGTTTGGCAGATATGTGAGCGCTTGTGCAGATAGAAAAGCAAGATGGATTGGCAACATTAAATAATTACAGAAGCTAAAAGTTGAGAAAATAAAATATGTTACTCATTCTAAGATTTTATTTGCAGATTTTTTTAGAAAGATATAAGGTTTAAAATATTAATTGGACAACACAGTCAAATAAGTTAATTTATAATTTGATCATACTTAATGAAGTTATACAATTTGGAGATTGTAGTATTTGTTAAACTGGCAGGAATGTAATTTAATCTCAGGGAAACAGAAGGACTTAATGTGTTTAGCTGCTTTAGGTGAACTTCCAGTACGAGATGTAGTGAAATGGAGCTGTTCAGTTAAAACCACCATGTGTCCAATGCCAGAGTGTTCAAAAGAAGAAACTATTGGTCACTTGACTGTTGACTGTTATAGGACAAAGGAAATCTGGGAACAGTTTTCGAAATATGGATAAAACATAGACTGTACTAAGAGAAATATAACATAGATAGAAGGCTATCAGTATTTTAGGGAATTTACTACCATTCCGACTCCTCTCCCACTCGCTGCTGTTCAGGGGCTTGAACCAATGCTCAAATTGGTAAGGCTCAAGACTCCCTGCCCCACTGAAGATGGGGGTGGTGGTGGAGAACAATGTTCGATCTCTCAGTTGCAGAAGTGCTGTTAGACTCTGTGTTACTATTTTTTCTATATTTTCTAGTAGCTAACGTTAGCTATAAAAACACAGCAGCCCACCCCACCCAGCTTCTCTCCCAGCCCCACCTCCAAACCCAATCACTGCAGTGCCCCTCCCAAAGTGCCCCTGCCATTTTTGAGCATTTTTCAAAGCTGAACTGGGGTGGAGTTTGCTGAAGTAAGGGGGTGTAGTTACACATCTGATATTGCGATGTTACAACATACTTGTACGATGTGACGAATTTTGTAAAAACTGTGGAACGTTTATATCATGTGATATGATGACCTTTGTTGATACAGAAGTGATGGTTTTGATGCATTTTATTGTATATGATTGTATGTATGTTAAAAAGTTCTTTAAAAACTCTTAAGAATCTGATCTGGAAACTGAAGATAATCTTTACTCATCATGGTTTCACAGAGCCTTTAGTCATGAACATCATCCTACAGTTTTCTCCCTCAGAGTGTGAAGCTGAGTCAGGGTAGAGTCTCTGTATGATATCAGTGCTTTTGGATTCTTCTTCAGCAGGATCTTCACTGTTCTCACTGCAGACACACTGTAGCTGTTCCAGTGTTTCTGTGGGATTAAAAATGAATAATATCTTGATCACAAGTCGTGTCTTTAGCAAATACTTCATATTCCACTGTGGGAAAATATGGGTCACTGTCTGCTGTCTGTCAGTAGCTACGTGCTGCAATGCTAGTAAAATTAGAGCTGTTGTTAAGACTATAGCAGTCTTCACCACAACTCACTCCTTCCATCTGTTTGTATAACCTGGACAACTTAAAATATGCATGAGTTATACACTCTATACACCATAGGTCTCGAATTCAAGTTACCTGGGGGCAACTGGTGGGGTGGTCTTCTCAAAGGGGGGTCAACTGAAAATAATTTAGGGAAAAAAGTGCTGCATATTTTTTTCAAGCGTGAATTTTAACATCGAAAACTAAAATATGAGGATTTTTTTTTCCTACTATGAATTTGAACTACACTAGCAAGTTATCAGCAATTCTTCTGACATATTCTTCTTCTTATTATACTATAACTACACAGTGTTTCAATTAACTTCCATGTAAGAGTAGAATTATATGGGACTCTTATTTCGATAGCATTATCGTTCGTGCTGAACACAAGTGAAGTTTTTGAGAGGTCAAATCTGTTCTCAGCGTGTTTTATAATTTCGTTCATTTCTTAATTCTTGAGCATCAAGTTAGCAATGTTGGTTTTTAAATCAGTTATATAGAATTCCAAGCACCACAGAAGAGCTCGTCCTCACAGTCATGTGTGAAGGCTGAGGCCATATTTTGAAGAAAAAAAAACATGTTTTTCTGCAATTTTAACTACAATAATCTATACATGACTATGGAATATATAAATTAAACAGCATAAAGAAAACAAATGCCAAATAAATATTCTAAAATATATAATGAAAGTTGTGGTCCCCAGGAGTCGTGTCACTGGTGTTACTACAAAAATCTCTTATTTTGAAATAAAAATCACACTGATGACATCAATTGGCTTTCTGTTTCCTGAGTATCTATTAAGAAAAGCACATGGTGAGTCCACGGTGTCTTTTCAGTTATCAGAAATTTTCTCATTTAGCTCATGATTTCGTATGAAGCTTTTAGTTTAAGTCACTGGTGTGACCTACTTTATTCTTAGGTAGTTGTGGAAAAATAGAATACAAATGGATTAAATTGCATATTTTAGTGGATATTCCATGATTGACAACATGTGGTTTGATGTTCTGTAGCAGACATTTCGAAAAATGTATTTTTCATTAAAAATGTCTCTGGTGTTACCTTTCTTATGTGTAACACCAGTGAGGATTAGTGACACCAGTAACACCTACAGAGAGATAGAAAAGTGGACATTTCTGTAGAATGACCCAAACATTCTAACAATCACGCTTTGGAAGTAGCTAAAAAGTAGTGCACTACTTTTTCTGGAAAAGTAGCTGAATTGTAGCTGCTACAAATTTTGGGAAAGTAGCCAATTACTAATCACTACTAAAAAATCACTACTAATTTTTCAGTAGCTATTCCAACCCTGATCTGGGGTCACAGGTCGCAGGAGGAAGAAGGTCAAGCTTCAGCGTGTGGCTACAGATTCCAGAGGTGGGTAGAGGAGCCCAACAGTCCCAACAAGTAACTGTTTTATATTGTGTCATTCATGTGGAGCTCCACTCTTCCACAGCAGCCCTGGAGCTTTTTAGACTCTCATCTCCCCAACATAGCCCAGTCTATACTAACATACAGCATAAATACTCCACTGAGATCAGGAGCTTTTCAGTTTTTATCATATTTTCATAAACATTTCATTAATCAGAAGCATTTAATACAGAAATATTCACTTTGTAGCATTTATTGTTTGCTAGCAAGATGCTAATTTCTATTAGCATGCTTATGGGATTTTTTATAGGATGTTAGCGCCAAGCTAATGATGATGTACCTTCATTTTCCACACTGGACTTAATATTACTTATGGTAGTGTTGACATTTAAAGCTGGTAAGTCATAGATTTAAAATACTCTTTACTTTGTATGTTGCAGTTTTACAGTAAAATCTCTTAAATATTTAAACTTAGAGTCTAATTCTGAAAGTTACTGGATTAGCCTGTTAGCCTGTTAGCTATCTGTCGATCTGGTTGTTAAACAAGATCACATTCTTTTGTAGCATGAATATAGAATGATTTTAGACTGTCTGATTCATATACACACAATTTAATACTGCAAACATGCATTAATTCATTCTCTAATGTTCTACAGTAAAAACTGATTCCTACTAGAAATGACTCATCTGGTATTTGCTTATAGGCTGTAAGAACCATGTTAGTAGAGATGCTGTCTGTGAAAATGTAACTCCTCTGAACGCTTCGTCTGAAGTGCACATCAGTACATCTGTTAGGACTGTGTTTTATATCAGTGAGTTTATTTAGTGTCGGGAAAAAAACAAACATTGTTATTGTCTTTGTTGCCTGCTGCTTAAAAAAATGACTAAAATATGTCCAAAATATAGAAAACTTGTCTGTAAAGAAATCAGAGATTCAGCATCTATCAGCACTGAAGTCTGTTTGGTGCTGTTCTTCTGTTTTTAGACCCTTTTGGCCTAAAATTACATGCTAAATCTAGAAAGTAAGTTTTAAGCAACAGCAAAGCAGAACAGATGCTGAACCAGTAGAACAGAATGAGACACAAAAAGAGAATTAGTAACTTAATATGAATGTCTAAAGTAGAACTGAGTAAAAAGTCGATCAGTTTCCTCACAAATAGACTTGAGTAGAAGTAAAACTGTGACTCACTGAGGTACAAATCAATCAAAAGTTTACAGAGGTACAAGTAACTGAGTAAATATAACTAGTTATCTTTACTCAGTTACTTATTTTATTTAAATACTCCACTGTAGATGCTTTGTAGATGGATTCAACTAAATAGTCTTTTAAATTCATATTACAAACTCTAACTCACTAACTCAACCTGGTCTTAATCCTCACTCTGACTTTAGGATTAACTCAAAGTCTTAATCTTAATCTTGGTCCTAAAGCTGACCCTGGTCCAAAAACCCTCCAATGTTGAGAATCTACTGAGTTTCAGGTAGTTTGTTAACAGTTTGAACATTTGTAGATAATCTATTGTGGGCTGTTCAGATAAAGTGGAACAGGTTTAGTGCATTTGTGCATGTTTGTGGAATGAGATGAGAAAGTTAAGGTTAATTGTTTCTAGGTTTTATTTGTTGTAACAGGAGATCTGGATGTTTGTAAGATGTATTTTGAAGATATTTCCATTTGCAGTGTCTCATCACACTTTCTGTGTTTTTGCAGGTCTCACACTGGATCTGTCGTCTCCTACATTCGTTGCAGATAAATATAAAAATGCTTAAACTGCTATGCAGCTTTATATTACTTGTAGCTGTAAAAATAGATTCTAGAGTCTAAAATCAGGAGAAAGCTGTAGACGCCCCCAAATTATTTTAAACATTAGTTCTTAAAATCTGTGACACAGTAATCAAATCCTGAGATCCGGTGTTGACCAGAGGAGGATGGGTTCCCCTTTTGAGTCTTGGTTCCTCTCAAGGTTTCTTCCTCTTGTTCTGAGGGAGTTTTTTCTTGCTCATCTGGGGCTTGGACCCGGATTTTCTGTAAAGCTGCTTTGTAACAGAGCCTGTTATAAAAAGCAATAAATAAATATGTCTTGAATTAAACTGAAATGAAGAGAGAACAATGATTACATTTACAGACTCACTAGATACATGATCCACAGTTCCATTTACAGAAATTTCTAAAAATAATACTAGAACATTTACTTCTTAAGAGTGTTTCTGTTGTTCATAAGTTTATTAACTATTAAAATTAAACTTTTTTTTTTACCAAAAGTCATTTTCATGCAGAGAACTATTTATAATTTTTACACAACAAATTATTGTCTTATACAGTTTGTTTACTTGTGTTTTTTCAGTGTTGTTCTTCACAGTGTGGACTAAAGAGTAAAGAGGGAGATAAACAACTGAACAGCTAATGTAGTTTATCTGTATAGAAATGAAACAGAACATGAGCTATTTAATACAAATAATTTATTATGATTAGAGAAAAACTAACCAACACAAATAATTAAACATCCTAATGATAGTTACTTTAAAGTACTTACGTAACACATCCAGACGGGTGGGTGTTGAGCTGTGCAGTCCTAGCTGGTTGTTAGCAGTGCAGTAGTAGAGTCCACTGTGCTGGGAGCTGATGTTGGTGATGGTGTAATTCTGGCCTGTTGTCAGTGGTGCGTCTGCAGCTGCTCTCTGCTTAAACCAGGAGTAGATGAGAACAGGAGGGTTTGCATCACTGCTGCAGCTCAGAGTCACTGATTCTCCCTCCACTCTCTCTCCAGAGGAAACTACCACTGCTCTGGTGTTTCTAGGAGAGTCTGAATGGAAATGTGATAAAGATACAAACATTTGAGAGTTGGTTACTAATGCCCAGCAAATTTATTCTGTAATTTGAAACTGCCCTTTATGACAATGTACTGTAGATATCTGTGTACATTAGTGCATGTAAAACTGCCCACTCACACACTGGAGGAGAGACGAGGCTCTCATGACCTTCAACAGCACAGCTGTAGCTGACCGCACCACTGACCACAGCCACAGAACAGGAAGCAGATTTGCAGTGAATCACAAGTTGTCCGTTCTTGTACCAGATGTAAGTGAGGTTGTCTGGCAGAGTGCAGGTGCTGCTACACATCAGTTTCTTTCTTCCACTGTCTGTGTCTGACACTGTAACCTTCAGAACTAATTTGAAACATTTGCTGTTATTTTTTTTTTGCTGTTATTGTTAATTTCATCAATAGAATATTCTCACAGTTAACGAAACCTATTTTACTTTATGCAGCTCTACCTGTGACAAATAGAGTTACGCCAGGCTGTCCAGTGTATTCACCTCCATCAGTGTAGAATCTGAATATATATGTTTGAGCATCTCTCTTTCTCAGTTGATTGATTCTGATACAACAGTCATTCTGGGAGCTCTGTCTGTACTGCACTCATCCCTGATACTCCTCATCCTCTCTCACATCCACAGGCTCAGCACCAGCCTGCTCTTTAATGAACCACACTGATTTAGTCACTGTTTGTCCTCCAGGGTAATAAGAGCAGGAGAGATCAACTGATGACCCTTTCAGAGCACAGACACGTTCAGGAGTGTAAGTCACACCTGAACACTCTTTACCCAGAACACCTGCAACACACACACACACACACACACACACACACACACACACACACACACACACACAAACAGAGTCAGTAAGAATTAAAGGTAACGCGGATAAATGCAAGGCAAGCGTGGACTATTTTTCATCTCATCTTTTGCAGTTTTTAAAAGGAAACAATATTCAAAAATACAGTTTATTTTTTCTTTTTAGTTTGTTTTAGTTTGTTTTAGTTGTATTTAATAGGACCATCCTGCATGCTGTTATTAATGTCTGCAAGTATTGTAGTAACTCTTCTATTATTATTTGAACTCAAGTGCACCCACACTTGGTGCACACTTGGAACTCAAGATCAACCACAGAGCCACTAAGGTCATTTGGAAGCGACTTTATAATTAATATAATTAACCACTTATGTTGTGATTTCCAAAGGACGGGAGCAATTTAATGAGAAAAAACATCACTCTGGAACTAATTTTCCTTAAGCATTAGAACATGCAGCTACATCTGTAGCAGTTTTCAACTTTGTATTTGTTACATTAGTACCTGTAAAACAGCAAGAACTGATGGTGTGAGTAAACGTTTGCAGACACAGTAGCTAATGGCTCACCAGCATATGGAGCCTGAGTGATCTGAGGTTTAGTGAATGACACTTACACACTGAAGGAGAGCGGTGCCGTTTACCACTGCTGTCTTCTACCTGACAGGAGTAGCTGCCCTCATCAGATGACCTGGTGGAGTCCAGCACAATAAAGGCATCATCTGTATAGGCCTTGTATACTTCATTTCTGTACCAGTCATAGTTAAGATTTGCATCAAGGCTGCAGGTGGAGCTACAGATCACTTTCACCTTTCTCTCTCCTGCAGTCTCACGATCCACCTTCACCTGCAACTCTACACACATCACATCATATAGCAGAATTCTGCAAATCTCAGTTCTTGTTTATGTCTTATATATTTACATGTACAGAGACTGTATATAAGTGTTGGTGTCTTTGTGTGTTTATTTACCTGTAACAGTCAGATTAACTCCAGATGAAGCTGATATCCAGTCACTGCTTGATGTTCTGAATCTGAAGTTATAAACTCCAGAGTCTCTCACTCTCACATCCCTCACTGTCAGATCACAGTCATTCTGCTCTGTTCTTACAGAAACTCGTGCTGAGTATTCAGGATCTTTACTCAGGACTCGTTCTTCTCCATCAGAGTTCTGGAACTGATACCACTCTCTCTTTCTGACTCTGGAGGAATCAGCTGTTGTATATTTACAGGAGATTTTTACTGTAGATCCAGTAACAGAACAGAGACTCTGAGAGGAGAGAGTTACACTGTAATGAGCCTGAACTCCTGAAACAAACACACACACACACACACACACACACACACACGCACAAGGAGCATAAGTTAGACATGAGGAGGAAACTCGTGGTGTGACCACAGTGTGAACTCCTGCTGCTGTTGCTATGAGCAACACACGGATGTTTGAAGTTAGCCGGAGGTGTTAAAAACAGAGGAAGTGACCTCAGTTTAAAAGTTGTTTAACGAGTTTATATGAAGCTTTGCACAGTTTAGACACTGATAACAACTTAACCTTAAATACACAAAGCTTTAAATAAACGAGGTTTAGAGTAGATCAGATTTGTACAGTTTAGTATGAACACTGATACAGAAAATCTCTAATTCAAATATAAAAAAGCTTTAACAGGTGATAAAAGTGTGCAGTTATTAATCACTTGTTACTGTTACTGTTAAATGTTTTTTTTCTTCTGAAGCTTGTTTACACATAGTGTAGTCCAGATGTGTTCAGTTCTAGTCCTGAAGCATCAGTGTCCAGCTCAAACGCACCTAAAATGAAATAAATCATTTTGAAATCAGATTAATCTTTTTGAATCACCCTGTATATACATATATATATATATATATATATATATATATATATATATATATATATATATATATATATATATATATATACACACACACACACACATATATATATATATATATATATATATATATATCCAAAACCATAAACCCCCAGCATAAACAACACAACACTCACCATGAGCTCAGTGGACTGGACTTTCAGAGCTGAAGATGCAGGAGCTCTGGATCCTGGAGAAAAGCTGAGAGAGATGGACATTCTGTTCTACGTCTGTGGAGCAGCAGTCAACAGACACTTTGATACAGCATGTTATTTCCGTCCTGATAGAAAGCTGTTTTTCACTTAGGTGATTAGAGATAACATTAAAAAACACTCTATAAGCTTATTTAAACCTGCATGTAGAAAAAGCGACATGCTTTTTATTTTCCACAGAACCAATTGTTTATCTGTTTAAATGTGCATCATGTACATAATAAAACGCTTTACTAACTGAACAAAGAGTTTATTAGAAATAAAATGGTCTGACGAAGTCAGGCAGCGTAGCTAAGTATCAAAAGGAGCCACTTAGTAAAAACTAGAGAACTTCCACTGAGGTTCTGTTAGAACGGTTTTACTGCAGAACAAGACATGAACTTCACTTCAGAACTGAGAAACTAAAAAGCTGTTAAATCTGTGAAATGATCGAGAAGCTCACTGTGCTGTTGTTGTTAAATGTTAGATGCTGAGGAGAACTCGCCGTCTCTCACACGAGCTCTTTTAGCACGTTTTAAAGAAACAGTACAAAGAATGGTTTGTATTATTAATGTGCATTAATATTTATCTTTATACAGAATGTTTTAATCACAAATGTGAGGCTGTACAGTCCTGTTTAATCTGACTGACCTAACTGTCAGCAGCTAAATTAAGAAAAGCTAACTAGCTTAGCTAACTTATCTAGACATTTTTCTGTAATGTTTTTATTGTTAGACATTATATTAAATGATTTTTTATCAAGTACAGTAACCCAGATAAAGCTGATCTTACCTTAGAGCCAGTGTGAGTCTGTCTGTTACTAGTTCTGACACTGAGCTGTGAGTTTGCTCTTCCACAGAGTTTAATCCAGAACTTTTTCAGTTTTAGGAATGGAATAAAACAGCAGCAGCTCCAGATGATCAGGACAGCGTGTGTCAGACATTATAGGTGTCGTGTACTAAGAACAGAACTAATAAAAGAAAAAGGGGTTTGTTGTGAAGAAAATATAACCAGTAGACTCTGTAAAAGCTCTTAACCTTTATTTCCAGATCAGAACTCTGATTTGTTCAGCACTCTCATTCTCTTTCTCAGCCTCTTTATCTTTTTACCACCAGAAAGAACAAATAGACCCTCCTTTACCGACACAATAGCGCCCCCTTCTGATTTTTCTCAAAACAACTCCTTCAGGACAAACTCACGTCTTCTTAATATTTTAACTATAATACACTACTGAACGATTCTCAGTCACTCATTTACACCATTTCTTAGTTCTTACAATTCTGACTGTTTTTCCTGTGGAGTTCTTCCTTCACCTGATGGAGGAAGGAATGTTTAGAGATGACTGTGATTGGCTGAGAGGCATCAATCATGATTTTGTAAACAGTCAACTGGAGAAAGACGCTGCACTGTGTATGTAGCTCACATTTCACTGACATTGCAGATCAAATATTTCATTTTTGTTTAAATACTTTCACAAATGTTTTTCTTTTAATAAAATTCTCAGTTCTTTGCATCCATGTACGACATCATCATGGTCCTTTTCATAGTATTATGATGACGCTATGCAGTTGTGCTGCCACCATTTTGTAAGAGCATGTGTTCTGTCCCCTGGATCCTTTTTTTCTTTTTTTTTTTAAACTGTTAACTGTTTGTGCAGTTTGTATACTGACATTACTATAACTGTACTATTTAAACTCCTATAATAATAATAATAATAATAATAATAATAATAATAATGAAAGGTAACTCCAAGTTCATTCAGCAGTGCAGTGGCAGTTTTTTATGAGATTATAAAGCCATAATTGATCCAGCAAAGGCAGAAAAACACCTTTTTTGGGAATACTCACTCATTCTTAAAGCTGGGTCCCAAACTGTATGCAAACTCACTAAATAGTGTGTAAAAACAGTGCAGTGCCTTTAAAAGTGCACTCATTAGTGTAGTAGGTGAAGTTCAGCAGTGTGTTTGAGATGCAGTGTTAGATCAGACAGTGAGAGATTCAACAGTCCAGCAGCTCCAGTGTCTGATTATATCTTTGCTGTGCTGCTCATTAAACATTTCCAAGCGAAAGTTTCAAGGTATTTCCTGATTAAGGCTACATTTATTGAGGTAAACTGGATTTCTAAATTTTGTCTGTGAGTTGTTCACGGAGCATGTCCTCATTTTTTTTTGACAAGAATGAAATCCGATTAAACCGACAGTCTGTAATAATGTGGTTGTTTTTAGAGCAGCGCTGGAGCTTTAATTCCCAATTTGATGATTCAGTTCAGTTTAATAGGTTATGTAGTGTAACAGTCCTGTAGTAATGAGAGTGTGATAGTTATTCATGGGAGTTAAGTTACTTTGTAGGTTTGTCTGAAACCAAAATCGTTAGTAGCCCAAAATGCACCACTGTACACAGTATTTTAGAGTAAAAATAATATTTGTTTTATAAATGGTGGGAAGCAAGTGGCTAACTGTTGAATTACGACTGGGGGAGTCCAAACGGTGGTCGACATTAACGCTAGCTAACTTGGAATCAGCCACGCTAGCGAGATAATCAGTTGCCCCGTCCCAAAACGCATAACGTTACTAGCGCACTAAACAGTGTGCAAAATTAGCACATATACCATTAGAAGTGCACTCATTAGTGTAGTAGGTGAGTGCAGAAGTGTGTGGTTTGGGACGTGGTAACTGTCTTAAACATAAATCTGTCTACTGAAGTTTTAGCTTAGCGAGATTAGCTTGACTAATCAATTAACCAATGAACTGAAATAGTGAGATACGAATGAACTAAAAATATATCAAATCACGAAATTATCCACCAAAATTGGCAAATTATTACAGCTAAACTCCGTGTTCATCTAAAAGTGTCTAACGTTATCTTACCGGGGGAACAGAGCGGCATCGAGACCGTTGATAACGTTAGTAGACTAAACTGGACCCAGTCTCCCCCAGAGACCCCTTACTGCCTTTAACGAAGAGATTCTACTGTTACAAAAATATATCGTGCGCAAAGTATAAACAAAAGCGGTACAATTAGCTAAAATACTTCTAAAATGTGTACTGGCTCTGTAAGTTCATGCCTGAGCCAAACACGGTGCACTGTGGACTTTGTAGTCCTTAACCAACCAGTGTAGTCCTACTAAGGCGTTCACGTATACAGCCTTACATTGACTTCTTTTACGTTTTCCTTACATTTTAAAATGTGTACGGTTTCACATTTATCTCACGCCGTCACATCTGATATTGATAGAAGTGGAAACAGAAGCAAACAGATCAATTTTGAAGTCTCTGGAGACATTGGGAGCGCATTAATTGGCACGTGACCTGCACGCAGTGCGTTCAAGTAATTTCCCAGATAGCAGACAGTTCTGGGCCGATTCTGGCTCACATCCGCGAGTGTTGGTTGACTTCCAGATAGATATTAGGCATGTAGGCCACAACTGGGCCAGATGCTGGACAGTTGTGTAAGGTTTTGACTCATATTTACATTTAAGGGCAAATTCTGGTATGTGTGTTGTGGCCCAACAATGTGGTTGATGGAAAAGGGCCACAGCACAATTAAGTTGCGGGAGATTCTTGCTCGGTTGATTTACACCTCAGTACTTTTGGCCCAAGTCTGGCATGTCATAAGTGGCCCACTGCAATAGCAGACAGTTCTGGGCCGATTCTGGCTTATATATGCGAGTGTTGGTTGACTTCAGGATGGATATTAGGGATTTGGGCCAGATGCTGGACAGCTGTGTATGGTTTTAAGTCATATCTACTTTTAAGAGCCGTTTCTGGCATAAATGTTGTGGCCCAACAGTGTGAATAAAGGAAGAGGGCCGCACTTTAATGCTGTGGCAGACCAATGCTCGTTGATTTGTGTCTCAGTACTTTTGTCCCAAGTCTGGCATATCGCAAGTGGCCCATTACTGAAGTTACAGAAAACAGCCGACACTCGCTGTAAGGGTTAAAATCCTCATTTAACTATTTTTTCCGCCCAAGTTTATCATTTTCAAATGGACACGCCAGGAGGCAGGTTTGAAGAGAAGACAAATTCTCTTCAAGAAGACAAAGAACAAGAGGGTAAGTAATATACTTTAAAATCATATGTACATACTAACATGATTTGTGATGTGTAAGTTTAGTTCAGTGAGATTAACTATGTCTAATTATTGTTCCAGTATGGAAAATCAAAAGTTATAACTATAGCTAATTATGCTGTTTTGACATAACACTGGAAAAGCACAGGCTAACTAGATTAATGAAATCAGTTTAAGGTTTAGTCACGTTATCCTTTGTTGCTAATTCGTCGTGAATAATGTTAACTAACATTCCTTTTAGCTAAATTTTCAGAGTAGTTAAATAGCTTGCGGTTAGTGGGTTAGCTTGGAGCTAACGCGTTAACCCAAGCTAACGCGCTAGCTCCGAGCTAAAGTGCTAACCGCGAACTAACGTTAGCGAACGACCCTGAGCATTCAAAGGAATAGCCAGAGCCGGTTTATGAACTCTACAAGTTCTCTGGAATAGCCAGTGCTTTTCAAGTGTTATGTTATAATGGTGTAGCATGTTAATTCGCGGTTAGCACGTTAGCTCGGAGCTAGCGCGTTGTCTTGACAGCAGTGTTAAGTCCTCTCATCTGCACACATCACCCTTCTGTGTAAGTCAGTAAAACCAGAAGAAAACAGGAAAAACCTGAGGGGATATTTCCTGGCTGAGTGTTCATTGTCAGGAGTGCTTTACATTAGTTCAACCTATAAGTAGCTTATTATTGATTATGGGTTTCTTAATGTTTGTTAGAACAAAACCTTTCTTGTTGATCACAGATCTTGCCGTTGTGGAGTTCTTGCCTCATTATTTAGTTTCTGAAGTAAAACCCTCTGCTCCAGACGAACTGTTATTCTGTGACTGCTTACAGTGACACAACTTCCAAAGTGACAGAGCTCATTATGTCTGCAGAGGGAATGCTGATTGTGGTGTTGCTCCAGATTGTCAGGTAAAGGGATTTGTTGTACAGTGTAACACAAAAACTGTGTTATCTGGAAGTCCATTAAAGAAGTAAATGATAGCTGAATGCTTTTCCTCTTTCCTCAGGCATCAGGAAGTGGACAGGGTTTGACCGATGTAGAATTTTAGGAATGTTTATAAATGGTAAGTTTTTACTTTAGAACAAGTATTCTGAAAACTTTTATTATTATTATTATATTATTTCTTTATTTATTTATTTTATTATTAAGGTCACTGAATAACTGTCATTATCTAGTATTTTAAATACATCTTTGAACAACAAAAACATACATTGCTTGTTTTATCTTGTGTATTCACTAGCCGTTGTATGAGGTTAATTTACAACAGACCAAAACACTTCCGTTTTGTGTGTTTGTTTTTGTGCATCAGTATTTTTTCTACTTTGAAAATGTTTCTAATTGTGATATACAATAAACAATCTGACTACATTCTAAATGTTTTTGCTTTTTGTTTTGTTTAAGGGATTCTGCACTGGTAAAAAAGAATGTATGCAAAACAAAGCAAAATGATCATAATATACCCACGTAAGCTCATGATGGAACCGCTTTCTAAGCCCACCTCTTACTGAACTGGGATCCAATGCAAATCCCAGAACGGGCCCATGTTTAACATAATATAAAATAAAATCATGCATTTAAAATCATTAGCGATACAGCAGATTATCCAGTTTTGTATTTGTATACTAAAAAAAAACCTCTAGTAATTATTGCATACGGAATCAGAAAAAGTAGCTGTCAGATTTAGCCTCTATTTCAGTGGCCTCTCCACTTGGCTGAAGAATTTTTCATCTGCCACTGTTTAGAATGAATGCAGAAATATTGTGAGAAATGTATTTATGAATGTGGAAAACATACGCTTTGATACAAGGCAGATGGTCTGCGGAACGACCAGCAGTATATGTCCTTGAAGATGTACACACAAAGACTGCAGATAATGACCTGTCATAAAGGTCAAGATTTCTGTTTTTATTTATTTAACCAAAATCAACATGGAGTTTTCATTCTGAAATGGCTTTTGTCGAAACCTATCCATTAGTAGAAATAACTAATAATATTTTGCATGTTCTGCAATAAATGAGTGTGGCATTCTGAGGCCCACTTCTGGGCCAGGGACGAAGGTGGGTAGTCAGCCATAACTGTGTGCCATATATGAGGCAGATCTGGCCCACACCTTTTAAATATGCTCACTTTACTGCGTGGGGGCCAGATCTGGTCCACAGCCGTTAAACTTACACACATTACAGTACATGGGCCAGAGCTGGGCCAGATCCCTAGGTTCTACTCACTTTATAGTATGTGGGCCAGATCTGGGCCACATCTGTTAGTTCTACTCACTTTACGGGATATGGGCCAGAGCTGGGCCACATCCATTAGTTGTACTAATTTTGCAGTGTGTGGGCCTCATCTGGGCTGCATCCATTAGTTCTTCTCGTTTTACAGTATATGGGCCAGATCTGGCCCAGGGACCCAGCCAGAATTGGGCCAGAACTCAACCAAGGATGTGGCCCACAAGTGGGCCAAATAAATTTTGCTAAATGCGGAGCGTAAAAGCCTCATCTGTAAAATAAAGCTTACACGCTTAAACTCGCGCTGTGAATCCGGAGAGACTGAAGTGTCGGAGCTGCAGCTCATCACAGTTCAGTTCTCTAAGTAAACTCCTGATTCCCAGAAAAAAACACGCAATTTACGCACGTAATCATAACAGAGCAGCAGGAGGAGGACGCAGCCTTCAGCTCCACTCAGTATCGCACCTCTCTGGATTCGGGTCTTCAGGACCTCCCAGACACAGAGAACAGTAGAGGTTCTAAATGAGCATCAGAACTTTCCAGAAAGAAAATGATCAAAGGAATAAAATCATTCCTGAAACATTCCTGATTAAAGGGCTTTAAAAACCAAACCTACTAAAGAAATAAAGCAGAAAGAGCTACAAAGACTAAAGGCACCAAAGTAGACTCTGAAAAGGAGGATCCGCCATAGAAGATCTTCCTTATAGAACTGATTTAGACAGGATGGAAAGCAGTTTAAGGTTCTCTCTCTGTGTGGAGGTTCTTTAGGTTTCTTCACACAGAAAAAAAAACATTCTCTAAACTGAAGGGTTCTTTAGGGAACCAAATGTGGTTCTTCAACGGAATCGCACAGAGAAGCTTTCTGACACCTTTATTTTACTTCAGGTAACAGAAAATAAATAGAAATAAAAATGATTATTCAGCTTGCAAGTTGTGTTTATGTGTAGTCAGAGGCCCTCCTCCAGAGGGAGACAATAATCATTGGTCTAAAAGGTGTAACAGTGTGCGACTCTGAGTGAGTCAATGAGATTAAACGGAGGAAATGCCTGAACAAACTGCCAATCATAACAGAGCAAATTGCCTGTTCTGTCGTTCATCATCATGTTATCTATCACATGTCCATTTTTTAAATGGTTTCATGAGAGGAGAATAGCAAGATGGAGTTGCGACAGTTAGGGTTCATTTACAGCACATCCGTATATAGTAGGAAAGGAGCAGACAGATTGGGGAAGGCCAAAATGGGTGGCGAGGTCAAAGCATGTTTCAGGGTCTTGAAGGCATCATCAGCAGCTGGAGACCATTCGAAGGGCACTCCTTTATGAGTGAGGCGATGCATCGGTTCAGCAATGTGAGAGAACTGCTTAATAAATCTCCTATAATAGGAGCAGAGCCCCAAAAAGGCTCTCACTTCTGTAGCTGAGCGAGGTACAGGCCATGAAGCAACCTTTTCAGTGTTAGAGGGGTCAGGCCGAACACCTCCACTAGAGACTTGATGGCCCAAGAATGGCTTTAATTTTAGGCCAGCAGACCGAAAACGTTGGAAAACCTCTTTCAAGTGCTGGAGATGTTGGCAAAAATCAGCACTATATACAATGATGTCATCAAGATAAACAAATATTCCAGTGGAGGCCACGGAGAACCAACTCCATCAAGCGCTGGAAGCTTGGGGGGGCATTTGAAATTCCCATAGGCATCATCTGGAAATGAAAGAGCCCAGTACCAGTTGAGAATGCTGTTTTGTCTTTGTCTCGAGGGTGAAGCAGGATCTGCCAATATCCAGCAGTGAGATCAATGGTGCTGAATATACAGGCACCAGCTAGCCTACCCAAAGTGTCATCCACATGAGGGAGTGGATGTGAGTCCTTAATTGTAACTGCATTAAGTCGGCGATAATCCACACAAAATCGGTGGGTGCCATCTTTTTTCCGGACCAGCACCACCGGAGCTGACCAAGGACTATGGGATTCTTCTATGATACCATGCTCCAAGAGCTTGTCTACTTCCTGCTGTAACAAGACCTGTGTGGCTGGAGATGTGCGTTACGGCCGCAACTTAATGGGTTTAGCATCACCTGTATCAATGGCATGATGGGTAAGATCAGTATGGCCATAGTCATAGGGGTGGGAGCTGAAAACATCAGCAAAATCTTTCAAAAGGTTCTCAAGTTGTGGTATTTCACTTGGCGTCAGACACGTATGAGATAGATCCACTGCTGGAGTGGGGCAATTGGAGGTGCTAGAGGTGGCAGCTACTGAGACCAAAGTGTATTCCTCTTGTGGGAAGGGAAAGCACCTGGCCTAATGGGCATCCACCTGCAAGGGAGACTGGTTCTGGGGAGGGGTTAACTACCCTAACTAGCCCTTGTCCATCATGAACTGTCGTGAGTGTCCTAGCAACAGCCAATGCAGAAGTTGAAGGGGGATGTGGTTCAACAATGCCTACGTAAGATTCAGCACATGCCACCTTGGTATTGCCACTGTTAATGGAGACAGCAATCACCATTTCAGACAGAGGGGGGACAGTAACAGGGGAGGCAGCAATAGCCGCACATTGTAATGGAACAAGGTGTTGTGGGGAGGAGAAATGTACAACAGTGTCATGTATCTGTAAATGTGCATGAGGTACCGACAGAGAGGCAATGTGTTGTGTAAGAAAGTCCCATCCTAAAATCACAGGGTGACTGGAGGTGCGCACAATGTGAAAAATATGGGATAAGGTAACATCACCAATATGCACAAGGGCCGTAATACATCCTATCATATCCAATAAATGTCCCGTCACTGAGGAAGCCAGGACAAAAGACTTACTGATGGGTTGAGAGGCCAGAGCAGGGATAGCTTTACAACACTCCTCAGCGATGAGGACTAGACCAGAACCAGTGTCTACCAGGGCATACTGTTCAGAGCCTGAGAGGGTAAGTCTTATGACAGGAGCAGGGAATGTGTCAACATTAGGGTCAACAGATTGAGAAGGGGCCGACTGGGCTGGCGAAGCTGACATGTGGCCCGCAATGCCAGCTTCTAGTAGTTTCCCTGACGCTGGGAGGAAGGGGCTACAGCATCATGTGGTGTGGAAAAATGGACATGGCCTGAAGGGGAATAGTGAGAAGGGCAAGGAGGCCGATCATGTGAGGTTGAGGGTGGGGAAGGGGACGAGGAGTATCTCGCTTGTGCATACCGTGGAGTAGGGGATGGGGACCGGGCACTACAGGGCTTAGAAGTATGGGCTGTGTGAGAGGGATGATGAACTGGGTGCGAGTGACGTTCCTGGGAAGGGGAACGAGCAGAGTACCTGTCATGGCGATGCCTGGGAGGAGAGAAGTCCTCCCAGTACCCTGAACGCTGGCGACACGTTTCATAAGGACAAGGAAGAGGGTGGCGTGGTCTTCGAAGTTGGGCAGAACTGATGTCAGTTCTGAAGGTGGGTAGTCAGCCATAACTGTGTGCCATATATGAGGCAGATCTGGACCACACCTTTTAAATATGCTCACTTTACTGTGTGTGGGCCAGATCTGAACCACAGCCGTTAAACTTACACACATTACAGTACATGGGCCAGAGCTGGGCCAGATCCCTAAGTTCTACTCACTTTACAGTATGTGGGCCAGAGCTGGGCCACATCCATTAGTTGTACTAATTTTATAGTGTGTGGGCCTCATCTGGGCCGCATCCATTAGTTCTTCTCGTTTTACAGTATATGGGCCAGATCTGGCCCGGGGACCCAGCCAGAATTGGGCCAGAACTCAACCAAGGATGTGGCCTACAAGTGGGCCAGATAAATTTTGCTAACTGGGTTGTTGCTGCAGATCGTGACTAAAAGATCAAAGTCTGATATGTTGACGTGCATCTTATTCCTATAACAGAACGTTGATCTGCAACGTGTATCAGGTGCTGCAGTTAAGATGTATATTAACCAATTTTCTGTTAAACTGGGCTGCTTTATGCTGAGCTGTGCTGCCCTCTTGTGGCTGTTCTGAGCTAAATGTCTGAGGTGGACAGTGCTGGTGTGGTCAGTTCTCCAGCTCTTCTGTACCGGATCAATCATGTTCTTTTGTCATTTTAATCACTAATTTAACCAGAATTTCCTTCATTACCTCAGAGCAGTTTTCAGTTCATTAGCAGTGCGCTATCGTTTCTGTGGACATATTTTAAACTCGAAGCTCAGGATACAGAAAATATGTCACTGAAAAAGTAACAACAAACACACATTTAAGAAATATCAGTTAAAGGTGTTCATCAAAGGTATTTACAGACAAAAGATGTAAAAAAAAATAAAGTTGGAAAAACTTCAGAATTAAAATAAATGCAAAAAATCATTAATAAATGCAATGAAAAGGAAGAAAAGTTCATATCTGGGATATAATTATTATAGTAGTAAAAAGTCTGGAGCTGCAGTTTTTACACTGTGTTTTGTGGGGGGAGAGAATCTGTGAAGAAGGAATCTGTCCTGAATAAACACTTTATTTTAAGCCAGTTTGGGTTCCTGTGGTTTTATTAAATAAACACTGTTTTACTGACCTTCATTTTGCAGACAGAACTGGACTAATCAGTCTTACCTGCTTCATTATCTCGCGTTCAGCCAATAAGGGATGACTTTGTAAATAGATCAGTATTTCATTGGTCGCTAGATGGCGCTGTCACTCTTTGGTATTTAATGCTGGTGGTAAAAAGAACCAAATGCTTTTCTGTGATTTAGAGTCTCAAACATGATCAGAAAAACGCCTGAACAAAGAAACTACAGCTCATTTCAGTAAAATAAACCCATCAATGTTTTCAGTCTGTTAACGCTGTTAGTTTAAATGTGTTGTATATGACAGGATGATCCCATACAAATAACTAGAACAACAATATTGATAGAAACGAAGGAATCAGATCAGATCTCACCCCATTCAACTTCACACAGCTTAAATAAAGAGCTCAGTGTAGATTTAGTATCTGATAAAGTCTGTTAAGCTCTGTTTACAACATCAACAAACGAAAAACGACAAATAGTGACTGAACCTGGTACCGTTAGCTGGCAGCTATAGCTAAGAATCAAAATAAGCCATTTACTGAAAAACTACAGAGAACTTCCACTGAGGGTCTGTTAGAACAGTTTTACTGCAGAACAAGACATGAACTTCACTTCAGACTGAGAAACTAAATCAACACTCAAAGTTATCAACACTGTCAAACTGTAAAAGCTGTTAATCTGAAGTGTCTGAGCTCTGAGTCAACCTCAAATCAAAACTGATGTTTTTACCTTGTTAGTTTGAGTCTCTGATCATATTAATGATGATTCATAATTAGAAACACACAGTTCTTATTTTCTGTCATCTTCCACCAAAATATAATAACTTGCCTCTGAAACGTCTTCTGAGTGTTGGTGATGTCATCAGTGGGCGGGGAAAATAATATTAACCAATCATATCGTGTTTCAGCCCTCCCTCCCCCCCATCACGCCCACCTATCATCCAGTGAGTCTCAGCTGGTTCAGAGACCCTCCCTGATCCCGAGTTTCACTCAGAAATATGTTACAGTACTGAAGGAAATGCGTTATGATTTCTGATTGACTTTAAAGTAACAGGAACTGTCTGTGTTCACACTGTCAATCACCTCAACAGCCCTTTAAAATCATTACTTCATTCATTTATAGAACAGAATAATGTAACTGATCAATAAATAATAAACAACATTCACATTCAAATGTTTCTTCTTCTCTGTGATTCGTGTTCAGTTCTAGTTTATTATAATGAAGTGAATCATCAGATTAAACTGATCATAGTTTTCATGAACTGACAGATTCTCACTGTAGTCTTTAGAATCAGTGCATCAGTGAGAGCTGATCTGTTGTTCCTCTTCTAATATTTCACATTTATTTAAGCTCTTTAACACATTTTACTCTTTAATAGATTCTCAGTCCTTCACATACATGTATGACGTCATCGTGGTTTTAGTGTAGAGACGGTAGTTTTGGTAGAGGACCACTCTCCGGGCGATGATGTCATAATAGAAACACGCCCATTTATGACGTCACATTGCCCAATGTAAAGACCCGTCTTTTAACATTCTAATCATTCGATGTGATGAGACTGTGGAGGAACGATTATCTCAGATGATTATTATGAACTGTAAGAACTGACTGCAGAGATGAGGAGAGAAGATTCACAGAAGAAGAACAGCCGGACGACAGCGGTATTTAAAAGAACTCACACTTATTAATCTACTCTTAAATCTAAAGCATGTTCTTTATTGATATTCTGATCAAATCTCAGGTCTATATGACTACAGATCTGAGACAAATGAATGTGGTACAATTAAAAACTGTTCATCTCTAAATAAGTTACAGTAAATGTATTTGTTCTACATAGAGAACAAAGTAAAAAAAAAACATTTATTCTGATTATTTAACAAAACCTAAATGAAATCTATACAGTAGAGGTTGACAATATGGTTTTCTGAGAATATTGTGGATCATCAGTACTTATAGAGACTGAACAACTGCATATTTCATTACAAAGAGAGCAAAATCAGTCCAGGTTAAGTGGATTTATTGCAGTGCAGTGAAACAGAGTACAAAAACATTGTATTTGTAGTTTTTATAATATGTTTTAAATGTGGCTCTACTGGTTCTTGTTTGTCTGTTCAAACATATTAAACCATTGAAGAACCAATATTTTTATGAATAATGTGTACTGAGAAAATGTCTTAAAGTATCAGGATATCATATTTTTTCAACATATTGTCTACCCTTACTATGTAGATCCTAATTTACCCTGGTGTGTAGACTAACCAGTGGAACGTGTTCTCTGTTCTGTTTTCCAGGATTCCATTCGGAAGAGCCCCGTTATCCCCGATCCCTCCTGTCTGGAGAGAATGGAGCGAGAGAGGCAGGAGTATCTGGAGGGTCGTGGTCATATGTTGAGGGAAATGAACGACAAATATGAGCAGACCCAGGAGGTCATCCTCAGACGGATCCGCAGCTCAATCCAGGATCATGATCACCCCAAAACCCATAATGAACTGCACCACCAGTCCACCAGGAGGCTCCAAAGGTCAAATGACATCTGTCTGGAGCCCCAGGTGAAAAGGGGTCATTTAGGCCGCATTCGGCTGGAACCCTTAAGAGAGAAAAAAACGTGCAGCAGCCTGGAGAGCCTGTCTGGCTCTGATGTGGACCCACCCTACATGGAGCCTTTTCCACCTTCAGATGAGCCCCGGAAAAGGGAAAGGCCCCACCACAGGGCTCAGGGCTTGAAGATGGCTGTTGAGCAGGAGTGCTCCCCCTTCAGGCCAGAAGACCCCTCCCCAGAGCTCTACGAAGATGTAGAAGCCATGCAGGACCACCTGCGTGACCAGGCTGAGTTAGCAGCTTGGATTGCAAGGTCCATGGGCCGCATTGTGCGCTCCACTGAGGTGGAGAACCACACACCCATGGAAGTGTACTCACCTGTAGACTCCTGCACCCCTGAAGAGCTCCGTGCACTTCCCTTTCTCCACACACCTGTCCCTCCACCTGTTGCTGCCAAACCCAGCAGACTGCCCAGACTGAAGAGCCTGCTCATGGGGGCCAAGGATGGGAACAAGGCCAACTACACACCAGGTGAGTTCCAGTAATGAAAGAATTAGTCTATTATTAGAGTATTTATAGCAGGAGTGAACACCACAGAGTTCATATGCAGCATCATGACCAACTCCTCATAACTCAAATAGAATAACTTTCTATTTGCAAATTCATATATTTATAAAGCTTGATAATTGTTTAGGATCCTTATTCCCTACTAGTATTTTTAAAGAATACTAAACTTAGGTTTATCTTAAACCACCAGATAGTTTGTTAACAATTAAAGCATCTGTAAATTATCTATAGGAGACTTTTAGAATAAAGTGTGACCAAATTCTGTTTTTCACAATTTTAGTGAAGAGGAATGAGAATATTTCAGTTACTGTAACCACAAATATAAACTGTGTAATTGTAGGCAGCAAAATACCCAGACTGAGAGGTCTAGTTAGGCAGAGGAGGAATCCAGGAGAAGGTCATGTGGAGCCTAGAGACAGCAGGAATGCCCCAGAAGTGGCTGAATTTAGCCAGGAGAGGAGATCAGAAGCCCAGTTGGATCCTACTGGCAAAAAACCTGTGAGAGAGAGAAGGAGAGCAGATTCACACCTCAAGCCTGTAGAAAGCAGAGCTGCTCCAAAGGCTGTTGAAGTTTGTCAGGGAAGAGCAGAGACACTGGAGACTCCAGCCCTGATCAGTGAACAGCCTCTGAAAAATCCTGAACTGGCTCTCAGACAGACGTTTAAACTACTGCAGGATGAGGAATGGTATGACTTTAGTGAACCAGAGTAGAAACACCAAACTTACAGTGTGCAGACAGAATGAAGATCAGATTCTAATGGAGCAGTGATGTGTTTTAGGATAGTGTTCAGACTAGAGTTATAATAACTGATGATACCAGAGATTATACAGTTTAAATGCTGTAGATTATACACACAAAATTAACCATCTCTACTGAAAATGTCCATTATCCACAGCTAGTGCTGCTCCTGTGTTAAATGTTTAACATACTGGCTGAATCAGTCTTTATCATGTTTACTGTGATGTTCATCTCATTCTAATGTCTCTCTTTTGAAACAGGGAGAGGAAGATAGAGGGGCTGAAACTGGTGCGTGCTCTGGGGGAGCACCACCCTGAAGTCCTGCTACCTGAGCTACACGACATCTGCCTGACCGTCATCCAGGAGGTCAGACACACACTTCATACGCACTCTAGTCAAAAGCTTCTGTAGTGATAACTGAGTGCTCTGTAAAAAGACTCCAAATAGCAGCTTTGCAGTTTCCATCTGTACTGAAAATGATTCAGTTTGTAACTAAAATCCTGAGAAAGATTTCTTTCTTCATAGAGTTTTCATTTCATTACACACAGTCATAGTTACTCATGTTCTAAGACAAAAGTCAGTGACTGAACTACAGACAGAGGCTCACTGTGCTTCTTTTGTGTTCACTGTCTCAGGTGAAGAACCTGCGCTCCATGGTGTCTCGTGCTGCCATGACCACTCTGGCCCACCTGTATGCCCACCTGCAGAGGAAAATGGACCAGGAGGTGGAGAGCACTGCCTGTGTCCTGCTGCACAAGGCTGGGGAGTCCAGCCAGTTCATCAGAGAGGATGTGGAGGTGGCCCTCAGCATGATGGTGCAGAACTGCTCACCTGGTCGGGTCCTGCACGCTCTGCTGACTGGTGGATTCAGGTAAACATCACAGTACTATTATTAGGATACAGTATTATTAGGGTAAAATTGTAAACAAAAATACACCAAACTATTAAAGACATTCTAAGTAAAAGTGGCATGCAGTCAGTATAAATACATATGGATGTCTCTCTCACTGAGTGTTCACTCTTCACTCTCCAGCCACCGAAACGCCGCTGTGAGAAGATGCACTGCGCAGCATCTGGAGAAGCTCGCGTGTTTGCTGGGAGCTTCACGTCTGCTGAATGGCAAAAAGGACTTCACCTGCAGGTTCCTGACCGCCATCAGCAAACTGGCCCTGGACTCTGCACAGGAAGTGAGGTATGTAGCTCTCCTGCTTTTTACGGCCCCCGGGTCAGTACTGTCCCCCATGAACATGTTTCATTATCCACCAGCACTGAAAAACATTTTTATCATTCTTCCTCCACAGACTCCATGCACGCAATGCTCTGAGATTTCTGGGCAGCCATGAAGACTGTATGAAGATGGTGGAGAAATTTGTGCCAACGAGAGATAAAACATCTATTAAAGACATCATCACAAAGAGCAGGTAAGAACAAGAACAAGGAAGTGACCCATAAATAAATGAGCAGAACTGTCTATGAACAGTTTATTTGAAGTAAACTGTTATTAATGAGATTGTGTCTCCTTTTAACTGTACAGATAAAAATCTCCAGAGACTCCAGAAATGACCTCACACTGGAAGAAAGGCGGCGAATTTCAGCAAAACAGCAGCAAAAAATAAACAAATTAATTAATCAATAAACAAATAATAAATTATGGTCTCTCAATTCAGTTCACTTAAAAATGTACACAGTTTTCCTTCAAATGGTGTTGAAGTAGAGCAGTGCTCTCTCCTCTCTTTTAGAAAAGCTGCAGGTCATTAAAGTTGAGACTGGCCAAGCAACACCCTTCAGATAGATTACCTGTTTTAACATGAAGGTTCTTATAATTTTGTCTTTTTGTTAACTTTTGAGGAACTGCAGTTTAATATATGTCTACTGTCATCACTACGTTAGTTGTTTATCACAGGTGGAGAAACTAGGGACACAAATGGACACTATTTCAGATACATGACTTCAAAAAAACATATAAATACAGAATACAGTCTTGTATATTTTTATTTAAATGCCCAGCTTGTCAGTAAAGAAATAGAAAATACAGTGGGAATGTGACAGATAATGTCTTTTGTCTAATGTTGTTCATACTGGAAATTACAAGATGAGCAAAATACTCCTAGTGAGCTGTGAGATACTTGGTCAGCATATAAATACAAGCTAACAGACTTTCCAATAAAGAGTGTAAAACTGAAGATCTGTAACAACATTGAAATGTCTGTGTTTAAGCTAGAGCTGCCATAAACTGTTAGCTTGATGCTAACACAACATTAGAAACCCTATTTGGGACTGTGTTCATAGTTTTCTACCAGTATTTCAGTGTAAACTAAATTCAGTCAGTGCGCACAATGTGCAATAATCAGCTGATTTCAGTGTTTGTGTGGAATCCAGAAACATTTTAATACAAAACAAATTGTGAAGCTGGAAAGTAAAAAAAAAAAAAACATTCTGATGCTTTAAATTTAAGCTCACTATAATCTGGTCACTTTGAAGGCCTTGCTTTGATGCATGCTGTCGTGGGCTGTTTACAATGAATGCATTTGGTATGATATGATTTTTATGATTATTATTTTTATTTTTATTTTAACTTCTAGTTGTACCAAAAATATTTGCAACCCTGAATCTGCAATATATTTTGGTTGATTGTCTGTAATAAAATACTACTATTGTGCTAAAATAAATTATCTACTAATGTACTGAACTTCAATAAATGTAAAATGAATTGAATCTACATTTAGTTCTTAGTTGAGCTTTAATTGTACATAAAACAAACAATATACATTAATATTAAAAGGGGTTTTGATCTTCTGAACAGTTCAGTAACTCAGTTCTAGAGTGTCAGTGAGCAGGTGTTGAATCTTCTTGTCCTTCTTGATTCAGACTGCAGAGAGGAGGGAGAAGAAGGCAGCGCTGCAGGAGAGCTCCATCCCTCTGCTGATCCACGGTCACACTATAGAGGAGTGCAGACAATCTACCACTCTGTGGTGGACTCCATGGTCAGCACGGCCTCTGGACAGCCTCATCCATACAGCCTGGAGCTTGGCCTGAGGATGAGGCAGCGCCTGTGGGAGACACTCCGCTGTCCCACTCTGAGAGAGGAGGAGCAGCCTGATGGACAGCTCGGCGTCACTGAGGGCTTCAGCACACCAACGCTGAGAAGCTTCGCTCCTCTCATTGAAGTGGACATCAGTGGAGAGCCCGTCTCTAAACATCCTCAGAGGCCATGACAGTGAAGAGACCGGAACTCTGTTTAATTTTTATCATTGTTGTTATTTTTATTATGAGTATTATTGCTGTGATTATTATTAAGTGGTAACACATTATTTGGATAGCCCACTGTAGATGCTTATTGTTAATGCTAATTTGATTCCTTATATTCAACTAAATACTTTTATAATTCATCTTAACTTTGACTAACCCTAAACCTGGTCCAAATCCTAATGCTGCCTCAGAGCTGTTCAGAATCTACTACAATTCAAACAGTGTGTTAACAGTCTCATCTATTGGGGCTGTTCAAAATCTGTTAAGCTTTTTCTGCATTTGTGCATTTTTGTGTCAGGAAAGTTAAGGTTCATTTTAACATGTTTTCTGTTTCTGGGTCTTATTTTTTGTTACCAGAGATCTGGATATTTGTAAAATGTAGGTTGATCATCACTCTTTGTGTTTTTTTGCTGGTCTCCCAGTGGATCTGTAGTCTCCTTGCATGCTTTTCATAATATAGTGTTTATATTGTTATGCAACTTTATATAAAAAAAAAAAAATAGATCAGAATGATGGACGGAACTGAAAATGCCTCTAAAATGATGGAGAAACCTGTAAACAACCAACAATTATGAATCCTTTATATTTGCAATGTAGTAATCAAATCTCGAGACCAAAATGACTATAAAAAGATCATTACAGTATATTTAACATTTAATAATGAATAATGAACAGAATTCTTGAAATACTGAATGAAACATTTAAAAGCAGCTGTTGGTTTGAGAGCTCGTCCCATGTTGCTCTGCTCTGCTCTGATCTCTCTCTGCTTATAGTGAAGCTTAAAGTGGTCAGATTAGAAGAGGAGATGCTGCTCCTGTTTCTGTCTTTTATGTTTCTCTTTCTATGCCGCTCTGCTGACCACAGCCTGCTATAGTCCTCTATCAGAGCAAAGTCACACTCAGCCACTAGAGGGAGACAGAGAACAGTTAGCGTTAGCAGCATTTAAAGGGCAATTCCACTTAATTAAAAAAAAAATTGCATAACTCAATCATTAATCATTAATTTATTCAAATAGTTCTCATTGTATTATTGTTTTGCTATCCAGTGTCGACCAGAGGAGAATGGGTTCCCCTTTTGAGTCTTGGTTCCTCTCAAGGTTTCTTCCTCTTGCTCTGAGGGAGTTTTTTCTTGCCACTGTCGCTGCTGGCTTACTCATCTGGGGCTCGGACCCGGAAGTAAATATATAAATAACAAAACAAATGTGATTAGTTGAAACTTAGACACCTAAAATACTATGATTAGTCGAGTAGTTGAGGAAACAGCCCGAGCCTGAATGTAGAAAATGCTAAATGATTATTAATTATTCCCAGTTTAGGTGTTTATTTACTCCTTATTAAAAGAGCATTTCTGATATTCATAAGCTTATTAATTGTTAAAGTTAATCATTTTTGATGATAGTCATCACTTTTTACACTGAACCGTTTATCATTTTTATGTAATAAATAACTGTTTTTGTACACTATTTGTTTACTTGTTTTTTCCAATGTTGTTATTGTTATTCTTTTGTGTAAACCAAATAGTAAAGAGGGAGATAAACAACTGAACAACTAATGTAGATTATCTGTATATAAATTAAAAACAACATGATGAACTAACAATGTCTATATCTACTAGCAGTGGGAATTACTAGAAGCCCCACAATATAATATTATCATGATTTTTGGGTCATGTTATTTGTTGGGTTGTCTGAAATGCAATATATTAAACATTAAATACTACCAATAATAAATATTCTTTTCAAAAAAGCTTTGTTTTGTGTAACAAATCTTATGCATTATGAATCTGATTTTAATATTTAAATCCTAATTTTAAATAAAGCAGAATTTTAAAGTAGATAAGGGAACATGTTTCTATGTTACAGTGAAGCTGTTACTCACTACACTTCCTTGCTGAAATGGATGATCCACAATGCTTCAGTTTACAGGAAGTAACTGACACAGAGGCCTTATGTTGGTGCTTTATGGTGGGGCTACCTGTACTTACACTTGATTAGTGTCTGTATGAATGTATGTAGTTTCTAATGTCTGATCTCTGTTTGTCCCAACACAATGTACAAATAACACAGACTGAAAACAGATTTCCTCTTTGGAGGACAATAAAGAATCTAATCTAATCTAATCTCTCTAACCATCACTGATAGAGGCCTTGATCTCACCATAAAGCAGAAAAGACTTCGCAGCTCCATCTTGTGGACAAAGAAAACAATTCATCTGGGTTTCCTATTAGTTACCAATGAGTTTAGAGAACACACACACACACACACACACATACACACACACCCACCCTCTAAACTGTTTATCCTTCTGGGTCACGGTGGGGGGCTGGAGCCTATCCCAGCTATCATTATATCATATTCATCTTATCTATAAGTGAATTATTTATCCTCCACAAAATATTTTGATGATTTGTTGTATGATTTTATTCTCTCAGCCCTAAAAAATATTCATATTTACAGTAAGTAGAAACTCTATCAGAACAGTCTTTATTTCATCTTGTTCCAGCACAGTCATTAACCAGTGAAGACAGTTTTAATCCACTCACCAACATGCAGACAAAAAAGGGAGACACTGCATTCATTTCCACACACTGACAACTGAATATCATTTAATACACAATACATCATTATTTCAGACAGTTTATTTACTTTTCTTTTTCAGTGCTGTCATTCTTCAGAGTGTGGAGGGAGATAAAAAAGTGCTGTTAGTGATATTTAGATATACAGTCATATGAAAAACTAGATTCATAACTGGAATAGTTGTATAAAAGCTTATATAATATCTGAAATAAGCCAGTTATGGCTGATTTTAACATCATCATATCTTAATAAAAGTTCATTTATTTACAAGCAGTATTAACTGTTCCACTATGATGGACGTGCAGACACATCACTGTAACAGAGAACAACAGTCAGCCAGTATCTATGTATGTTTATCTGTGATGTAGAGCACCGTTAGCTTTTCTCTGACACAGTGACTGTAGGACTTTTTAAGGTGGATCCACAAAGGAGCCATAATGACTGTACTGGGGCAAATAAATACCTTTAAATTCAGATGTCAGTAATTGACTTCACTGTTAAGTAAAGATTCTGCATCAGCATCTTTAACAGAGTCATGACAAAAATGATAAACTATATCAAAACTATGAGAATAAATGGAGAATAATGTAAATAAATACATTTATTCCTGCTTTACACCATCTCATGTTTATAATTTACACACACTGATCAAAAATGTTTCCTCTAATGTCATATTCATACTGTTAAAAGGATCAGAGGATTAAAGTCTGTACAAACAGCATATTAAATAAACCATAATAAAAGATATAAGTAAAGGTCTGTTTTTGGATCCAGTCCATTTTTTACAACAACATTGCTATTAAGAATCTCTCAATATTGTTTTAATCAATCACTTCACCTAAAAATCCCCCAAAGCAGCATTTGTTCATTTTTTGGGGACCCCTGTTGAAGTGAAAGAGTCTCCAGATCAGCTCTGGATCTTTATGTGTGTTGATTTATCCATTATT
Organism: Colossoma macropomum; assembly: GCF_904425465.1. Lineage (NCBI taxonomy): Eukaryota > Metazoa > Chordata > Actinopteri > Characiformes > Serrasalmidae > Colossoma > Colossoma macropomum. Next base: position 245,236 of record NW_023495014.1, read on the forward strand.
GATCAGAGCTGTTCACTGTGTTTAAATTTGATTAATTTATCTCAGACTCCAATAGTGTCACTTTCCTGGAGCTGTCCAGAGTGCTAAACTCCATCACCTCTTACTGACCATGGATATTTACTCATTTCATTCGTTTTTTGTCTTTATTTTACTTATTTATACAGTACAAAAAGAACTTGATTTGTTGGTTGTATATTTAATGCAGCACAGGCAGTAATAATGAACTAAACAGCTAAACAGAGGATCATCCAGGATTTTCTGAGACAGTAAAACTAATCTCTGGAGGTGTTGGTCAGTTGCAGTCAACGTCTCAAGCAGGTCCAGAATCTCTGCAGAGCAGAAAAGATCCCCTTCCGATGACAACAGTCATATCTTGATTCTTTAATGACCTGGTAATTCAGAGGATCCAGTGATATTCGAGAGAAAATGTTCAAAAGACAAAAACGTTTTAGCTTTGGAACATTTTTTATTATCACAGGACGCAATAGAGGCAATTTTAAGAAGAGAACCAAAGCCAGGGTCGTCATCTCTGGAGCGCTGCCCACCTCCTGGAGAGGAAGCGAGGTGTTCAGCAGTTCCTCGCAGTAGACAACGGACAGGTAAGTAGAATCATCAGGAGACAGGTAAGTGCCTTTAATGATATAGACAATGTCCCCTTAACTGCTACCATTCCTCGCTGTTTCTGCTGTCTCAACACTAAAGCTAGTTGTGTAGGGAGATTTTGCTCCAAAGACGTCATTAGAGTCATCAAACCCCATGTAATTAAAAAATCAAAGAAAAACGTGCGCGGTCATAACCCTGATAATTTAATTAGCATAGACCTTAATAAGACCAGTCCCAAACACATAGTGTAACTAGCAGAGAATTAAACCTTGCTCAACTCAATGTAAGGTCACTAAATAACAAAACCCTGCTGATTCGAGATCTTATCAAGGAGCATAAGCTGGATTTTATATTTCTGTCGGAAACATGGCTCAGTGATAATGGCACAGCAACTTTACTTGAAGCTGCTCCTGAAAACTACAGATTTATGCATACAGTAAGACAGGGCAGACGAGGAGGAGGAGTGGCCTGCATTTATAATAGTGACTTTATCTGCAAAAGTACCTCTATTGGTGAATTCATGTCTTTTGAGTATGTTGCAATCAACCTTTTTAATGATACACCTGTGTTAATAATTGTAATATACAGACCTCCGAAGGAAAATAGTAAATTTTTGTCAGAAATTGCGGAATTATTATCTGTAGCGTCCACAAACTATGATAAGATTCTTCTGTCTGGGGACTTTAACTTACATATCGATAGTCCTTCAGATAGTAATGCATTAGAATTCATTAGACTTCTAGAGACATCTCTACCCACAAGCTAGGTCACATCCTGGATCTGGTCATCACTAAAGGTTTAAAAACAAAGGTGTCTAAAATCTCGGATGTTATCAGATCACTTCTGTATGTTCTTTCAAATCAATTTAGAAGTAAAGAAGAAAGTACCTGAAAGTTACTTTAAAACACGTTACATAGACTCAGAAACAGTTGAAAAGTTTAAAACTGTTTATAATAGTTCAGTGAATACAGATACAACTCCATCCTGTAATGATCTAGTCTCCGATCTAAGTGCTAGATTACGGGAAGGCCTTGACCTTCCCGCCCCAATAAAAAGGAATAAAAGCTCGCACACTCTTAAAAATCCATGGATGAATGTGGAAATACGCCAGCTTAAGAGAAATTGTCGTAAATCAGAGCACTTATGGAGGAAAACTAAACTGCAGGTACACTATGATATTCTCAAAGAGCAGATCTCAGTCTATAATAATGCTATTAAAATATCCAGACAGTCATATCTCTCTAGGGTAATCAATAGACACAAAAATAATACCAAAATCCTTTTTTCCACTATAGGCCGACTAAATTAACTCTAACTTCTCTGCTAGTGCGTTTAATGATGATTTATCTTCTAATATCTGTGAAGAGTTCGCAATTCATTTCCAAAATAAAATAGACCTGATATGACAGGGTGTAGCTCAGCAGACGCAAACAAGCTCCTATAATGTTCCTGATAGGTCACCCACATCAGTAATGACATCTTTCTCTGTTATCGTCTATGAGGAGCTCACAACTATTTTAAACAAACTAAGTTCATCCACGTGATCTTGACCCTGTTCCTACTTCATTCCTTAAGATGGTTTTTGATTGTGTGCACAATGATGTTTTAACTATTTATTAGTTTATTTATTGTTCTCTGTCAACAGGTGTTTTTCCAGATGCTTTCAAAACTGCCCTGGTTAAGCCTCTGCTAAAAAAGAGTAGCATGGATCCTTCTGCACTAAATAATTTTAGACCGATTTCAAACCTACCTTTTCTAAGTCTTAGAAAAAGTTGCTTTCAAACAACTAAATACGTATCTAATATTAATTTATATGAGAAGTTTCAGTCAGGTTTTCGTTCTAACCATAGTACAGAGACAGCATTGATTCGTGTAATGAATGACCTCAGGCTCAGCGCTGATGCACAAAATCCTTCTATTTTGGTTTTATTAGATCTTAGTGCAGCCTTTCGTACCGTTGACCACAAGATTTTACTCCAGCATCTTGAATACTGGGTCGGCCTCTCAGGCACAGTTTTAGAATGGTTTAAATCATATTTAAGTAATAGGCAGTTCATGGTTTCACTTGGAAATCATTCATCGAAACGATTTGCCGTTTCTTGTGGAGTCCCCCAGGGTTCAGTCTTAGGGCCTTTGCTTTTCTCTTTGTACATGCTACCTCTGGGTGATGTTATTAGGAAACATAGTATAAATTTTCATAGCTATGCTGATGACACCCAGTTATACATTTCTAGACAGACTAACCAGCTGTGTGTCAGATATTTCTCAGTGGATGTCGCCAAGTTTTGTACAATTAAATCATGAAAAAACTGAATTACTGATTGTTGGTACAGAAAGTCAGAGAAAAATGATTTTTGAGAAACTTGGTTCTTTAGCTTCATCTACCAAACCTGAAGTACGAAACCTGGGTGTGATCTTAGACTCTGAGCTCTGTTTTACCCCACATGTAAACACGGTCACTAAAGTAGCTTTTTATCGTGTAAGAAAATCCTAACAAAAACAAAAAAGAGAGATCACATCACTCCCGTTTTGAAAGAACTGCACTGGCTGCATTCAGGATAGATTTCAAGGTTCTGCTACTAGTCTTTAAAGCTCAAAACAACCTAGCACCTGCTTACATCACAGAGTGTCTGTCTGTTTATGTTCCGGCACGCAATCTAAGATCTGCAGATAGTGGCCTTCTACAGATACCCTCTGTAAAATACAGAAAACATGGAGAGGCCTCTTTCAGTTATCATGCTTCTAAACTGTGGAACTCAATTCCACCTATATTAGACAGTCAAGCTCAGTGCTCACTTTTAAGAAGCACCAAAAAACGTATCTCTTTAAATTAATATTTAACTAAAACTGAATGTCTCATGGTGTTTATCTTGTAATTTAATCTTCTTCATTTTCTTCTGATTCTAATTAAGTACTAATGATCTTTTCTATAACTATGTTGAGCTGCCACCGGCATGAAAAGTGCTATATAAATAATAATAATAATAATTATTATTATTATTATTATTATTACATTATTATTTTCACAAAGTCCATTCATTCTTCTCATAGAGAAACTCTTTTAGACCAAGATTTTTGTATCTGGGCGTAAGAGTGTGGTGCCGACCACAGAATGATGACACGACTTCAATGGTCTAGTGACTTGCCGTTAACACTGGAAATTATCTGTATCAACAAAAATGAAGCCAAACATGATAATAAATGATAAAAAAAGTTTAGAGAGCTGAGATGATCACAGTCTGCTCTGCTAGTGAACATTCACACATCAGGAACAAGCTTTACTTTAAACTACATCTATGTCATGATTAGATGATGATACAAGTCCTAGTTTATCTGTTTCCAATAAAGTGGTTTAGAATCCTTGAAAGAGTTTGTTACTGTTTAATGAAGACTATTTTTGGTTGATTATTTAAGAGTCAAAATAATTAGTTTTAAATAAAATAATAAAATCCACAAGCAAAATATTAACCATACAAATGTCCAAAATATGTTGCAAATACAAATACTTTCAAAAAGTTTACTACTCCGTTTTTGCTTCTGGAATGACTTTTTTCTTCTGACTTTTGGCACTTTTTAACAGGGGGCAGGTCTTAGAAGAGGGCGTTCACCTGCACTCTCTATTGGTCAACTGATTTAGAGTGACAGGACTCTGAACGCACAGCCCACTCAATGAGCTGTGATCTGCCTCTAACATGGTGGAGCACTTCGTACTCAGTGTAGTAGCGTTATTGCTAGAGAGGATTGTTTATCAAGGTTGTTAATGTAACACACGCTCATTGTCCTATTCACCCTGTGTAAACTTGGAAATTGAAGTATATTAGCTGTTCGCTGCTTTATTTTGCTAGCGCCACCTACCACAAAGTGTCAGCTAAAGAGCATCCTCATACTTGTATGTTGCACACAAAATGTATTATTATCCCTTGCACTTCCATACAGTAGACTGTTCACTGTATGTAGAATACAACACATAACTGCTTACTCTAACAGTATGAAACATACCTTATATATTACAGTATTTATGGTATTATGTCTTAGTAATATGTGTATATCATTCATAGATATATTTATAATTGCGTATATTTTGTTCATATAGTTATATATTTCATAGATACGTCATATTTATGCTTGTTATTGAACATTTGCACTGTCTGTTTTGCATTATTGCTACTATTTGCACTTCTGGTAGATGCTAACTGCATTTTGTTGCAGTTTATCTATCAATCTATCAATCTATCTATCTATCTAGCTAGCTAGCTAGCTAGCTAGCTAGGTGAGCTTTGCAGCTGTTTAAATCAGTGTGTATTAGCTCTGCTTCTGGAGACCTACAGCTTCACACAGTTTCAACTATTCCTTACATTGCAACACCTGATTCAGCTAATAATCAAGCCCTTCATGAGCTGAATCAGCTGTGTTGGTTCAGGAAATCGTTGAATTTGCTGTGGGGTCAAGGGAAATAACGCAGCACTGACCTAAACACAGTGAAGAGTGGAAAATACCCCTGATACCTACTGCTGCTGTGAGTTTGATCACTACAAAAGGAATTAAGTTAACCTGTCATGGTTGGCTGTAAGTTCTGGGGGTTATGACAGCTGTTCTGTCAGTCTTTTGTTGTTTCTATCTGCAGAATCCCTCAGTGTCAGTCAATGAAACAGGCTTCCTATCTCAGCACACTAGTTTACAGAACGCTGCTGCTCTAAATTACATAGCCTAGTCTATACATAGTCATAACATAGTCTTTACATAGCATAGCTAGCATCTGAAAACTTTCACCTGAGCAGTTTCATTCAATCATAAATAACTACTTTTGTTCTTCATCGCCCATATTAAGTTCTCTCGTTTTACCCAGGTCGACACAGGACCCATTAACTTATGTAACATTAATAATATAAAAGGAATATGATAAACATTGTTCATAATGTTGGATATGCCAGTAAAACGCTGCTCTCGTAGCAGCACTCAGTATGACGTGTTCCGCTATGCTGGGGGCGGTTTGCGCTGAGTGGCTACTTGTTCAGAAGACCTGTCACTCCAAATCAGTTGACCAATAAAGTATGCAAGTGAACACCCTCTTCTAAGATCTGTTAAAAGGTGCCAAAAGTCAGAAGCGAAACACAAGAAGAAAAAGAAAAACAGCGATTACACAAACAAAAATACATCATAAAATAAAAATCAGTAAATATCAGAATGAGTGAAAATGAGTAGTAATCTTCTTAAAAAGTTAAGTTTGATTCAACTCTCATTGTTTGTATTTGCAACATATTTTAGACATTTCACTACTTAATATTTTGCCTGTGGATTTTATTATTTTTATTTGGTAAAAAATTGACTCCATGATGTAAAGTCTTCTCAGCAGAAATAAATAAATACATAAATGACAAAATAAAACCATCATCGTCATCTTGATTTTTTTCAAGTGATAACAAGAAGCCATCTGCTTAATGTACATTAACTGGTGATTATTTTGCAGAGTTTATTGCAGCCCTAATTATCTCCATTTAATATGATCACTCAGATGCTTGTGAAGGTTTGATCAACGACATCAGTTTTGTGCATTTAGAAGTTCATAAATAATGAACCCAGTGCAGAAATGTGGATATTTCTGGTGTTTAATCTGCTTTTCTCTGTTAATCATGTGATTTCTCAGTGCTGTTTTTACATGTATTTGATGTTTAAAGAATGTTTTATAACAAAGCTGAACATTCGAAAATTATTGTTAAACAAACTACAACTGAATGAAAAGAAATAAAGTCACACTGATTAATGAGAATGAATGTAGCCACAAAAATGAATAAACACATACACACTGTGTTCTGCTTCACAGGGAGAAAATACTTCTTGAAAAAGTATTCAACCCCCTTAAAAGTCATCAGATTTGTCTGATTAAAAAACTGATCCTCAAATGTGATAATGGTTTTATATAAGAAAATATTCTGTGAGAAAAGTGACTAACTGAAAAATGCTGTTTGCATAAATATTCAACCCCTGTGCTGTGGAAGCTCAGATGAAAGATATCGCCCTAATGAGACACAAGTGGAAATTAGAGATAAAGTTCTAGACATGGCTACTAAATAATATTTAAGTGTTTGGATCCCTTTGAGGACTGTTGGATCAACTGTGAGCAAATGGACACTGCATCATACCACCCAGAAGGTGGTTCTATCAAATACTAGTCTGAAGCGATTGAATATTTCTGCAAGCAGTCTTTTTCAGTTCTGATTAAATTGTGAGAAGATACAGGAGTTTTCCCCATACAGTTATTGCAAAAGCTTTGTAAGAAAATCTAAGCCAAATATATCCCAAAAATAAGCAGTTTTGAGTTTTTTCCCTCCAAGTGCCTCATGTGGGCCCTTTAGGTCCTGCCAGAATGTGATCAACTGCTGTGGGGAGTTAAGGATGGTGGTGATCACACTGGCAAACTCTTCTCGATTATACTTACCGCTAAAATAATCCTTAAACTGGGACGGATTGGGAGAAGTTGAAGGTGAAAGTCCTATTCGTTCCAGACAGGCACCCACGTATGCATCCTCTATGTTAAACGGCTTTATTTCTTTCGAAACCTCAACAATCTTCTCTGAAAGGTCATTGGAGAAGACATAACCCATCCCCAGCAGGTATGTTGGGTAGTAGTCTTTAGCATATAATTCCTTTGGCACGTACCACTTGGAGTTCTTGTTCCGGATGACCGGTATGTTCCACATAACCTTTCCCGTCATGTAGTTTACTTTAGGCGTATCAGGTCTCAGTAACAAGCTCATCAAGTTCTCCAGATTCAAGAACATGTCAGAGTCGATCTTCATAGCGTAGGATGCCTGTGGGCAGTGTGTGGCCAGCCAGTCCATGATTACCATGGTCTTTATCGTTAAGTTGAGATACGTGTCCATGAAGTCACTCTGGACCAGGTCATGGTACTGCTGGCTTTCGAGCCTTAGTTCCTCCTGTTGTTTCTCAGCTTTGATCCCAGGCAGACCCAGCGAGAAGATCACCATGATGGTTTTGTTTTGGACCACGCTCTCATTACCCCATGTGCTTCGGATGGCGTTGCGAGCCTCCAGTTCGTGTGGAGCCACTGGAACCATGAGGACCAGAAATGGGTTCTCTTGTTCACACTTATGGGGCTCATCTATGATGAAGCGGTAGTTGTGTGGATGCGCTTCATGGTAACGGATGGATGATGCTTCTTTTACTGGAACAGCTGTCATGGACTCCATACTGAGCATGTCTGTCTTGTTATGTCTGTTCACTGTAGTTACTGCTGTGTGTTTGGCATCGGACGTCTGTTGGTTGACTGTTTTGTCATGTCTTTTGAGAGAGGTCACATTTATTAGTGTGTGATTTTTGGCTGTTTGGAATGTGATTAACTTGGCGAAGTTGCTGTACCACACTTTGGACGATTCAGAGTGGATGCCAAACACATAGATAGTGACAGACACAGTGAAGGTTATGGACAGCAATAATATGAAGCAGCTCTGAAAGCGCAACCTGCTGAGGCTGAAGGTGGCCATTTTCTGGGCTGGACTACAAGAAAAAAAATAAATAAAAGAGAGAGAATTAGTCAAAATGAAGTACCCTTTTTCTTGAAGTAAAATCCATGGTGCCGCCTACCTGGAGGCGCCATGCGGCTGGGGTCATAGATAGACTGTGGTTAGTAGTGAAAAAAGCCCCATTTATTACTGCCATTCCATCTATTAACAACATTTGCAACCAGACATGTCTGTAAAAAGACCATACTGACCACATCATCCTTATATGGGTTTTAGATAGTGTTTGTCAGAACAACTATTCCAGATCAAAACACTGCATGTCCGTCACAATAACAATGGGTCTCATTCTGACATTCACCACTGTTTTCTTATTTGGGATTTGTGCTTAGGTAATAACAGAATCTACACACACTCATGAGCACAAAGATGTGAACAGTTCATGTCTTAAATCTGATGTAGACTTTTTCTTGAAACTTTTCTTAAGAACATATTTAAGAAAAAACGTGTTTTGGAGCTTAATTATTCTGGCCTTTCCTGTATCTAATTTTGCAGAGAAGCAAATCACTTTCTGAAACACTCCTATCATCATCTAGCTTGTCATCTTCTTTATACAAATGTGTAATTGTTGGCATAGCCACACTGTTCTGTCCCCTTTTGTTTCAGAATCATCAACTCTGGATCCAGCAAAAGAGCCCCCCTATCACACTCACTCGTCCATGTTTGATAGTTGGTGAGGAACCATCCTTTTACCAACTCAACTCCAAACAAAACCCCTGTGTGACAAACCATAGACTTCAACTTTTGATTCATCAGTCCATCAGACCTTCCAGTCTTCAGTAGTTCTGGTGGTGCTGCAGGACCCAGGAAAGCCTCTTTTTCTTATTTGATCATCTTAGCAATGGCTGTTACTTAGCAATACTGTTAGCAATACTGTTACTCAACCAGTCAAACCTGCAGCTTAAAGTCTACTATTCACAGTTGAAACTGAGACTCGTCTTCTGACTCTGTTGGGGCTTTGAGCTGTCAGACCTCTTCCTGTCAGCGTTTCCTCCAGTTTCAAGTGCCTTTGGATGGTGCAGGAAACTGTACTCACTGTCACTCTGGCTTTCTTTGCCAGGAAAGACCTGCACCTTTAAGGGTTATAACAGTGTCCAAATACTGCCCTAGAGGGTGTAATAATTCAGTCTGTTCCAGCACTGCTGTTGTCCAGACATAAGGTTTATAAGTAACCAACAGAAGTAGCGACACCTGTAGCAACTGTTTGCATGAACTTTAAAAACCTTTAATTTCAATTAATTTACTTTCATTGAACGCTTTAATTCAATGAAATTCAGTTAATTGGTTAAGTTGTTAATCAATTAATTGTTCTCTGAAAATAGAATGTCATGTAAATACTTAACACCTTCTGATATCTTTGTGATCCATCAAGCTTAAACAAAACATATTTTTTTGCTTATTTTCTTTGATTATAATTGAGTTATTTTTTTATCCAGCTGGAAATTCAGCTTGTCAACCACACTGACCACCAAAGATCAGCTTAGACCATCTAAACCCAGCTAGCAGCAAAAGCTGATCTTAGCTGGACAGTTCAGCAGGAGTGTTAATGCTGCTGCTGTTGCTACAGGAAACACAAGTTGGCTGGTTATGTGAAAACCACAGAGGAAGTGACTATAGTTTGAAACAGCTTAAAACACAGAAACAAGCACTGATGATAAAGCTCTGTAAATTAAATATACAAACATTTAAAGAAACAGTTTTAAAACAGGTTAAAGTAGTTTATGTGGAATTTGTGTAGTTTAAAACACAAACATTAAAAGTGGAAATATATAATTTAATTGTAAGAAGCTTTAACAGATCATAAAACATTGCAGTTATTACTCGTTTGCTACTGTAGCTTTTGTGTGTTTTTTCTAAAGCTTGTTTTTGCAAAAAATCTAGTCCAGAGTATTTCATTCCAGTCTTGGAGGACCAGTGTCCAGCAGTTTGGTCATTACCCTGCTCAAACACGCCCACTAAACCTGGAACTGAATAGCGCTGATCTACCACTGCCTCAATCTACTCATCAGAGTTTGTACCTACAGCTTTATGTTCAAATGGATATAAAAATGTAAAAGGTTACCTGCCTGTAATATGAGGGTCACTGCTGCTGTGATATTTCCTGATGTTGGGGAAGCCATGGCAGCATGATCTTGAAGATAACAGAATACAGAAAAAAGAAAAGGTAAGAGACTTGCTCACTGCTCTCCTCACACTAATAAGATATTATGATCAAAGCAGCAGAGACCCAGAAGACATTGACACCTCCCTCTTTCAGCTTATTGTCTCTTCCTTTTTTCAAGAACAGACACTGTCAGTTTCCAAGTCTGAGTGTGCCTGTTGCTTTCCTTGTGTTGTGACCATGTGCTTTTTAGCCATGTGCTTTTGTTTTTGTTTTGTTTCCTTTGCTCCGCACTTTTCCCTCCTTCCCTATTAGGATTCTCACCTGCTTGTAGTCCTTTTCTCCTCCCTCTCTCAGATGTTCACTATTGTTTGTAACCTATTTCAAGCCCTTTGTTCCAGTCATCGTTGTCTAGTCTGTACACGTTACAATTTTACATGTAACTTGTAGTTTGGGTTTGACAAAAACATGTCACAACAGATGTCAGATTCCCCATGAGCGAAAACTTTTCTTTTTTCTTCTAATTTTCATCACCCTGTGTTTTTAAATGTTGGGACACTGTAGAAGTATTTGATTTACTAGGTTGTCATACTGTGAAAATATCAAAAACGGCTGAATGTCTAAAAAAAAAAGCTTGACCAGCAGAAGCTGATTAAACGTGTTAAGTTTGCTTGACTATCAAGCTGAAACCAAACCCTTTCTTTTGCTTAGTCCAGCTGGATGCTCAGCTTGTAAACCACACTGACCACCATCTTACTGATCTTAGCTGGACAGTTCAGCAGGGGTCTTAATGCTGCTGTTGTTGCTATAAGAGACGCAAGAGCATGTGACGTTGGCTGGTGATGTGATAACCACTGAGGAAGAGAGCTCAATTTAAAACACACAAACAAACACTGATAATGAAGCTCTGTAGATTAAATATACAAAACTCTGAAGAAACAGAACTCAGTTTTAAAGCAGCTTAAAGTAGTTTATGGAGATTTGTGTAGTTTATAACAAGCATTAAAGTTGAAAATATATCATTTAAATATAAAACACGTCAATAGTTTATAACACAGTGCAGTTATTACTCACTTGCTACTGTAGCTTTTGTGTTTTTTCTAAATCTTGTTTGCAAAGAATCTAGTCCAGAGCATTTCATTGCATTCCTGGAGGGTCAGCGTCCAGCAGTTTGGTCATTTCCCTGCTCAAACTTACCCACTAAACTTGGAACTGAATAGAGCTGATTGGAAGCTGAAGCTGAAGGGAGAGCAGATAAGCATGCTGGTAGTGGAGCTGAGTACAATGGTTGGTCAGACACACCCGGCGTTCGGGAAGTCTGCGCAGGAAGAGTTAGCATTGGAACACTTCCTGAACACTCTGCTGCTGCAGGATGAGACACCATGTCCAGCCCTCAAGTAGCTGCCATTGAGGCACAAAGGACAGAACTCATCCTCAGTGAGAAAACACCATGCTGACCAGCATAGTGCTACGCAGCAGAGTAGCTCGAGGAGGAGGCCCTGAGCAAGTGGCAGTGGAGAAACTGGTATGCTGGCGGTGCAGGAAGAGGGGGAACTGTGCCAATTTTGTGATCCTGAGTCAGCGGAGAAACAGAAGCCAGCCATAATGCCAGGCGACCCCTTGTAGCTGTGTTGAGTGCGGTTCCCACGGCCCTCACCGTTAAAGTAAGCGCTTGTTATAGTCACATCTGTTCATCAGAAACAGAATAATCCTATCTGAAATACACAGCAGGGTGATGAGTGATAACATCCCACATTCAGAGCTCATAATTCCACATTTACTGTTAAATAAAGACACAGAATATTATCTTGGGGTACTTCAACACATTAATATAACAATCTAAAAATCTGATACTCCATTTGCTTCTTACTGAGGAAACTGAAACTCTACTTTATGGCTTAAACATTTTCACCATGTGCACTGTTATACTCTGATAGTTACAGTAATATATTTGTAGATCAGACAGAGAAAATCTTTACTACTCACATTCTTCTGTAAAGACATTGCCCAGCTGTGTAACTCAGTGGACGGTGCAGAGTGTGTGTGAGGGTGGAATGAGTAAATGTTGCGTTTAAGGTGGGGTTTTATCAACACTAATTGGTTTCCTTCCTTTTTTCTGCATTCACAGGAAAAAACCACCACCCTAACGGCGCTTTATAGCTGTCACTTTATAGTCTTCGGCCACACGCACACACAGCATCTTGTTGTGTTAAAAACTCCAATAGAGATCCACTCATTCAGAATGTGTTAGTTAAATCAAGATATAAGATTGTGGTTAGTGTTAATTTCTGTGTGTACAAGCTTTAACTTCTTAAGAGGAAGTGGAAGAAATACTGAAAGGAACCAGTACCCAGCAGAGGAACCCATCCTCCTCTGATCCATAATGGATGGAAAAACAATAATACAACAAGAGCAACATGAATAAAAACTGACAATAAATGTACAATTCTAAATATAGAATAAAGAAAAGCCTCCCTTTTTTTTTACTCCCTAACCCGATAACTGGTTGTGCCATCCTTGGCAGTAACAACTGCAATCAAACGTTTGCGATGAGTCTGTTACATTGCTGTGGAGGAATTCTGGCCCATTCTTCTTTGCAGAATTGTTTAAATTCGACTACATTGGAGGGTTTTCAAACATGAACTGTCCAGTTAAGTTACTGCCACAGCATCTCAACGGGATTCACTTTGACTGGGCCACTCCAAAACCCTAATTGGGTTCTTTTGAGCCATAAAGAGGTCGACTTGCTTGTGTGCTTGTGTGCGATCTTTGTCCAGCTGCATAACTCAACTGCGCTTGAGCATTATGTCACAAACTGACGGGCGGACATTCTCCTTCAGGAATTTCTCATAGCAGGGCCGCCGGAACCACAGTGGCCAGCGGGCATTTGCCTCGCCTCACCAAGGCGCTTTCAGACCTGCCTTGGATGGTGCGAACTGTCCAACTTTTTCTTTAGTTCAGTTTAGACGTGACTTAATCTTAATTCTAAGTTTTCAAAAAGAATCAAAAAGACTTCAGATGCTAAGTTCTTGTGGAAAGGAGAAAAAGGTCTTCACTTTATTCGAGCATCAAGGGGCAAGCGGTCCCTGGAGACCCAAGTGCAAAGACGGGTTCAGCACATCCCTTTTTGTATATCCTTCTGGGGTGATAAGACAATCACCCAGCCCCGTTTACAAAGTTCCACACCATAATAGACCCTATTAGACCCAAAATGTTAACCCTTTTTGGCTACCCTTAAAATCTAATGTATATGATCCTTCTTTAAGAACTGGTCTGATCCTGCTCATACCAGGCTGTCCTATCCTTGAAAGATCATGTTACACAACTTTCCATATGAGTTCAGGAGTCCACTACAGTGAGATTTTTCATGCACACAGCCTATGGCCTATTCTTCTTCCTATACCAGCTCTTTGTAAAAGAAATCAGTATTCTCATTTCAATCAATACCTGAACTATTGATTATTGATTATCATTGATTAAGAGAATATTTATTCATTAATTAGTCATCAGTGTGATGTTGAATTAAAATGTAGTAGATACAGGCTGTTTTATTTGTCCTGTACACAAGCAGCTAACAGCTCCCTGAAACAGTCCGACAGGTTCTGATGTGTTAGATTGATGTGATTATGGACAGAGATGCTCATTAGGTCTGATTCTGATTTGGGGTGTTATGAGGACACTACCTTCTCTTCACAGCGGGGCTTCAGAATCAGCAGTAGGTTCATCAGTGCAGCTGCAGTTTGGAGGTGAAATGAAGGAAGACAATAAACTACAACCACAACCTTCACTAAACTGCGCTTTCTAATGATTATATTTAACAGAGATGAAGCCACAATGCCCCGTTTCTGCTTGAGCGTCAAGCTGCAGTGTTAGGAGCGTCACACACTCACAGGAAGACACAATCAGCCTCAACGTTTTAACATTCTCACATTAAACACACACACAAACATTCATGTGGCTCAAGGTCAAATAACGAGAGTTTCATAGATTTATTAGACTATTAAAATCATTACCAAATAAACTGCTTTATTATTTACCAAAATAAGCCAAGCATAAAGGGAATAAATATCTGCAGGGGTGCAACCAAAGGTTCAAGGATGGGGGGGGCTAAGCCTGTGTAAGCTTGTCCAATAATTTTTTTTTTTTAATGGCACCAAAATGTTTGTAATGTACTTCTAGAGTATAAACAGACAGAAAAAAAATTCATCTGTTGTGTTAAGTATATCAAAAAAACAGTTATTTGGTCAATTTTGCACATGGTAGTTCTGTCTCTTCATAGTTTGTATTAAGCACAGAGCTAGTATAACAAACATTATATCCATCCACTTACAACAGGTACAGATCAAGCAAAGGTACTGAAGTCCAGCAATGCTCTCTCCTTTGTCTTAGATAAACTGCAAGGTCTTACATATATTATTGAAACACCCAGATTACCAGTTCAGTCTCAGTTGGTACAATCAGAAAGAGTGTCAGAAATATTTCACGGTCATGGTGACTAATATTTTATTTTTTCAGTTAAATTAAAATAAATTCAGTATTAATTTTAACCGAAAGATTAAACTTCTTTTGGATCACTAACCTCTATCAGATCTGTTCCTTCAGTCCTGTCTGTCTCCTTCAGCTTCTTTCTCTCCCTCTCCTCCTGTGTTTAGTTATACATTAATTTTATTAAATTCATATCTACAAGAACTCAAACAAATAAAGAACAATCAATTTAATTTTTGTTTGTTTTCACTGGTAAAAATCTTCTCATCTGACTGGCCTTCAACGGAGCTGCTGCCTCTGAACTTCCTTAATTTCTAAATTGAGGAACTGAGAGATATAAACTGTGTTATGATGATCTTTTCACTCAAAGCTGAATCAGCATCTTGTTTGAATTTTCCACTTTAAATGCTGCAGCAGGTTCATTTTGGCGCCCCGAAGCGGAAAATCTGAACAAGAATCTGGCGAATAGGAAACAACTTCAGCCTCGACCTTTTCACTGACATGAACGCACTGTAAACAACAGTATGTATCAAATACTGGTGTCATTCTTTCCAAATACTGAATAAAGATCTAAAAACAAAGACTATAAAGGCTGTTAATAACATTATGTCTGTCTCTCTTGTTCGTTCACTCTGTATGAAGAGAGGCTAAACTAGTCGGCTTGTCAGCTAGTTGCTAATGTCAGTGTTAGCTTAGCCTCTTTTCTTTACCTCACTTAAACCCAAAGGTAACTAAAGTTAGTTAACTAGAGTTAAGCAGCCGAGTAAAACAGATATCCAGCTATACTGACAATAATGTGCCACAAATCCAGACTGTAGGTGGATAATCTCTCTGTTTAACACCGTTTCACTCTGTATATTATAGATTCTGAATGAGGTCTGATGTTTATTTTACTGAGCTTTTAGACAAAATCTTCAGCTCAGTTACCTGTTACATTACAGTGCATAAACAGAGCCCCGCCCCCAGGCCTGATATGATTGGCTTACAACGTATGAGGTCTGATATGATTGGCCGAACGTTACGTTAGTCAATCTCTGGTGGTGAAGTAGAGGCAGCACTGCATTAGGGCAGCAGCAGCGCCTCCCTCAGGTCGCGCCCTGCTATAACAGTTTATTGTGAATGTGAATAAACCATAGATTATTTGGACCAGTGATGTAGATTTACTAAAGCCCCCGTAAAATTGGCCTTGCAACACCCATGAATATCTGTTTATTTCTATGTTGGTTTGACTTAGTGAAGTCTAAAATGAGAGAGTTTAATAGATTATATATATATATAAAATGTTAGAAATTATAAAAGGAGTAAATAATGTTTATTATAACTATATCTGCTGTAAAGAATAGATTATTATGTACCGATATATAATGCGAACTATAAAAATAAAACCATTAAAATGGTTAAAATGATTAGCACAACATAACATTTATTTTGTTTGCGCACAAATAAAAGAAAATGTTTGCACAATTAAAGGGAAAACGTGTGCACGATTAAAAGAAAATGAGAAACTGAATTCTTAATCGTGGGAACTAATTAAGAAATTATGGCGACTGATAAAAGAAAACATGCGCACAAATTGCAAACAGTTCCCTCAAATTAATTTTTATTTTGTCCCACTGGGGCTCCGTGCTCTTCTGATAATCTGTTCAGTTTTTAAAGTGCTGCAAAAGTCCATTATTATGTGTATGAATGTTTTCTTTCTTCCTATTAATCTGTACTTATTCATTTATTTATTAGATTGTGTGAATGAGCTTCAGTAAGATGGTCATTCTGTGAGATGAACACAGGATTGATGGTCTCAGCTGCTTCAACCAAAGGACTTTAATAAAAGTGTTTTAACGCTTCTGAAAGTTTGAGGATGAGCTGTGGAAACGGAAACTGTCAGGAATATTTTTTCTGTTCAATTTGAGCAGAAAAATTGTTTGTATGCACCTGAAATGTTGTGAAAACCTAGGAAGCCTCTAAGGGGGCGTAAAGTGCGTCATAAAAAAAATTAGTATTATGTGACAGATTTATTTTCTGTTTTTGAGCGACTAAAAACTGTTTATTGTAAAAAATAATCCACAGTAAAATAAATAAATAAGAAAAATAACGTTTCTAAAAGTGCATTCTGAACACGTGGTGCAGCAGCAGTGCATCATGGGAAGCTGTAACAATATATATACAGGTGTTGCGCGACAGAGCCTCACCTACTTTGGCTGGACGTTCATGAGGTAGGACTTGCGCTGCTGCTCTGTGTAACTAACTGACCTTCACTTTAGGTCTGCGTGGTTCTCTGAACAGTATGAGTACAGAACCGAGCTGTGTTCTTCAGCAGAACAGTGAGGATGGTTCTCTGAACAGTATGAGTACAGAACCGAGCTGTGTTCTTCAGCAGAACAGTGAGGATGGTTCTCTGAACAGTATGAGTACAGAGCCGAACTGTGTTCTTCAGCAGAACGGTAAGGATGGTTCTCTGAGAGCTCCGTTTCTCAGCTCAGTGAAGGAGAGAGTTAAACTGCTGTGAGTCTCTTTATTCTCCGCTCCTCCTCAGCGCTTCTCCAAACGGAGCTTCATCTCTGATTCTGTGGGAAATTAGACAGTCACTAAATCACACTCAGCAGAGCGCGCGCACAGATTAAGGCCTTTTGAGCGCGCGCCCTCACACCGCGGTTCATTTTCCCGCGTTTCGCTTCAGCGTTACAAACTGACCAGAAGAAAAAGCGCCGAGCTGAAGCTGCATCTTATTCTCCAGCCTCTTATTCCAGTTTTCCGTTCCACCTTAAATGATGCAGCGGTTACGTTCTGGTGCCTTGGGCGCCGTTTAAGGTGGAACGGAAAACTTAAATGAGAAGCACGATGCTCCAGGCTGTAACTGCTGGTCATTTAAGGTGGAACAGAAAATTCTAATAGCAATTCACGCCTCGTAAGAAGAGTGAAGCGTTTTCGCGGGAATTCAGATGTTTACTTCACCCATCAGAGCAGCTCTGAAGAACCACATTCCCTGAAAAATGACCCTGAACTTTATAATTTCTGTAGTGTCCTGTTACTTTATTTCTACAGTTTTATATCTGTATTTATGAGTAAATATGTTTACTGTTCTGTACTTGTCAGTTCAGGTCCTTTAAAATAATGACAGCGATTTACACATTAAAGTTATTTTAGATTTACAAATCTTAGGTTTAGATTTATTGACTTAATACAGCTTGTGGGCTTATTAATAGATAAATATTAGTTTCTGTTCACTTTATTACACACTTTTATTGAAGCTTCTCAGTGTATTTTGACATTTATTTCAAAGATTAATTTGTTGTAGATTAAATTCATTGGCAAACAAGGCTGCTAAACACACTGAACAGTTCTCATGTCAAATGAGTTTAGAAATTTTACAAAAAATGTTAAGTGACTCCATTGACTTTACTGTACCAAACTTTGAAACAAACTAATACAATAATTGCTAATATACTACAGGCTTTATTTTTGGATATGATGCTAACAGTAAAAACTATAAACATTTAACCTTAACCTCACCCAGGGGTCGGCCTATAAACAAAAACGCAGACTTACTTTGTTCTGCTTTGAGCTTTGGCTCAGCTATAGCGCTTTTCTTGCATCTCCAGCAGGAAACTTTTCCAAAATTGCAACAGTTAGTCTAAACTTTAAGGATCATTCAGTGTCATAATTTATTTGCATTTAACTGTGTACTGTTATTGGTAAATAATGCTGATGTTTATGTATTATGAAATGCTCAAATTATGAATTTATTTACTTCAATTGCGATATTTCTATTTGCAGTGATTTCATATCGCCTGCATATAATCTTAATTATCTAACGTTTTCATTGTTACTACGCTTATGGCAGAGTTGGTAGGTGGACAGTCTTTTCCACTCAACACAGAGATGGAGCTTGGCTAAGTATCACTTATCTTTTCATTTATTCCTTTACATCTCATTACTGCATTTTTACTCTTCCAGCATGTGATATTCAGTATCTATCTACAAATCTCACAGATCTAGAGTACCCTATAATCACAAGAACTGCAGTTCATCTCAGCTTTTGCATTCCTCAGTTTGATGCACTTCCCGGCTTTGACGGATGTGGATCAACTTCCGAGAACTCAGCACTCTCGTGGCTCTGTCCTCATCCTTTAACTCTGAAACAGACTGGCAGGTGTGGTGGCACAGGTTTGCTTCTGTCTAGAAAGTGATGTTTCACTCCACTCTCATTTTCACAGCTTTAAATTTCTTCTTTTGAGTGATGCTGTTACTGTAACTTTCCACACTAAACTTTGTGTCATTGCTATTGTAATATTTTCAATTAAATATAAGCTTTAAATAATTTGCACATCATTGCATTTTTTTTATTTACCTGTTGCACAGCATCCCATCTTTTTAGAAACAGGTTATATGCGTGTGTGAGGGTTATCATTGGTTGCTTTGTTTGCATACCAAATTGTTTTTAGGATCATTCAGTGTATTACTGGTATTGGTATGTGATGCTTGTTTATTATGAAATGCTCAAATGTTTGATTTTATTTCAATTGTAAATCCTATTTGTAACGATTCTTTTTCTCTTATTTTCAATTAGGGTTCTTCACTGTATTGTGGCTATTATGGTCACTAGGTGCATATAATGATCTTTCCACTCCACAGAGATGAGACCCTTCAACCTTGGCTAAGTATCATTTTATATCCTTCATTTATTTCTTTACCTCTAATTACTGCGTTTTTGCCCTTGCAACATGTCTTTCAGTATCTGTCTACACATCCCACAGATCTAGACCTTACTGTTGCAGGAAGTGCCATTCATCTCAGCATTTGTGTCCCATTTGCTGCACTTCCTGGCTTTGACCAAGACTTGGATCAGCTGCCAAGAACTAAGCCATGCTAGTGGCTCTATCCTCTTAACTTCTCCCATTCTCTGAGACAGACTGGCAGACTGGCAGGGGTTTGCTTTTGTCTAAAGTGGTGTTTCTCTCTCTTTTTTCCTTCTTTAAATTTCCTCTGATTGCCATACTGTTACTGTATCTTTACTCACTAAACTTTTTATTTACATTACTGGGCTGAGTGTGTCTTGGTGGACCTACCAATCTTTTCCACTTTAAACAGCCAAGGTCAAACGGGTTCCCTCTCTAAATATCACTTATTATTCTTTATTTTTTTTTGTCTCTAATTATTGCATATTTGCATTTCCAACATGTTATTTATACCTCTGGACTGATCAGGGTGAAGGACATTTTAGAGCCAGTCAGTGAGGCCCAGTTTTCCTGTAATTGGGTAAGATGAGATCTCCATTTGTTTTGTTCATGTCAGTCCAAGTGAGTTTCTTTATTAAGCACCACTTTAAGAACCACCAATTCTCCTTTCCTGTAGACCTTGGACCCTGTGTCACAGGTTGAGGATTTGCCCCTGTGGTCCTGCAAGTGGAGGAAGTCCAAAAATGTGGTGACCTGTAGTAAGATCCTGTAAAACACCCTTATTGACCAACACTGGGTCTTATTTTACTACACTTTGTGTGCAAATGAAAAGCTGTTAGGAGGAAAATTGTTGACATAATCATTGCCATTAACTTTTGCATAGGTTTGAACTTGAATGTTGGTGAATCCAAATTTAAAAATGTTTTAATTGGCTCAAATTCCATGCTAGGTTCTCCTGGCTTGGACTTGCTGATGTCTGTGCCTGGCTGGACTGACTAGAGGATGAAGTGCTCAGTGTTCTGAGAAGTGAACCAACATGGTAGGATCCCATATTTGCCTGTAACTGCTTTCTTTTAGATTTGTCGAGTTAATTTTATAGTTTTCTGTAGTTTTAACTGCAGTTTTGTTCCTAGTTTGTATGCACCAGTACACTAATGTAGTAATTGACAATTATCCCACTGATGTAGTAATTTAGTTTCTGGTAATCAGTTCAGCTGCATTTTGCTTGAAATAGATTCTGTAACAGGACTCAAATTTTAAATACTTTTGTTGTGAAATTCAGCATTCGCACATCAAACTTCTTGGATTTTATCAACAAGATGGAGGGTTTCTTTTGATATTTGGCAGATCAAGCTGTCTATGCAGTCTAATCTCAAATTTGGGATTTATTTATTTTAGCTGTGATATTTCTATTTGGAATTTTCCTCTTGCAAATAGTTAAAATTAATATTTTTTCTATTATTGTTGCTGGATTTTAGGCAGTATGCCTAGGTGGACCTACCAGTCTTTTCCACGCAACAGAGTGAACCTTTCAACCGTGGCCAAGTATCATTCATTATTTGTGTTTTTTTTTGTTGTGTTTTTTATTTATTTTTTTTTTAAACACCTCTACTGCTGCAGACTTACCTAATTTTATGTTGTAAGTAATTCAAACAGCGTCACAATTTTCTTTAACAGATTTTTCTTGGTCTAGGTGCATCTGAGCTTGAAACAATCCTTACTGTTAGAAGTATTGAAGGATTGTCTCAACTTTGTGAAGGTATGTCACAGCTTTTTATTTTTATTTATTTGTAGTTGCTGATGTTTGTCAAAATAATTCTTACATTTCTGTTACAGAATCTGCGAATACAGCGGATTATGAGAATCCATTGGGTGAGTTGACGGTTTATAGTATATATTTTTTCTGTGTTAGTTGTTGGTGTGTAATGCTAACTCATATTTTTCTGTAGTAACTCTGACCCATTTGGTTGAAACAACGGGTCTCTTAACGCTGCCAGGATTCAATGCAGTACCCAGTACCTCCGCGGGTTGCGAACCCCGCGCTTTGTCGAAGTTTAAGCCCTGTTTAACAAGCAGTCCTGGGTGCTTGCCACAGAGTCCTCAAAGTGCTGCTGATAAGTCTGCTTCCGGCGGAAAACATCCAAGGATATGTATGAGCACAAATAACGGGTCAATTTCACGTGGGAAACGTCTTGGGTTTGATGATGGCTACAAATCTTTAGGTAAGAAAATACAAATTAAAGAACACTTTTTACATTATTTTTAACATTAGCGGTTGTGTGTAAAGGTTTTTTCTCAAACTGTTTTCAGATTTGCGCACCAGTGACCGCACTGCATGTGGTGATGTGCTGCGGACAGGAACGGCGTCGGAGGGTGACTGTCGTCTGAACTGAGGAGTTTTTGAATACTTGAGACCAAAACAGTTTCACAGAAAAGCCAGATGAGGCGGAGGATACTGGACCAATTAATACTGGACTAACTCCAATATCGGAACAAGTGAGAGACATTGATGGAGAGGGCTTAAAATCGAATCAGGAGCATGGACGTCAGGTAAGCGGCTCTTGCCTTTCTAGCGATGTTAATGAGTTTAGGACATTGCTGGGTCTGCATTCTCAAGAGATTACCAAAAATACCATTGAGCAGCGTAGACAAGGTGCTATTGTGCATAGATTAAATAATATTGTTCAAAAACTCACTGAAAATAATCGGAAATTAGTAAAAGAAAACCGTATACAGTTAGAACAGGTATCAAAGCACATACAGATGGTACAGGTTATGCGTGAAGAACAAAATGCACATTTTAAATCTTTAACAGATGTAATATTTAAACTCAACAGGCTTTTACAGTTAAAAACTTCACCAATTGTCTGTTGCAGGACCATCCAAATAGTTATTGTGTGCCAATTTGAAAATTTTTGTTCTTTACATACATTCCTGTTTACCTATTAAACAAACCACATCATCAGTACGTCATAAATTGTTTAAATAATTTAGTAAAAAGAAACAAACAAAAATAATGGTCTAAAAGTTCTCGGGAGTCAGACAACAATCCGTGTGTTAGCGACACAAATGATGTTTGGGAACAGATGTCTATTAGCGAATTAGTTTAAATGATGAGTATGAGTCGTCTACTAGTATTAATCTGCAAAACACACTCAACACAACGCAAATGTTAATGATTATCACACCTGATGGTTTACAGACCACATTGGATAAATGGTTCTCAAATAAAAACAACGCAATACACAGCCCGCCAACATGTTGTAGATGCGGTGATAATTATGGACATTCCGTAGGTTTTATGTATAATACCACCATAACCAATGCTTGGGAGCAGACAGCTATTAGTGAACGACTGCTATGCTTAAATGATGAGTGAGTCAGCTCTAACTTTCTTAGAAAACCCAGTACAAAATATGCTACACCTAAACAGAACACAGGCACTGGTCTGCAGACAGATTTCCTACACTCGATCCAGCAACTCCTAACTTTGGTTTATCTAGTAATGATATGGCACAGTTGGTGAGAAATGGTGGTGAAATAAGCGGATATACTGTAGTGCTGAGAATTAGGTTTAATAGTGTTGTGCTACACAGGACGCTGAATTTACATGACGCCCCGTCCACAGACATGGCCTCATACACCGTCTATGTACACAATATACTATCAGACATTGTATCGTTCTCCAGGGTGTTGGCTGGTGATGGTAGTGTTATCAACATTACCCTAAGAGGTGATAGCATTTACATCAGATGTTAAACTGTTGTCAAGAGACAGTTACAATGTTGACAGGTTTGCAGACACAATTGAAAAGGTTATGCAGAGTAACAAGAACATTACAACAGACAATAGTTTGATGTTGACTGTCTCCATAGCTATGAGTAAAAATGGCGGTGTTCAGCATAAGGTGCTTGACCTCGCGCACAATCAGGTGATTGATAGGAACAGAATGAACCTCTTTTGCCCAACGAACATTTCAAATCTGTTTTGCGATCTGTCTTGCTCATTTTCTGAACCCACATGCACCACAACACGTTAGAAACTATAGCCAATCAGATACAGGCAAAGGCTGGTTACATGCGTGATCACAAGGTCGGGTTTAATGACTGGTCATTTGGTGTTAAAATAGTTGTTTCACAAATAGTTCATGTGGTTTAGAGATGTACCAAACGAAAGACAAACCACATGCCAGGACTGTTTCTATATCTCCATGATGGCCATTATTGCTTGGTAAAAAATTTGAAAGCGTTCATGGGTGTACTGTATGTTTAAGTTTTGTTGGTGTGCACTAACACAAGGGGTCGTAGTTGTAAATATCATTGCGATGTGTGTCAGGACACAGAATGCAGTCAAACCCAAACATGTCAAATATTGTGATGACTGTTCACGCTACTGTAAATTTAACTATTGTTATGACCAACACAAGAAAAAGAAACAACCTATTACTGGGGAGATGGCGTCCTCATGCAATTTGACTAAATACTGTGGATCATGTGGTCAACGTTATCATGCTGGTTTAACTAAGTCAAAACCCCACAAGTGTATGTCAGGTCATTGTGTTCACTGTCATGAAGAATCATCAGATACAACACAATGTTACATACAGCCGATCAAATTAAAAGAACCAAGTGAGGCTTGCATCTTCTTTGACTTTGAGACATGATTTGAAAATGGTAAGCATGAAGCTAACTTTGTTCAGCGAAACTTATGTTCAGAGAAGGGGCATTTTCAACAAACATTTAATTTGACGCAAAATGAGAACTATGGGACCTTTTTACAGCTATGACTCAATGAGTAACAAGGACAGAAAGCAGTTTGACAAGTGGTACAGCACAGTCTCTGATGTGTAACTTCAAAAAGGAGTTGTTTGTTTATACAATGTTTTATTACGTGAAGCTTGCATTAAGTATCATGACGAGTTCATTCAGTGTACAAAGCTAGACCCGTTTAATTATACAACATTAGCATCATGTTGCATGGCTGTGTACAAGACACATTTTCTACCAAACCCTAACTCATGTTGAAATGAAGTTTGGTGTGTATTATGTGGATGGGTATTATGAAAAGGATGGCGTACAAAAAGCCTTAATTTAACGGGTGTAGGCATCATGGTCATGAATGTTGTTACAGTCCGAACCAGCCTCATCTGATGTCAAAGGTGTTGTATGGTGAATTGCAAAAACAGTAACACCAAGGTACAGATCCTTGTTCGAGCATATGGTCTAGAGGTGGAAGTAATGTGGGAATGTGAGTGGGCCAAAGCTAAGAGGGATGACTTGGGTGTAGCCGCTTTCATGTCTAACTACACACCGCCTGAAAGGTTGAAACCAAGAGATGCGCTCTTTGGTGGCAGAACCAACGCATATAAGCTGTATTACAAAGCAAAGGAGGGTGAGAAAATCAGATATTTGGACTTCACTAGTTTGTACCCGTTCTGTCAGGCTAGAAAGAAATACCCTGTAGGTCATCCTCAAATATTTTTCAAAAATTTTTGACCTCTGGAGGAGTACTATGGTTTAGTCAAGGCTACCGTACATCCACCAAAAAAACTCCTACACCCTGTGTTACCATACCGCTGCAATGGTAAGTTAACGTTCCCACACTGTCGTATTTGTGCCGAGCAGGAAAGCCAACTTCAAACTTGCGCACACAGTGATGAAGACACATCCATCACCAGGTCTTGGGTTAGTATTGAGCTGATGAAGGCTATTGAGAGGGCATGTGGTGGCAAAAATCCATGAGGTTTGGCATTTTCCAGAGAGTTCAGAGACGTTGTTCTGCGAGTATGTAAAGACTTTTTTACAGTACAAGCAGGAGGCCAGTGGTTATCCAGAACATGCTGTCACAGGGGAAGAGAGGGCAGAGTACATCAGGGATTATTTTGAGAAGGAAAAGGTTCAGCTGAATCCTGACAAGATAAGCCTTTACCAAGCACGTCGGTCTATTAAGAAATTGTTAAAGCTTGTGGGGTTGTTTTTTTTTCAATAAGGGAAAACTTGCCAGTGTCCGAGATGTTGACTAATCCAGAACAGTTTTCACTGCACATATTTGGTGACGGATATGACGTTAAACACTTCATTTGTGTCTGATGCCACAGTGTTGATTCAGGAGTGCTATTCTGCTGGAGACAGCTGCCCAACACGTGACGATGTGTTTCTTGGTGCTTTTACAACAGCGCACACTCATTTAGAACTTTACAATCTGATGGATAGATTAGGTGACAGACTCTTGTACAGCGATACCGAGTTATTTTTGTTTTCTCGTGAAGGCGATTGGGAACCCCCTCTGGGGCCCTACTTAGGTGATTTGACAGACGAAATTGGTGGTGATTACATTAGAGTTCTGCTTGGCAGGGCCTAAGACATACGGTTATCACACAGCAACCGTTAAAACATGTATGAAAGCAAAAGGTATCACACTAAACTCTGACAATTCAAGTCATTAGACTATACATACTGATTGGTCTTGTCGATCATTATGTGGTAAATCGTGACCGTAGTCGACATGTACTGGCTCGTGCAGACGGCATCGTAAGAAATAAAAAGAACCTCACGCTGAAAAACAAGTCAGTGGTGAAACGCTTTAAAGTCGTATACAACAAACGGGTCCTGTTGTCTGATTTTTCAACACTCCCTTATGGATACTAAAGGTGTCCATCACTATCATGGGGTGCGAGATGTTGAAGGGTTTGATTTTAGATTACATCCTTTTTCTTGTGTAATAAGTGGACCATCAAATTCTGGAAAAACATTTTTTGTAAAACAGTTGATGGAACGTGCTGATGAGTTGGTTTCAGAGAAAATAGAAAACATGGTATTCATTTGATTGTTGGCAACCCTTTTATGATGTTAAATAATAAATATTAATTTTGTTCAAGGGATACCAACATCACTAAATGACAACACACTTTTGCCACTTAACAGAAATAATTTGTTAATTATTGATGTTATGAAAGCTGCTAGCAATAATGCTGAGGTGGAAAAGGTAATTATGCAGTATGTACACCATCGAGATTTAAGTGCCATTTACCTAATACAGAATTTATTTTTTAGTCTAGTAGGACAATTTAGTTTGAACACAAATTACCTCATTGTTTGAAAATCCTTGAGGCAACAATCAGGTATTAGACAGATATACCCTGGTAATACAAAGTTTTTTTTGAACAGAGACACGTTATTTTACAAGCAGCATCTAATGAACTTATTTTAACTCTGAAGTGGCTCTTAACGTACTTAACGGTACCATACCTCTCACATCAACACAATATCATGTGTTAAAGAAGTGTGAATTTTTTTGCTGATAAAGATTGGTGTTTTCATGAAAAAAGAGTAAGTAGTCAGAAAGGGGGTTTTCTTCTACCGTCGTTAAGAAATGCTTTACCGTTTATAACAAGTTTGATAAACAAATGTTTTTGGTACCACGACACCAGTTGGATAAGTTAAATTGTAGAAAATGACTTGGATGTGTCTATTAGAAATATTTTTTTGGGTAGGAATGATCTTGACGCTCATGAGAAAGCCGAGCTTTATGCCGCTCTTTTGCAGAGATATTTAACCATTTGCTAAACGGGGATATGGAGACCAACACTTTAACATTGTCCCTACCACACGCAGATAATATTAATAAGGATGTAAATGTTGATCAGACTGACAAAATGATGTAATCATTGTTCTTAGAAATGTACTCTCACGAAGGAAGAGGAATGTTCAGTATGTTTTAGATAAAATGTCTAAATCAAAAGATTTGTCTTCTTGGAATGAATCAGGAGAATGTGTCTTGCATGGAAATCCAATCCCTGGGTCACATTCTGGACTTGGTGAAAAGTATCATGATTTTCTAGAGGCTTTTGCTGTTCTAAATATACTACTTTCTACCATACCAAACAAGCATGTAAGACAAAATTATTTTGTTAAAGTAAAAATCTGTTGGTTATGCTACAAGACTTTTCGCAAACACCTGTTAAGTGTTGAAACCCCACCATTTATCTCCCCCATTCTAGTAAATGGTTAAGCTTCTAAAATGTGTTTTTTTTTGTTTTTTTTTTTTTTGTTTTGTTTTGTTTATCATTTATTTGTTTAACAGTTTATCGTGACTATGTAAATACGTTTCAGGAAATACTGTGTTAAATTGATGTTTCACTGTTACATATTTGTAAATAAATGACTGAGTAGAAATTTTCTTTGTTTTATTTATCAACCATTACATCACATAGGGACACAATTATACAATAAACATGCACCCTGTTTGAACATGCTGCACACATTTAAACATTCTGGTCTTACAAACACGCATTAAATATTTTCACCAAAGTTGAAACCATATTGTCTTTTTTATTAAATCAAAACTATATTTAGACATCACTTCATAGCATGTCCCATTAGCCATGTGATGTAGAAAAGTGTTGACCACAAGTGGTTGATGTAAAATCTTGTACATGTCTCATTGAATACTGTTGTGTTCTGTGTGATGTTTTAAAGTCACTAATCATTTTAGGGAACTTGTCATAGTCTGGACCATTTCCAAAACTGTCAAAAAAACACCAGACACGATCTTCACTTATGTAGATTGCAAGCCAGTGTTCTCCGGGGAGATCAGATGTATGTGTATTAATAATGACCATTGTAGGTAATTTCCTTATGACGTTTGTTGGTAATTGGTTGCATGCTAACACACCAAGAAAATGTGTGTTGTCTGTTACTTTGTATATGCAGTTTGACAGTATCAAAGTGTCTAACTGAATACAGGTTTGTGGATTTTTTTTATTAATGAATAGTTTAGAGCTGACTGCTGTCATGGACAATCAAATTTATGGTGTGTGGAAGGGGTTGCCTGAAACACGCTTCCAATCTTATATTTCCCAATTTGACCAGACACATGTTGGCCGCATTGTTCATCAGGTGTAAGATTAAACACATACAGAGTGTGGCCCTGTAGGAAATCTGTCCTATCAATAGGTAACGCCTGGTTTTTCAGATGCCTCCCAGATGCAAGAGCTAACTGATAAAATTCACGTACGGCAGAGCCAGACTGGAAATCGGGTTGATGCGGTTTAGCTGGATATTGCTGACCATCTACATAGACTGCAAGAAACTCGATCATAATGTTTGAATGCAAAAGGATTTTTATTGTATGCACCTGTAAATGTGTCATTGTCAACCATCGCTATTATCATAGACTTTGGGTCCCCAAGAACATTATTTTGGTTAGAAACACGTGTTCCAGCGGGTATTTAAAAAAAAATTTAAACATACTCTATCAATCGGATATTTAGCCGTCAATGACAGCAATGCCTGAGCATGACCTAACCTTACAGCTGGTGATACACTTTTTTTTTTTTGACAAAGATGCCAAGAGAATGTTTACTTTGTAAGCTAACGCATCATGTCGCATTAGACAGAATTCATCCTTAGTACGTGTCATATGTATTTTTATATTCACACCATTTAAGCATCAGTTTCTTTTGAAAAAAAAAGTCGCTATGAATCAGGGTCAGCACTACTACCACATTAATAACATTCGTAAATGTAGCCCTTTTTGTCAAACTGCAGTTGTTCCTAGCAGGGTTTGTTTCATCCATATGCCCTGCGGTGTCCAGATAAGAGTCCAGCAGAGAAAACAGTTTCCAGGGTATCACAACCATAGTTAGCGAGACACTCTATGATACTGCGGTATGGGTACGTATTCGAAGTCTGTCGCCTGGGGACACATCGATCTATGAAAATATTGTCGCTCCGGGGTAGTTTATGAAACCATCAGACGCACCGTCATCAATGTCACTTCCAGCGGGTTTCGTGATTTTAAGGCGGAGGTACAAGAACGTGTTATTCAAATCCATATAATCTTCCATGCCCAGCTATGAAAAACTCCAAAGGAGCTGTGTCGGATATTGCCAAAAGCGGCGGAATTTTGACAAGTGGTTTTTCTCGATAGTCATTCGTGTTAAAGGTACTGTAAATAGGTCCAATTTAATACATTCTTCAGACATGCAATGAAGCAGCGCCACGATAAGAAAATAGTATTTACAGTCTTTCTACAAGATGGTGTTTTTTTTGGGCTCACGCTTGGTTTTCTTAGCAGGTCGACCACGCCTATACTAAACCCCCTCTTGAACAACGGTATAGCCATTCTAAATACATTTCTAAAAATACTACCAAAGCCAGCTCCATACATTGCAGGGCTACCTGTATAGTCAGGCATGATACCACCCGCTTGATTTTGGTAGTAAAGACATAGCATTCAGGGTCTGTTGTATATGTATTGAAAGCCTCCATTTAAAACCTGATTGGGTGTTTTTACAGGTCTAAAGCGACAGAGAGCACGCCACTGCGAACTACAGAGCATGTCACCGCGAGCAACAGAGAGCAGTATACCTTAGAGCTTCAGATCGAGCAGTGTCCAAACTTTAAAGTTTGCAAGTTTCCCCTTCGGTGGTTGCGCCAGCCTCGTCTTTTTGCACACTAGGAGACGCCATTCTCACGCCAGCCCCACATGGACCCTGGGAACGCCAGTGCCGCAGAAGGCCTTGCAGACCCTCACCACCACCCCAGCCGATATTCACCTCCTGCAACCGTTTCGCTGACCTCAGTTCACCGCCTGCACCCTCACCTACGTCTCAGGCCTCCTCGTCACCCGCCCCAGCGCCTCGTCCCTCTACACAAGACTCAATTTGTTATCGGTAGTTCTGTTGTCCGCCACATAAAAGTAAAGGTTAAACACCCATGCCACTGTCTCTTGTCTTCCAGGTGCACGGGTTTTAGACATAGCCAAGCCAAGCCAAGCCAAGCCAAGCCAAGCCAAGCCAAGCCAAGCCAAGCCAAGCCAAGCCAAGACCACGACTTTGATGCTCTGTGTCCAACGGAGACGTGGATTAGACCTGAAGAGTACTTGGCTTTAAATGAAGCCACCCCAACAGGCTATAGCTATGTACATAGTCCTTGTTGGAGATTTTAATATCCACATAGACAAACCACAGGATCCGCTAAGTGAGGCATTTGTATCTATTTTAGACTGTTTTGGCTTCACTCAAAATTGTGGCCTACTCATTACTGTAACCACACTCTAGACTTAATATTGACCTTAGGTATAGACATTAAGCATTTGGCCATCCTTCCTCAGATCACAGCAGTGTCAGATCGCTACTTAATCTCATATGAAATCAGTTTGTCATATGTCAATCCACACGCTATAGTGCTAAGCGTACTATAACATCGTCTACACCCAATAGCTTTATTGAAAACCTTCCAGATCTTTCATCCTTAATTAGCTGTCCGTCTGAACCTAATGAATTAGATATGCTGACTAAATGTTTAGAGGACACTTTCTGCTCTACTTTAGATATTGTGGCTCCACTAAAAAGTAAAAGAATAAAGCAGAAAAGGCTCGCCTCATGGTACAATGATCATCCTCAAGCTATGAAACAGACTGTTTTAGAGCGTAAATGGCGTCAGACTAAACTTTAGCTTTTCCAATCTGCCTGGAAGGAGAATCTTATAGACTATAGGAAAGCATTAAAGTCAGCACGTTCATCTCGTCAATGATTGAAAATAACAAGACGACGTTTTGCCAGAAATAACTAAGCCTTTTCTGTCTATAATAAACTCTGCTCTCAGTCTCAGCTATATTCCAACGTCTCTTAAATTATATAAAAATAATTAAACCCCTAATTAAGAAATCTAATCTTGATCCCTCTGAGTTATCAAACGTTAGACCTATTTCAAATCTTCCCTTTTTATCAAAAATTTTAGAGAAAGCCGTGGCAAAACAATTATGTTCCCGTCTGCATAGGAGTGATATACATGAAAAATTTCAGTCTGGCTTCAGGCCTCACCATAGTACTGAAACAGCGTTAGTGAAAATTGTGAATGATCTTTTGCTATCCGTTGACGAAGGAAACATATCCGTACTGGTTTTACTTGATCTTAGTGCAGCTTTCGACACAATAGACCATTCCATTCTATTAGACAGGCTTGAAAAGCTAGTAGGAGTGACAGGTAAAGCTCTTTCGTGGTTCAAATCTTACCTTAGTGATTGCTATGAGTTTGTTAATGTAAATGGTGAACCATCAGCTCTCACAAGAGTAAAGTATGTTCCACAGGGCTCTGTCTTAGGACCTATACTATTTACCTTACATATGCTACCACTAGGTACCATCATTAGAAAACATGGCATCAGTTTCCACTGCTACGCCGATGACACACAATTGTATATTTCAGCTAAACCAGAGGACAGAATTTAACAGATACAGGACTGTGTAAAAGACATTAAAGATTGGATCTCAAGTATCTTCCTCTTACTAAACTCAGACAAAACATAAAATCTTTTTCTTGGTGCAAAAGCTGCTAGGGATAATCTGCCTACGTTAACTCTCAATCTCAATAGTTTCTCAATTGCACCAGGCACATCTGTAATAAAACCTTGGTGTCACGATCGATCCCGATCTGGCCTTTGATGAGCATATTACCAATATTACCAGAATAGCTTTCCTCCACCTGCGTAACCTCGCTAAATTAAGAAATGCACTGTTGCTACAGGATGCAGAAACGTTAGTTCATGCCTTTATTACGCCCAGGTTAGATTACTGTAACGCACTGCTTTCTGGTTGTTCCAGCCAAAACCTTAACAAGCTTCAGTTAGTCCAGAACGCTGCAGCCAGAGTTCTCACCAAAACCAGGAAATTTGACCATATTAGCCCAATTGTGTGTACCTTACGTTGGTTGCCAGTTAAATTCCGCTTTGAGTGCAAAATTCTTCTACTGATGAATAAAGCTTTGAATGGCCTTGCTCCTCAGTACCTCAGTGACCTTATTTCCTACTATCAACCGACACGCCCACTTAGATCACAAGGTGCGGGCTCATTATTAGTACCTAGAATTAATAAAGTTACATCAGGGGGAAGAGCCTTTTTATGCAACGCCCCCCAGCTTTGGAATAACCTACCAGTCAGTGTTCGGGACTCAGACACAGCATCCATCTTTAAGTCTAGGCTAAAAACTTACCTGTTTAGTCGAGCCTTTGGTTAATTAGTTTTCTTTGTCTGCTGTGATTGGATGGGCTGCCCGCGTGCACCGTAGAGCCTTGTGCTATGTGGATCCTTGTGTGTTCTTCACTGTACAAAGGACTCTTAACTACATACCCAACACTGTACAGAAGTGTAAAACTGTATCCATTTATACCGTTTTGTGTCTGTGCTATTATCTGGTGTTGACCAGAGGAGGATGGGTTCCCCTTTTGAGTCTGGTTCCTCTCGAGGTTTCTTCCTCCTGTTGAGGGAGTTTTTCCTTGCCACTGTCTCCAAGGCTTGCTCACTGGGGACGTGGACCCGGATTCTCTGTAAAGCTGCTTTGTGACATCTGTTGTAAAAGGCACTATATAAATAAATTTGACTTAGTGTAGTTTTGCAATCACTTTCCTGTAGGAAAAATTGATGTGCTGGTTCTGATCAGTTTTCACCTGTATAGTAATGTCGTTAATGTGTCTTAGTTGTTGACACACGGTGTGGCTTGCTTTATCTAACAGCGACAACATTGTTGTTGTTGTTCCCTGATATATGTACACACCGTAACAGCAGCACAAAGCTGTCTCCAACTGTTTGGTAATCGATGATGTCAGTGTAAACATAAAATGTGTAGAAAGCCCCACAGATGTCAACGGGGTGTGGCCCACACTGTTTCTGAAAGGCATCCCCCTCACTTGTTTTAACCACAGACTCTAGCTCTACCCCTGGTTTTAGTCCTAAAATGATTGCTAGTTTTTCATGAAAACTTTCATGAAGCATATACCAGGCCTTGTCTTGATATAAACCTTGTCTTATTTGGTCATAACCAAGAAGTACTGAATGTGGCACTACATGAAAATGTATCTCAATCAACATGGTTATGTTGTTATAATATCCTGTAGGTGGTGTTATTTGCAGTGTTTTTTCCAATTTTTTTATCAATTACTGTAAATGTAGCATCAACCTCGTCAAACGTTTTCCATGTTTGTGGATACTGAAACTGTACCAACCCCACATCCCAGTCACCTTTCAAATCGATGCCAGTTTTGTTCTATAATTAGAAATTTGATCATCAGGGTATACAGCCATAAATTGCATGGCAAAATAATACAAAATCCATTGTCACCCATGTTTGGTCATTTGTGGTAATGAACACATTCGCAATGTGACATCTTTTAAGGTTTTTTTGTATGTCCATTACATCATTTTCAGGAACCCAGCTGTTGAATTTGGACGGCCAACCCAACCATTTCACTAAAACCAATGTTTTTTTTTCCCCTTGTTTTTATTTATTTTATTTTTTTATTTTTTCAACTATGAATGTTTTATCTCCAGGCACATTTATTTTTTGCAATTCTTGTTCATAGACACAGCCTTGTATAATATCACCATCATAATCTTTCAATCTATAAACGGGCGGTTGTTGATGGATGCGGTCTAATACAGTGAAAAACTTGTGTATAGTTCTCCTCATACCCCTTTGTAAACCCCTGACTTTAGATATTCGCACATCACCAATCTTATACTTAAATATATTTTCCTTGTCTAGTTTGTTTCTCACACTATACGGTGTTTTAAAAACGATCGATTCATTTTCACTGGTTACATTGACAGGCTTCATTTTTATACTCCTATGATAACTGTTGTACCCACACACTGTTTTGTAAAACATTGACATACCTATTGGAATTTATAGCTGTTAGATATCACCACATACAACTTTTTAGAGTTCTATTAAGACGCTCTATGACACTAGCCTTTAGTTTGGTACCTGTAGCAAAATGCATAATTTTGTTTTTTGATACCAGGTTTTGAAAATGTTTGTTGAAAAACTCTATCTCTGTCAGTCTGCAACTTTTGAGGCACTCTACCTCCTGCTAGTATGGATGCAAACGCGTTAGTGACTTCCAGCCCCGACTTATTTTTTAACAAATGGACCCATGTATATTTGCTTAACACATCAATATATGTCAACATATATTTATAACCATAATTTTCCTTAGAATATGCGTTCATATCAACAAGATCGGCTTGGAATTGTGAGTCAATACTGTATACTATAACCCTGTTTCTCTTGTAATTATGCCACATGGGTTTGTGAAGCGTGTATGCATCCTCCCCAGCTAACCAATATGAAACCTGTTGATCAGACAGACGCACACCTGTATCCTCTAAAGCAGCCTGTTTCAAATGATTTTTACCACCTAATGAACCAGAATTTGAAGGTGTGTAATACACTGATTTCATAAGATCTGACATGTTCACAGATGCCATCACTGAAAATAATGATCCAAAGTTTTGTTTTACTGTTTTATTCACAACTCACAATGCATCAGTGTAATCTAGAAACTTCACACACGTCCACATTTCTCTCAACCATATATTCGACAATTTAACCACTTTACAAACATTAATCAGTTTCTTTGTTGAAAGTTTTATCACACAAACGTCTTACATACACAGGCAAAGCACATGACTGATTTTCATTGTATTGTTACTCTTAGGCATAAGAGACAGAATCTTACTGTTTGTCACATAGGTTGATTCATTAGAATCTATACATAACTGTCAAGTGCCACCATTCATCTGACACTGATTTGACAACGTCCATTTGATTCTTGAAATTTTGTAAACATTTAGCATCAACATCATGCACGCTATTACAGAGTCTAAAATCAACCACACAATGCTCAATACATTTATACAACAAATTTGTCAATTCGTAGTTCACACGAAGTTTCAACACATGGTCCGCCAGACCCTGGAATCCACAAACATTCCTCATTTGTCTTAAACAGTACTGCTAGTCTTTGAACCCATTTGCCAACAATCAACAGCGTAAGCGACAAATTGTCCAGATATGTGATCAACCAGGTTTTCTCTTATTTCCTGCAAGTTTTCCGCAATGTATGGCTCGCTCCGTAATTCACAGACAACTGTTTCAGCACAGAAGAGGTAGCTGTATTCCAAAACACTTCAGAGACCACCCAGGCGTGAACAATGCTAGTGTTATATCATCATAGTATTTTTCAAAGAAAATATCTGGCTCAAACAGACACAAATGTCGAAGCTGGCTGGGGTGGTCCACTTCACAATTAAGACACGTTTCCTTCAGTTTGTCACTTATGTTGTAGGATTACAATGACAGCAGACTTCATAAGTTTTAATCCTGTAGCATATACTCGGCCATCCACATCTTCGGTTGGTTTGGGTATAGGCCTGCATTCAGGAGCTTCGACGAGTGTTTCATCATCTTCCATGCATGCTGGTACCGGTGGAAAAAACGGTGTATGCAGGAAAGTCATATTTGTACGTGCAAAATCTTCACACAAATGGTCTAACCAGTTGTTGTCTGATGTGTTGGATAGTGTTGGCTGATCGCCGCCACACGGTGTATCACCATCTGTGTTGGTATCGTTGCTGAAATGTCACGTTGACCACTGCTGGTTCGTCATGGCTGTAGTTCACAGGACCACTGGCTGTGTCGAGCGGTGCATAATCAACGTCCGAAACCCGATAATCTTCAACAAACCTGTCGTCAGTTTTTCTATACCACACAAGACCGCGAGTGCCGGGATGGCCTGATGGATGAAAATCCTCAAACATGTTGGCTTGAGTGCTGAGAAACTGAAGCCGTATGCCTCGATATGATGGGGCACCCCTTTAAACAGACGTTGCGGAGGGCGGTGATTCTGTTTGACCATCCCCACAAACGTCATAAGCCAGAGAATTAAAGAGGTTAATCTTAACATCCCCAAAACGCTCGCAGAGGGGTCATAAAATGACCTGTCAATCAAAACTGACATGCCTGTCACACAGGGGTCATAAATCATACATTTGAAAGACAGTGTAGGATACATACTCATGTACGCTGCTCCAGTCAATCTCCATGGACCTGCTGACTATCACTTTCATCATAAACCACTCTTTGACATCAGATCATGTTCTATTGGCATCCAGTTCTGCTCAGGTCATTCAGTTCTGTAAGAATTCCACACTTGCAAGCTCTGATGTCAGTTGCTACCGACCAGATTCACTCCTTTCTTTCCCCATCAAATTCTTGAATGTGCAATCTATTATCAGTTGTCTCCCTTTCTTAGTTGCAACCAGCACAAGCAACCCAAGCAGTCTGGCTTCAACCTGTTTTGCTCAACAGAAACTGCCCTCATAGCACTGACATGAGAAACTGGTTTTGATTCTTCTTGAACACTCTGCAGCAGTCAACGCAGTCATCCACAAAATCAGCCCATCTGTCCTCACCAACCTTGGAATCACTCGCTCTGTGTGGATGTGGTTAGAATCCCATCGGGAGGGCGCTCTTATCAGGCAGCATGGTGAGGGTCCACATCCGCTCCATGCAGGCTCTTCACTGGTGTCCCACAAGACTTGCCACCGGCTTCTCTTGTTTCACTCTACACTCTTGGTGATGTAATATTTGCCAATATTTACTCGTTGTACTAGCTGGGATTCATTCTGAGTGGACACTCAGACACACTTCTCTGTGTTGCTCTGAATAAGTATGCTAAATGCCACAAATGTAAGTGAGTTTAAAATTATCTTTTTTTTTATTATTATTTATTTATTTATTTTTTTCCTGAAAGACCACAGGATGAATGACCTTTTGAGAGCATGTTCACAAGGCAATTTTCCTGTAATTGGGTAAGATGGGACCTCTGTTTTGTGTTAGTCAGTCCAGGTGCGTCTTTCTTTGTTAAGGAGCACCACTTCGATATCTACACGGCTTTTTTGAGGTTGGTTTCCTTGTTTTGAGTTAACTAGTGTGTGTGGTGTTTTTTTTTGTTTTTTTTTGTACAGTTTTAACTGCAGTTTTGTTCATATTTTGTATCCATCCAGTATGCAAATGGGTGCCAAATCTAATAACCCCATTACACTATACCTATTTACACTTTCTAGTAATTGGTTTACTTGCATTTTTTTTTGATAGATAATATAGGTTGTGTAACTGGACTTTAAATTTTAAATGCTTTTTTAGGGACATTCAGCATGCTCATGCCTAATTTCTCCTTGGATCATATCAGGACGGTGGGTTCCTGTGACTTGGCAAATTCAGCTCTCTATGCTGCCCAGGTGAGCCGTGTCTCGTTCAGGATCAGTGCCTTGGTGTCTTCACTGTTTCATCTGAGCACTCTGTTGTTCCTCTTTTGACAACAGTCGACAATGGCTTTTTTTTACAGTGTGAAAATAAGTCATTTTATTTCTCATTAATTTGTGTTTTCAAATTCAAAAACCTGAACGAGACTGATTTGGAGTTTACAGGATCATTCAGGCTTTTTTTAGTCCATTTACACCAAACTCTATGTACAATCCCTTTTCTAATAAAATTTGTGACTGTACAATTTTCAATTAAATATAGAATTTCAATTTGTACATCATTGCATTCTGTTTTCATTTACATTTTGCAAAGACAACATATCAGATGTTGATCTTCTGAAAACCATTGTGAACGCAGTTTGTGGCTGCATCCACAAAGGCAAGTTAAAACTCTACTAGGCATATATAAACAGGATCCAGAAATGCCGCTGGTTTCTCTGGGCCTGAGCTACTTTAAGATGGACTGAGGCGAAATGGAAAAGTGTCCTGTGATCTGCCGAATGGAAAATTTGATTCTTTTTGGAAATCCAAAAGAGGAGAGGGACTATCTAGATTGTTACCAGCACACAGTTCAAAAGCCAGCATCCATGATGGTATGGGGTGTGTTAGTGCACATGGCATGGATGACTTGCACATCTGTGAAGGCACCATTAATGCTGAACGATATGTACTGTTTTATGGAGAAACATAAGCTGCCATCCAGATGATGTCATTTTTAGGAAAGGCAAAAAATGACAAAGGAGACCCTGAACTGTTGAAGAGCTGAATTAGTTTCCTCATTCCCAAACGTTTAGTGTTGTTCAAAGAAGAGGTGATGCAATGCAGTGGTAAACATGCCCCTGTCCCAACTTTTTTTTTTAAACCTTTTGCTGGCATCAAATTCAAAATGGTTAAAAAATAAAAAAAATCTCAATTTCAACATTTATCATGTTGTCTTTGTGCTATTTTCAATTAAACATAGGGTTTAAATAATTTGCACATTCAGTTGTTTTTATTTACATCTTGCCCAGAGTCCCAACTTTTTTGGAAATGGGTTTGTATGTGGACATGGGGGTTAATCATTAGTTGCTTTTCGTATCCAGAGCTTCAGGATCTGCTTAGGATCATTCAGTGTCCTACTTAATTTACAATGAACTGTGTTATTGGTAAGTAATCCTCATGTTCATGTATTAGCAAATGCTCAAATGTTTGTTGGAATTTATTACAATTGTAATATTTTTATTTTCAATGATTCATTTTCTCCTTTATCTTAACAGTTTTCTTTGTTACTGCACTCATGCCGGTATCGCTATGTGGACATAATCTTTTCCACTGAACACAGAATGGGACCGTTTGACCTTGGCTAAGTATCATTTATTATTCTTTGTCTAATTTCTTTTTCTTTTTCTCGAATTATTCAATTTCTGCACTTACAACATGTTTTTCAGTATTTGTCTACACATCCCACAGATCTAGAGTACCCACCCCATCATCGTCGCAGGAACTGCAGTTAATCTCAGCATTTGCTTCCGTCCATTTGATGCACTTCCTGGCTTTGACCAAGACTTGGATCAGCCCCTGGGAGCGCGATGAATCTAGCGGTTCTATCCTCTTATTTTAATTAACAGCATATTACTCTGTTATGCTGTTACTATATCTTTCCCCACTAAACTTCATATTGTCATTTCTCATTCACCTCTAGGAAACCTCATAGATGAGTTGGACACTTCTCTGAGTCCCTCCCTGATCAAGGAACCCCACTTGTTCTCCTCTGGGACTTCAACCTTCCATCGGACAAGCTGCAGCCGTTCTGCCTCCCGTCACTGTCATCATCCTTTGACCTCAAACAGTGTCCTCTAACACACAGAGTAGGCAACGGTCTGGACCTGATTTTGATCAGACCTACCCTAGCTTTGAATATGACAGGAGTTCCCCTCCACTGCTTAGATCAGAGGTTTCCAAACTACGGCCCTCGAGCCATTCTGCGGTCCGTGGTCCATTTTTATTTGGCCCGGTTCTAATGGAATATGGTCCACACATGAAATTTGCACTTGACTGTGTTGTACTTTTTAGTTTTAACACTAGGTGGAGCTATTGTTTCGAACAAGGCTCCTTTTTGCATTACGGAGGAGCTGCTTAATCTGAAAGGCACAATAACAGGTAAGTATGTTTTTGAAGCTGTGTCAGATGCAATTGACAAGATGGGACTTAAATGGGGCTCCAGCTATGATGAGTGAGTGCGAAGGAATGGCCTCTATGGTGTACGTTAAAGTGCACTGGATCATCCACCTAGAAGCCCTCTGTGCCAAGACAGTCCAGCTTGGAGATGTGATGAACACTGTTGTGAAAACTGTCAATATAATTCAAGCACGAGGTCTCTACCACAGAGAAATTCAAGCTTTCTTATCTGATGTCAGTGCTGAATACGGGGACCTACTGTACCATTCTGATGTGCGCTGGCTGAGTCATGGCTCCATGCTGCAGCGGTTTTATTCCCTGAGATCTGAAATCAACTAGTTTTTGAAAGAGAAGGACCGACCTCTTCATGAGCAAAGTGACCCTCGAAGGTTGGCAGCCCTGACATTTTTAGTTGACCTTACTGATCATCTTAACACACTGAACAAGAGCCTTCAAGACAAAAACCAGCTTGTACCACAACTTTATGCACACATGAAAGCATTCTGTGTGAAGTTCCATCTCTTTGAGACACAACTACGCAACTTCAATGTTGCCCACTTCCCCAAGCTGTCAAATCAAATGTGCTTTTCCAAAGGCCAGTCTTTCTGCTAAAAAAGAGAAATGTGTCTGATCACTTCTCTCATGACAGAATTCAGTCAGCAC
The DNA here is from genome assembly GCF_904425465.1 of Colossoma macropomum. Lineage (NCBI taxonomy): Eukaryota > Metazoa > Chordata > Actinopteri > Characiformes > Serrasalmidae > Colossoma > Colossoma macropomum. The sequence goes on from NW_023495014.1 coordinate 285,562, forward strand.
TTCCAAGATTCTTCTGTCACTGAGCTGTTCTTGACTCCCTTCTTGATGGATGCAAAAGTGGAAGAGAGTCTGCAATTAGAACTTATCGAAATGCAGTGTGATACTGCTGAAGAATCAACATCAGCTTCTCTTCCTACCCGACTTCTGCTGAAGCTTGGAAAAGGCCAAGTTTACTCAGCTGAGGCGCCACACCAAAAGAATGTTGAGTCTGTTTGGTGAGCAAAGACATTCTCTGATAACTCTGAACAAAAGCAGAACTTACTCCATCCTTCAGTCCAAAGTCCAGCATCACTGTTCCCACTGAATGCAACACTGTTCTCATTATAAGTGAGTTAAATATATTACACAGTATTCATGTTAATAAGGTCAGTTATTTGATTAGGTAAATTATTGTTGATAACATTTTCTAACAAGTGTTAGTTGATCTGTTAACAAACCTAAAAAATTATGAAGGGGGATCACCATCCTGACCAAAGAGCAATCTGGCCCAGGCAACGTTGTGGACATGATCTTTAGCAGATCTACACCAGCTCTGGATGTCACAGTAAACCCCACCTCCACTGCTCAAATTGCTTTACTTCACACCCTCCCTCTACTCTTCCTGTCAGTCACCCCTTCATATTCTTCCTTCACTTGGCATGTTAGGAACCAGCATGGTAAGATCCCATATTTGTCTGTAACTACGGCTTTTTTTGTTTTGAGTTAATTTAATTTTTTTTTTTTTTTGCAGTTTTGTTCCTGGTTTGTATCTATCCAGTACACAAATGGGTGCCAAATGTAACAGTTGACAATTATCTATTCAGTTTCTGTTACTTGATTTAGCTGCATTTTATTTGATAGAATATTTTATTTTAGCATATCAGGATGGTGGATTCCTCTAATTTGACAAATTCAGCTTTCTATGCAGTCCAGGTGAGTCGTGTCTTATTGTGGATCATTGCCTTGATGTCCTCACTCTTTTACTGAAGCACTCTCTGTTGTTCCTCTTTAGAAGAACTTGAACAAGACGCAGTTGGAGTTTACAGGGTCAGTCAGTCTTTTTGTCGTCTTTACATCAAACTCTTCATACAACCATGTTTCCCAAAAAGGTTGGGTGCTCTGCAAAATAGTAAATAAAAACAGAATACAATGATGTGCAAATCATTTAAATTCCATATTTAATTGAAAATGGTGCAAAGACAATGTATCAAATGTTGAAATTAAAGGCTTTTATTGTTTGTTTTTTTTAAATATATGCTAATTATGAATTTGATGCTAGCAACAATTCCAAGAAATGTTTCAAAAAAGACTCAAAAACTGTTCCGAAAACCAATGCCTGTGGCTTCATTCACAAATGCAAGTTAAAACTCTACCAGGCAAAGGAGAAACCATATTATAAACAGGATCCAGAAACAAAGCCTTCTCTGTGCCTTAGCTACTTTAAGATGGACTAAGGCGAAGTGGAAAAGTGTCCTGTGGTCTGTCCAATCAAAATTTTGAAAAAAAGAAAAAGTTCTTTTTGGAAATCCCAAAGAAGAGAGGGACCATCTGGATTGTGGCCAGCACACAGTTGAAAAGCCAGCATCCATGATAGTACTGGGTGTGTTAGTGCACATGACATGGGTGACCTGCACATCTGTGAAGGCACCATTATTGCTGAACGATATATACAGGTTTTGGAGAAACATATGCTGCCATCCAGATGATGTCTTTTAAAAGAAGCACCTTGCTCATTTCAGCATGATGATGCTAAATCACATTCTGCTCGTATTACAACAGCACGGCTTTGTAGTAAGAGTACCAGTGCTAAACAGTAACCTCCCTCAACTGCTCAGATCATCGCTTTCTTTTACACTCTTCCTCTCTACTCTGTTCTTTCCCATGCTCAAGGACGCTTTACAATCAATACATAATCAACAATACATAACACAGAACACACACACTCCACGGTTCCCACAGCTAGCGGAAGAAATTTCAGTGACCACAGCACAGAGTCACTCAGCTAGCTAGACCAGAGAGAGTTGTTTGCGGCGGGGGAAAGTCTCATGCTGCAACTACGGTGCATCACACAGGAGGCCGGACCGGGAAGCCTCGAAGACTGAAGATGTCCTTCACCACAAAGGGCTAGCATTTTCCTGCAGCCGAACACCACCAGTCCAGGTAGCCTCATAGCTGCAATGCAGCGTTACCCAAGCGGCCGACCCGAGAGGCCTCGTGGCTGCGGCGTAGCACTGCTCATGCAGCCGAACACTACCGGTCCAGGCAGCCTCACAGCTGTAGTGCAGCATCAACCAAGCAGCCAGCCCAGGTCATGTGATGCCATGTCGATCAGGTCCCCAGTCCAGAGAGCCCCGCAGCCGCACCGCAGCATCAGCCAAGCCGCATAATAGCCGCGATGCAGTGTCACCCAAACAGCCAGTCCAATAAGCCCTGGAGCCACAGTTGGAAAACCACTCTCAGCCACTATCTCAGTGGATATGATGGCAATCTTCTCAGGCAAACATCAAAACAAACAATATAAAGCTAACAGAAAACCGATGTAAAGAGGCAGCCATATTGCGCCAGCATACGTACAGCGGAACACGCACGCACACATTAATGTAGCAATAATGCTGGCTTTGTTGGGCAGAAGTTGTGCCTGCAGTGAGCAGATGTATTCTTTATAGTAAATCACACTGTTTATTTGTGGATTGGCATGTATGTGAATCCAACACTAGACTTTAGTTGACAGTCTTGCTATTGTTTTGTAGCAGGGCAGAAGCTTTGATAAAAAGTGTAATGATGTCAAGCTATAGCCAACTTCTGATGGCAGTAATGTTACAACATTGCGATACATAACTTGTTTGGAACTCGTATCGGTCCAGTTGTCCTACCCACTTGTTCCACAGGCTTACCCAAAATATATTCCTGCCTCCACCAGTGGTATTAATCTGTGAAGATGTATTCTCTACATTGTGTATTTGAGTGATCAGTAATTCACGTTCTCCAATCTGTGTGTGGAGTAAGCAATCTGTACAATGCGTTCTTTACACTAAACTCTGTTCTTGGGAGGTCAAACTGTGCAAGGTGTTCTCTAAGCTGTTCAGGGGTGAAAATACCATGCATTTATTACACTAAACTGTTGGAAGGTCAAATTTTGAAAGGTGTTCTCTAAACTAAACTGCATGTGTGTTCAGACTGTGAAAGGCATTCTCTACACTAAACTGTTTATGGCAGGTCAAACTATGCAAGGCATTCTCTAAACTGTGTATGGATATTCAAACTGCAATGCATCCTCTACACTAAATTGTTGGGAGATCAAGCTATGCAGTGTGTTCTCTACATTAAATTGGTGGGAGCTCAAACTGCAAGGTGTTCTCTAAACTAAACTTTGTATGGCCATTCAAACTACGCAGTCTGTTGGCTACACTCAACTGCTGCTGATGTCAAACTCAATATGTTCTTTACACTAAATTGGTGGAAAACCAGTGCAATGTTTTGTCTACACTAAACTGTGGACATTCAAGCTGTGTGATGCGTTCTGTACACTAAAGTGTGTTTAGCATTGAGTCTGTGCTCTGCGTTCTCTGCATGAAACCGCTGTAGACAGATCAAACCATTTGGAAGGTCAAACTGCAAGGTGGTCTCTAAACTGTGTATGAGAGTTTAACCTGCTGTGCGTTCTATACACTAAACTGTTTAGGATCATTCAGTGTGCTGCTTTATTTGCATTCATCTGCATACAGATACTGGCACATGATTATGTATGTTTTAAATGTTTTGTGGGAATTATTTACTGAATTTAGTGAAATCTTTCTATTGAATTGCAAAATTTTCTAACGATTCATTCTCTCATGCATATCATCTCTATATGACCAATTTTCTTGAACTTGTTTCAATGTTGATCCATGTTTTAAAACCTTGTAATTAGGGTGAATTTTTCTCAGCTAGGTTTCCCCTGACCTGGACTTACTGATGTCTGTGCCTGGGTTGACTGACCAGAGAATGAAGTACAACCAGCATTATTTAGTAAGGCAGCAAATGTTGCAATTTTTTTTGCAATACAGTACATAGCATGTTTGGAACTTTGTCTACCAATTTGTCCTACCTGCTTTCCACAGACTTACCCAAAGATTTATTCCTGCTTACACCACTGGGATGTGTGGGATTAATCACTGATGTGTTCTCTATGCTGTGTATTTGAGTAATCAGTGATTCATGTTCTCCAATCTGTGCGTTTCGAGCGAGGAATCTGTACAATGTGTTCGCTACACTGAACTGAAGTCAAAAGGAAATGCATTCTTTACACTAAACTCTTGTCAGGAAGTGAAACTGTGAAAGGTGTCCTCTAATCTGAACTGTATATGGATATTGAAACTGTGCAGGGCATTCTCTACACTACATTATTGTTGGGAGGTCAAACTGCGCAACGTGTTCTTTATACTAAATTGGTGGGAACTCAAACTGCAATGTGCACTCCACACCAATCTGTATGGACATTAAGGCTGTGTGATGCATTCTGTACACTAAACTGTGTTTGGCAGTCAATCTGTGCAATGTGTTCTCTGCATGAAACTGTAGATCAAACTGTGCAATGTGTTTTCTGCACTAAACCATTGGGAGCTGAAACTGCAAGGTGTTTGTTCTTTAAGCTTAACTGCATGGATATTGAAACTGACCAGTGCATTCTGTACACTGAACTGTGCTCAATGCGTTCTATACTCTAAACTCTATTTAGGATCATTCAGTGTGCATTCAACTGTGTTTTGTTATTGGTACATGACATTGTATGTGTATTTATGAGACGTATGTTTTATGAGATTTATTTACTTCACTTGCAATCTTTCTATTGAATTTTGGTCTTTTCTGCTGATTCATGGTCTTAATTTTTTTTTTTCTTTGCAATGCTTTGGCTTATCTGGTTAGCAGACATGCTTTATACTGAACAGTGCTGTTTGTTAGTGAAGTGTTGGTTGGGGTATGTGTGAATCCAGTGTTCTAGTTGACAATCAGTTGACGGTCTTGCTATTATTTTGTGTCGGGGCAGAAGTGTTGGAAACGACTGCTGTCAGAAATTGGCTGTAGCTTGAAGTTACAACATTGCGGTACATAGTGTGTTTGGAAATTGTTGTCTATCAAGTTGTCCTACCCACTTTTTCCACAGGTTTACCCAAAAATATATTCCTGCCCGCACCACTGGTATGTGTGGGGTTAATCATTGATGTTTTATTCTCTGCACTGTATTTGAGTTTCACATTCTCCAGTCTGTGTATGTGGGGTGAGCAATCTGTAGTGTGTTCTCTACCCTAATCTGCTGAGGTCAAATGGTGATGCATTCTTCACACTTATCTCTGTTGTTGGGAAGTAAAACTGCGCATGATGTTCTCTAAACTATGTATTGGGATTCAAACTATGCAATCTGTTCTCTACACTAAACTGTTTTTGGGAGGTCAAACTATGCAGTGTTCGTTCCAATAAATTGGGAGCTCACACTGCAAGGAGTTCTACACTAAACTGTATGGACATTCAGGCTGTTCATTGCGTTCTCTACACTGAACTGTGCATGAAATTATAGATGGATCAAACTGTACAATATGTTCTCTACACTAAACCAGTGGGAGGTCAAGCTGCAAGGTGGTCTCTAAACTGAACTGTGCAGTGCACTGTGTAAACTGTTCAGATGTCAAACTGTGCATGATGTTCTCTACACTAAATTGTGTTTAATCATTCAGTGTGCTACTCCATTTGCATTCCACTGTGTTTACTGGTAAATTATGTGTATGTATTTATGAGATGCTTGATGTATTCTCTACACTGTGTGTTTGAGTGATCAGTGATTCACGATCTCCAATCTCTGTGTGTGGAGTGAGCAGAGTGTACAATGTGTTCTTTACACTAAACTGTTAGGAGGTCGAACTACAATGTATTCTTTACACTAAACTCTGTTGTTGGGAGGTCAAACTTTGAAAGGTGTTCTCTAGACTAAACTATGTGTGTGTATTCAGACTGCAAGCCATTCTCAACCCTCAATTTGTTGTTGTCGTTGAGGTCAAACTGCAGTGTGTTCTCTACCTTTTCCACCTGCTTCTCACTAGAAAGCATGAAGGGGGCTACCTTTGCAATATGTGATGTGTATCTTTGAACATAAAATATCAGCAGAATATTGTTGTGAGTGGACAACTGAAAGGTCAGGAGTTTCTAGAGGCAAAGGGCAAAAAAACTGATGAAGCCTCCTTTGTGCACTGTTATTGCTGGCTTGTATTAATGTTAACTGTCTGAACTTGTTAATTGTTAAGTCAATTATTTTTTGATTAATTATGACTAAGTGCCATCACAGGCCCACTACAGACCACTGGCCCCCCTCAGTATAGGCCTAAGTTACCACTAAGGGGTGCTTCACGGCCCACTTGTTGTCCTCAGCCCAGTGGGAGCTCAAACCGTAGTGTATTCTGCATTCAGCTGTATGGACAGTCATGCTGTGCCGTGCTTTCAGTGCACTAAACTGTTCGGCAATCAATCTATGCATTACATTATCTGAGTGAAACTGTTAGACACATCAAGCTATGCAATGTGTTCTCTACACTAAACCTTTGAGAGGTCAAGCTATGCCATCCATTCTCTACACTAGGTGGTCATTGGGAGGTCAAACTTATATGTTCTCTAAACTACATTGGTGGAAGCTCAAACTACAATGTGTTCTCTAAACTATATGGATATTCAAGCTGTGCCATGCATTCAGTACACTAAACTGTGTTTGGCAGTCAGTCTGTGCACTACGTAGTCAACATAAAACTGTTGACAAGTCACCCTGTGCAATGTATTTTCCAAACTAAATTATTGGGAGGTCAAGTGTTCAACCCACTAAACTATGTTTAGGATCATTGTGCTACTTCATTTACATTGATCTGGGTGCTGTTAATGTGCATTATGTGTTTTTATTTTGAGATGCTCATTTGCAGTTCTCTCTGGCATATTATCTCTGTCTTAAGTTTTCTTTGTTACTGCACTTATGTCGGTATGTTCGTCCAGCAGGCGGCGGTCATAAATGTCGAGTGATTTCCTACTGTGCTGTCTTTGGCATGTTTCTCTGAAGGTTCTCTTTTTTAATCTCTTTATCCCAACAATCGAGATTCTGCAGCTGAATGTAAACTGACTTTTTTTTTTTTTGTACATCCAGACTGAATGACCAGGCTGAATGACCTCTTTGAGCGTGTCAGTGAGGCATTTTCCTCTGATAGGGTAAGGTGGGATCTCCATGTGTTATGTGCAGATGTTAGTCCAGGTGAGCCTTTCTTCATTAAGGAGCACCACCTCGATAGCCACACAGTTTCTTCAGCATCTGCTTCTTTATTTGCCTAATTTTCTTCTCTGTTCACCCTGCTGGGTTCACCTTGGACCCATTGTCACAGGTTAAGGATTTGCTCCATGGTCCTGCAAGTGGAAGAAGTCTAGTGGTGAATTGCAAGAAGACCCAGTTAAACGACATTATTGGCTAACTCTGGGTCTTATTTTACTAAACTGTGTGCAAACGATTACTTTGTTAGGAGGAAAAGATTTGATATGAAATCATTGCCAGTTTAACATGTGCATGTATATGAATTCGAATGTTGGTGAATCCAACATTATTATTATACATTTTTTTTAAATTAGTGTGTTATTTTTCTGAGCTAGGTTCCTTCTGGCCTGGACTTGCTAATGTCTGTGCCTGGCTGGGCTGAGCAGAGGAGGAAGTGCAAGTCGGTGTATAGAGAAGTGATCCAGCACGGTAGGATCCCATATTTGCCTGTAACTACTGCTTTCTTTTAGATTATTTGCTTTTATAGTGTTCATTTAATTTGTTTTGTAGTTTTAACTGCAGTATTGTCTAGTTTATAGCCTAGTTTGAGCCATGCAGTATAATAGGAGGGTTGTTGTGATGTTTTATTTATTTTTTTTCTCTGGGGAGGAAGGTTTTTGTTTCATAATTTTGTAAGTCAGCAAATATTGCCATTTTACTGTAATTTTAAATGTGTAGCTAATTTACCATAATTTATATTTTTTACTTATTGTATTGTGTTGCTTAGCAAAAATCTGGACAAAGAAGAGCTGGAATCCAGATTGTGGAGCTGTGTGTGTGTGTGTGTGTGTGTGTGTGTGTGTGTGTGTGTGTGTGTGTGTATACATACACTTCAGTTCCACTCGGTGATCCTTCTGCATATTCATAGGATGCTACCATTCAAGTCATTTGATTTTTTGTTCCGGGTCGTCTGCGTGCTGTTGGGGTGGCTTATGCTTGGTCTGCGTGCTGTTGGGGTGGCTTATGCTTGGTCTGCGTGCTGTTGAGGTGGCTTATGCTGGGTCTGCTTGCTGTTGGGGTGGCTTATGCTGGGTCTGCTTGCTGTTGGGGTGGCTTATGCTGGGTCTGCTTGCTGTTGGGGGGGCTCGTTGCGCCGGTCATCTGTGATTTTGGGTGTTCTTTGTTGAGTTGTGGTTTGTCTGGTAAGTCTTCCTCATACACTCCTTGTGTATGTGGTTTTGTACTCTTCTCGTGTGTGTGTGTGTGTGTGTGTGTGTGTGGTTGGGTTTTTTTTTGTGTGTGTGTGTGAGAAACATTTGATTGACAAAACTCACTGTATTTTGTTTATTAATCTGAATGCCGTCTATCAGGTTTACTTTTGTTTTTTGTTTGAATTTTTCATTTTTTTACAACTTTGTGGTGATGTGTGGACCAGAGGATGTCACAACCACTGGTATATAAAGCCAATTCCGAGAAAAAAGTTGTTTTTTTTTTTCTCCTCCCACTTACAGCTTGTAATTTTTTTTTTCAGTTTCAGACTTTTGACCTTGATCTGGCGTGGAATGTGCTATAATGAGTAACAGCATAACGGAGAAGGCTGATGACCTTTCTCAATGTTGCTTGTGAGAAATAAGAATCAACACTTTCTATACACCATATTCACCACATTCACTTAACTGATGACAAAGTTCTCTTTATCAGCGGTTTTCTGAGTCACACTGGTACGTTTAGCAGATCACAATTAAAATTCACAAGTGTTTCAACTTCCACATGATCTTGTTACTTGAGCACATCATAACAACAGTTTCTCACTCTTTTGAACATTTTTGCAAATGCTTTTACACATGTAAAAGGCTGTGTACAGTCATATGCTTCATCAGTTTGTGTTTTGGAATGTTTTGCTAAATTAGCTATCATTCAGAGCTTGATTGTTACATGTGATTAATGAGGATTCATTCAATTTGGCAAAAGAAAATGAGTGTAAAACCTCATAGACCACCAAGCCAGAGTGGATGTACCGGGTCAGCATGAAGGAAAATCCAGTAACAGTGTGTCACCCTATCAGACAATGTGTTCAGTCATATTTTTACCATTGGGCTTTACAGAAAACACAATCTTACCTTTATTCAACCTGCTAGAAAACACTGTTCAGTTGGAGACAATAATAAATTACTGTGAGTAAAAGATACAGTAAAAAGCGAAATTAGAAAAAGAAATAATTTCCAGGACATAATTTTATATTGACAACATGACTAAGTATTTTGACTGTCTTGGTTACAAACCATGACAAAAGGACTTTCATTTTGGTGGCACTGACATTTATTGCGGTGGTTATTTACTTTTGAGACACACACTAAACATTTTGAGTGAGTTATGGACTTTTGCAGGTAATCCACTGTGTGATTGCTGTTTGTACTTCTCTTCAGAAATGTTCATAACAATTCAAAAACATCCCAAAACGACTGAGAAAAATGGTGGTTAATGTACTGCATTTTAAAATGCTTATTTAACTTTTTGTATGGGACAGTTGCTAATTTTAAAACTGTATCTCCATCAGAAGGAAATAATTCCCACCACAGTTCCTAGCGATCCAAGCTAACACATGTGGAGAAAGGTAACTGAGACAGTGGACATTTGTGTAATATTAAATGTATGTTACAGTGGTTGTTTTCTTTTCTTTTAGTAACAGTCTTTTAGTCCCCTGAGCACCTTTTGTAGAGGAAAACAAGTTCTTAGGTTTGCTGAGAGAACTGCTATGAGCCAGGACAATGAAGAGCCAATCAAAAAGTAAACACTGTGTTGTCTGAACACAAACATCATCCCACGGTGATCTTCATTCTACAGAGCTTTTGTTAGAAATGACATCTGTTAATGAGTTTTGGCAGTGTTTATGTATTGGACACAATTCTCAAAGAGCTGACGTAGAGGAGCAGTTCAACACCCTAATCTCAAGGATAGACATTCTAGAGAGACACTTTCTCCAGTGGCAACATCTAAAAAAAATCCCCCACCGCTTCTCTGAGAGTGATGTTCTTTGGGGAGGCAGGCATGAATGCAGGTGTTCTCTGAAAAGAATTTCTCACAGGTTAAACAAATATGACCATGGATATGAATTCCAAAGTAATCAGAGTCCATTAAAACAGTTTTAGATTTTAGCTTATACATTATGTCTGTCATACTTTGGTTAAAAGGGCAGCAAACCCAAAATTCATGAAATGTTATACCCTACTTCTCAAAGGATCTCTGTCATTGAGTGTTATGGTATTAATTGTGTGTTAGTTTTTTCTATGATGAATGTAGAAAACTTGAATATAACCCCATTAATTTAGAGAAGTGTCAGTCTCTACAAACCAATTAGACAAACCTCCTAAAACTGTCTGGATGATTAACTAGAAATATGGTCAGACAATGTTTACATTTATATTTTTTATACATTTCTAATTTTTTCTTTCCCAGGTTGAATTGACTCAGCATTCCATTGAAGGCCTATCTGATAATCTAAAACTGTGAATATACTGGAGCTCTCTGCCTTCAAAACAAGGAGTTAATTGTTCGGTATGGTGGGTTTTGTAGGATTTTTTTTTTTTTTCTTTCTGCTGTTGTGGAGCCATCAGACACCAGACAGTGCTGAAGTTGCAGCCTCTGTTGAAACAACCAAGATAAGCCCTGCAGCTGTGTGACCTTCACTACTCAGGCAGTACCAGATATCTGCCAGCCCAGTTTGTTCCTGTGGAAGATGTAGAAGTGAGCAAAACAAGACTGACCATTTATTATGACCAAAAACATTTACCTGCAATGAAATTTCATAAAGTGTAATAATTTACATCTTTATTTTATCTCATCATAGGTCAGTGCAGAGAGTGTTATGGCAACCATTCTTTCTCAACTGGGTGACAAGAGGACCACCAAGCATCAGGCTGAGCTGGAGATGATCAACTTTATACAGGACTTCTTTTATGTTGAAGGTATGTAATTTCCTGCAAATCAAAAGTTCAAAAACCGGTCAAATTTGAGCGTTTTCATGACAAAGGAGTGGAAAAAGTGCACTGCAGTAAAGAAAAACAAATTTTAAACTGTCACAATGTGTATCTTTTTTCTTCACAGCTGAATATCAGGGGGATGTAGATGAGAAAGATTCCCACATTCCATCACACCTGCCAGGTTTCTGCAGAGGATTACAGGCCAAGGGCACATCCCACCTCTTCCTTCAAAGAAGGACTTTGCTGTAACGTTAAAATTTAACCACGACTGCAGTTCAGACTTTGGGCATCATAACCTCTGTTACACTGTTGTGTCAGCATGTCCAAGTCTTTTGTGCTACCTGTAAGACACATGAGGTCCTGTGACCAATCCGAAAGGGTTCTAATGGAGACTTTATAACTAGGCCAAGAATTTAACACTGTGTAAACAAAATTCCAGCAACTGCCTGTTTTTCAAAGTTGAATTACAACCTAAATGTTTCACACCAACTGCTACTGTTTTACTGTCCTATGTTCTGATTAATTAAACACATTTCGTAATGTGTAATATTGTGTTCCAAGATCTTACCATGTTTAAAGAGAGGAATTAGTCAAGTAAACAAACATAATGTCATTTCCACCAATCTTGTTCACCAATTATTTACAGGTGGTATCTAGGGTCCATGATTTAGTACACAGTTCAGTACAGCTAAATAAATGTCTCGACTGGCTCAGATGGTCTGCCATATCCTGCTCACACAGGGGACACTGAACAGCTAGAAGAACCCAGAACTGGTCTCATCTAGCTCAGTGACTGTGTTGAAATCAAGATCTGTGTCGTTGATTTATTACATTTATTAAAAAATAGCAATTTCAATTTTTAAAACCTGTCATATAGAAATCAGGCATACATAAAATAAAACTACAAAGGCAACCAGATTGGCTGACTATGCTAAAAAGCCAAAGAAATATAAGCCTCGTTCAGCTTTTGAACAGTTCACCCATCAAAAGAAATGGTTCAAACTTTATACATGTTGCATATTTAATGTAGTTATACGCTGTGCATATATATAGCATTTTAATAGTTTTAAGCATTACCTGATATTAGAAAGCATCTTTTTTTTTTCCTTCAAACTTTTCTGCAATTTGATTCAAATTTGTTTTATCGCTTTAGTTTATTTTGATGTTCTTGATTGGAAACCACGTTTATAAATGACAAAAAAATTAATACTAAAAAATTAACATTCAAATTTTGGGTAAAAAAAATAACTACTAATATACAGTGGAAAATAGTTTACAATTCCATTTTTTTTCATGAGTTTTGAGGGCTTCTTTTACAGTGTTGTAAAGCTGTTTTAAGTACAATGCTTGTATCTTAAAATCAAGTAAATAAATATCAAATAAAATGGTGTATGCATTTTTATTGTAAGATACTGGTCAAAACTATGTCTCGCGTTTGCTTAAAAAATCCTTAATTAAAATCTTTGCTAGTATTATTTGGGTGGTGGGTCATTCTCAGCACTGCAGTCACACTGATGATGTGGTGGTGTTTTAGTGTGTGTTGTGCTGGTCTAAGTGAATCAGACACAGAAGTGCTTGATGGAGTTTTTTGGACTGAGAATAGTCCACCAACCAAAAATATCCAGCCAGCAGCATCCTATGACCACTGACGAAGGACTAGAGGAAGAGGATAACCAACACAAACTGTGCAGCAACAGATCAGCTACTGCCTGTGACATTACACCTACAAGGTGGACCAACAAGGTAAGTGTGTGGACAGTGAGTGGACACAGTGTTTAAAAACTCCAGCAACACTGCTGGATCTGAACCACTCATACCAGCACAACACACACTAACACACCACCACCATATTGCAGTGCTGAGAATGATCTACCAGCCAAACAATACCGACCTTGTGGTGGGGGTCCTGACCTTTGAAAAACACAGTTAAACGGGGGCTAACAAAGTGTACAGAGAAACAGAGGAACTACAGTCTATAATTGTACAACTATAAAATATCCAGTCATACCTCTCTGGTGTAATTAATAAACACAAAGATAATACCAAAATCCTAGACCAACTAATTAACCCCAGCTTTTCTGCTAGTGTGTCTCAATGTGATTTATCTTCTAAAATTTGTGAAGGTTTTGCAATTCATTCTGAAAATAAAATGGACCTGATAAGACAGGGTATAGCTCAGCCAGCTGAAACAAGCTCCTATAACCTTCCTGATAAGCCACCTACATCAGCAATGACATATTTCTTTATCAGGAGCTTACAACTGTTGTAAACAAACTAAGTTCGTCCACATGTGATCTTGACCCTGTTCCTACTTCATCCCTTAAGATGGTTTTTGATTGTGTTCACAATGATCTTTTAACTATTTTAAATTGTTCTCTGTCAACAGGTGCTTTTCCAGATGCTTTTAAAACTACCTTGGTGAAGGCTCTGCTTAAAAAGAGCAGCATGGATCCTTCTGCACTAAATAATTTTAGACCAATTTTAACCCTTTCATTTTTAAGTAAAGTCTTAGAAAAAAGTTGTTTTCAAACAATTAGATGTGTATCTAATATCAAACAAGTTATATGAGATGTTTCAGTCAGGTTTTAAATCATATTTAGGTAATAGGCAGTTCATGGTTTCAATGGGAAATCAGCCCTCAAAAAGATTTGGCATTTCTTGTGGAGTCCCTCAAGGTTCAGTTTTAGGGTTTTTGCTTTTCCCTTTGTTCATGCTACCTCTCAGTGATGTCATTAGGAAACATAAGAGAAATTTTCATAGCTACGCTGATGACACCCAGTTATACATTTCTCTTCCTTCTGATATTCAAGACTCTGTAGACGGACTAACCAGCTGTGTGTCAGATATTTCTCAGTGACTCGCAAAATTTTCTACGAGTAAATCACGAAAAAAATGAAATATTGATTGTTGGTACAAAAATTCAGAGAAAGCTGTTTTAAGAGGAACTTGGTTCTTTAGCTTCATATACCAAACCTGAAATACAAAACCTGGGTGTGACCTGGATGAGACTCTGAGCTCTGTTTTATCCTGCATTTAAACTCACTAAAGTATCTCACTAAAGTCTATCATTTGAGAAATATCGCTAAAGTTCAGCCTTTTCTATCTCAGAGCGACGCAGAGAAACCTGTTCATGCATTTGTTACAAGGAGAGTTGATCACTGTAATGCTCTTCTTACTGGACTTCCTAAGAAAGTAATACAGCCTTTATAACTCGTACAAAATGCAGCAGCTCGAATCCTAACAAAAACAAAAAAGAGAGATCACTCCCGTTTTAAAAGAACTGCACTGGCTACCTGTATCGTTCAGGATAGATTTTAAAGTTATACTAACAGTTTTTAAGGCTCTAAATAACCTTAAGGCACCGCTTACATAACAGAGTGTCTGTGTGTTCCAGCACGTAATCTTAGATCTGCAGACACTGATCTTCTTCAAATACCTTCTGTAAAATACAGAAAACATGGAGAGGCTCTTTCAGTTATTCTACTTCTAAACTGTGGAACTCAATTCACCTTTTATTACACAGTCAAGCTCCAGTCATGACGACTAACTAGAGAACACTTACGACAAAGTCTGCATGTGCCATCAGAAATTATGGCATCTGTCATGACAGTTACTGCTAATGATAACATGACACTGTCATATTACTCAACATGATCTGTAATGATAAATCGGCATATAATGTCTACAGTGAGATGTTTATGTTAATGTTATGTAGCAGGTTCATGTAACGTCTTCTCAGCATAAATAAAAAAAATAAATACATAAAAACATATACATACATATAATATTTCTGGTGTTTAATCTGCTTTTCTATGTTAATCGTGATTTCTCAGTGCTGTTTTTATATGTATTTGAGGTTCAAATTATGTTATATAAGAAAGTCACACTGATTAATAAAAATGAATGTAGGCTGACAAATGAAACTGATATTTTGTGTTGTGTCATGTTTTATCTTAAAAGACAAACTCAAAATAACTATTTTAAACTGATAGTGTTTTTTATGAAAATATGCTGTGAGAAAAATGACTAACTCAAAAATGCTGCTTGCATAAATATTCAACCCCTGTGCTGTGGAAGCTCAGCAAAAGATATGCCCACATGAGGACACAAGTGGCTTACAATTGGCCTCATTGGAATCATTTAAAAACCTTTTCTGGATAAAAGATCCCTTAATTCAGATCTAACTGATCAGACTGTGAATCTGAAGGAAGGCTGTGAAAATGAAGACTAAAGATCATTTAAGGAAATTAGAAATAAAATTATAGACATGGTCACAAAATAAAATCCAAGTGTTTGTATCCCTTTGGGGACTGATCGGTCAACTGTTAGCAAATGGAAGCTGCATCATACCACCCAGACACTGCCTAGACAAGGACGTCCCTCAAAATTCAGCACAAGAGCAAGAAAGGGACTCTGCGAGAGTCACCACAGAGAGGACAACTCTCACTCTGAAGGAGCTACAGAGCTCAGTGGCTGAGACTGGAGTAAAGGTAGGGAAACAATATCAAGAGCTCTGTATATAACTGGCCTGTATGAGAGGGTGGCTAGAAGAAAGACTTTACTGAAGAAAGAGCAAATCATAACACGTCTGGACTTGTCTGGCTAACGTGGGATAATGTTTTGTGTATGTATGGCCAAAATTCAAAGTGCTATGTGTGATGCAAGCCTAACACTGCTCATTCCTCAACAAACACCATCAGTATAATGTTGTGAGGAGCAGCAAATTGTGGAGATGCTTCTCCTCAGTGGGGACTGGGCATCTTGTTAAAACTGAAGTATGAATGGTGTAAAATACAGAGAGATACTGCAAGACAACCTGCCAAAGACTAAAGCTTGGCAGAAACTTTACCTTCACCTCCCAAACACAAAGAAAAAACAATACAGGAGTAGTTGAGAAACAAAAAGGTGAATGTTCTACAATGGCCAAGTCCAATCAAATCAAGAATCTTTGGCACTATCAGTAAATTGTAGTCCACATGCACCATCCAACAAACCTGAATAACATCTCTCCCAAACGCTGTGCAAAGCTGGTGGGAAGCTGTTATTGCAGCAGAATGTGGTTCTATCAAGTACCAGTCTGAAGGGATTGAATACTTATGCAAACAGTCTTTTTCAGTTCTGATTAAATTGTGAGCAGATACAGGAGTTTTCCCCATACAGTTACTGCAAAAGCATTGTAAGAAAATGTCAAATGCCAAATATATCCCAAATATTGTCAGTTTTGAGTCTTTTCCCTCCAAGTCCTTCAGGTGGGCCCTTTAGATCCTGCCAGAATGTGATCAGCTGCTGTGGGGAGTTAAGGATGGTGGTGATCACACTGGCAAACTCTTCTCGATTATACTTACCGCTAAAATAGTCCTTAAACTGGGACGGATTGGGAGGGTCTGAAGGTGAAAGTCCTATTCGTTCCAGACAGGCACCCACGTATGCATCTTCTATGTTAAACGGCTTTATTTCTTTTGAAACCTTAACAATCTTTTCTGAAAGGTCATTGGAGAAGACATAACCCATCCCCAGTGGGTATGTTGGATAGTAGTCTTCAGCATATAATTCCTTTGGCACGTACCACTTGGAGTTCTTGTCCCGGATGACCGGTATGTTCCACATAACCTTTCCCGTCATGTAGTTTTCTTTAGGCGTATCAGGTCTCAGTAAGAAGTTCATCAAGTTCTCCAGATTCAAGAACATGTCAGAGTCAATCTTCATAGCGTAGGATGCCTGTGGGCAGTGTGAGGCCAGCCAGTCCATGATTAACATGGTCTTTATCGTCAAGTTGAGGTACGAGTCCATGAAGTCACTCTGGACCAGGTCATGGTACTGCTGGCTTTCCAGACTTAGTTCCTCCTGTTGTTTCTCAGCTTTGATCCCAGGCAGACCCAGTGAGAAGATCACCGTGATGGTTTTGTTTTGGACCACGCTCTCATTACCCCATGTTCTCCGGATGGCGTTGCGAGCCTCCAGTTCGTGTGGAGCCACTGGAACCATGAGGACCAGAAATGGGTTCTCTTGTTCACACTTATGGGGCTCGTCTATGATGAAGCGGTAGTTGTGTGGATATGCTTCATGGTAACAGATGGATGATGCTTCTTTTACTAGAACAGTTGTCATGGACTTCATACTGAGCGTGTCTGTCGTGTTATGTCTGTTCACTGTAGTTACTGCTGTGTGTTTGGCATTGGACGTCTGTTGGTTGACTGTTTGGTCGCGTCTTGTGAGACAGTTCATATTTATTAGTGTGTGATTTTTGGCTGTTTGGAATGTGATTAACTTGGTGAAATTGCTGAACCACACTTTGGATGACTTTGGACGGATGCCAAACACAAAGATAGTGACAGACACAATGAAGGTTATGGACAGTAATAATATGAAGCAGCTCTGAAAGCGCAACCTGCTGAGGCTGAAGGTGGCCATTTTCTGGGCTGGACTAAAAGAAAAGAGAAAGAGAGAAGTAGTCTCAATGAAGCAGCCTTTTTACCTTATCTTTTTTTGTTGTAAAACCCTTATTCAAACTGCTGGTGTCCAGCAATTTGGTAATTTCCCCACTGAACTGAATAGCGCTGATCTACCTCTGCCTGAATCGATTCATGTTTATAAAATTGAAATAACAGAACGTTAAAGAGTTAAAGAGTTTATACATCTTATGTTCACACAAATGGATACAAAAATGTAAAACTTTACCTGCCAGGAATATGAGGGTCACTTCTCTGATATTTCCTGATGTTTGGGAAGACATGGCAGCATGGTCTAGAAGATAACAGAATACAGAATAAGGCAAACATTTACTAGGAAAGTATCAAGGAATGAACCGTGAGTAAAGTAAATGACTAAGCAGTCACTGTTTTAGCTCTGAGAGGTAAGAGACTCGCTTACTGCTCTCCTCACACTTATAAGCTGTTATGAGTAACACAGCAGAGATTCGGAACTGTTTGAGCATTTTGCATTATGGCACCTCCTTCTTTTAGCTCACAGTCTCTTCCTTTATTCAACAACACAAACATATTTAAGTGTGATTACCATTTCTCTGTATTTTTTATTTGGTTTTTAATTAATGTCATTATTTTTCTTTTTTCAGCCTATGTTTTTTCTGTATGCTACATTATCACTGTAGATATGTAGTGCCTGTTCAATAAAAGAGCATTTGCGTGTACAGCCAATGTCTCCTTCTAAAATCAGTGGTCAGAAGTGGGATATGGCCACCGAGCCGGAAGAACTTGAGCAGTGTATCAACAAACTTAAAGGTAGATGGCAAAGAGGCCATAGTCCATGGTACATAGACCCTCCCTGATGGGTCCAGCTAGGCTGGCAGGGGAAGACACTGAAGGAAACACCGTGGCAAGGCTCGGCAGCAGAGCCCAGCTAGAGTCTGGTGAGAGAGACGGTGCGACTCTGCTTACCACACATCAACGCCAAAGGCACTTGGGAGCCGTACTCCACACAGCTGCAAGTTGTTGCCCGGCATTATGGCTGGACGGCAGCAGTCACTGCAACACAGCTGTGTTTAGCACTGGAAAGGAAAGCACTACAGGGGCTTGTGAATCTGCTGTCGGAACAACGTTACGGCCTAGTGGTGTCGACTGCAGCCCCCCAGTGATGCTTTGGGCAGGTGCCGATGGCTGCTTCCTGGAGAGGTGGAGGCGAAAGGGAGAGCAGACAAGTGTGCTAAGTACGATGGTTCGACAGACATAACCAGTGTTCAAGAAGGCTGTGCAGGAAGAATTAGCATTGAACACTTCCTTAACGCACTGCTGCCAAAGGAGCTGAGACAGCACATGCAGTTCACCACACGGGTCAGCTGATCTGCCATGGTGAGCAACACAGTGTAATGCAGCTGAGTAGCTTGAGGAGGAGATGGTGTACCGAGCAGGCCCTGAGCAAGTGACAGTGGAGCAACTGGTAAGCTGGCGGTGCAGGAGGAGAGGACACTGTGGCAATGTTGTAAACCTGAGCCAGCAGAGAAACAAAAGCCAGCCGTAATGCCAGGCGACCACTTGCAGCTGTGTGGAGTACGATTCCCATGCGCTCTCACCGTTGAAGCGTGGTAAGCACTTCAAAAGTGAGGGTGCCTCAGAGCCGTACTCCACACAGCTGCAAGTGGTTGCCTGGCATTATGGCCTTTTCATTAAATAGTCTAATCTACGTTTGTTAATAAAGAATAATATAGCAGGATAATTCCTGTTATAGTCACAGCTGTTCATCAGAAGCAGAGTAATCCTACCTGAAATACACAGCAGGGTGATGGGTGATAACATCCCACATTCAGAGCTCATAATTCCACATTTACTGTGAAATAAAGACACAGAATAAAGTCTTTGTGTAGTTCAACATATTAATGTAACAATCTAAACATCAGATACTCCATTTGCTTCTTACTGAGGAAACTTAAACTCTACTTTGTGGCTTTAACATTTTCACCATGTCCACTGTTACACTCTGATAGTGGAACTCATAGTTACAGTAATATATTTGTGGATTAAACAGATAAAATCTGTACTACTTACTTCCTCCTGTAAAGACCTTTCACAGCTGTGTAACTCCGTGAACAGTGCAGTGTGAGAACAGAGTGTGTGTGAGGGTGGGGTGAGCAAATGTTGAGTGTTTAAGATGGGGGTTGGTTTTTCTGTCGACATCTGGTTTCTTCCTGTTTTCTGCACTCGCAGCTAACATCGGCAACCTCTCTAACAGCATATTTTAACTTTTATTTTCTGTTTTAACAGTCACCTTTTTCAGTTTAGTAAGAATAAAACTCCAATGGCTGAACGTGCAGATGTATTTACAGATTAAATTCCCTAATACAGTAGTGGTAGCAGACTCATGTGTAGTTTCAAATCTCCCACAAAACTACACGATCCATAATGCTTTGCTGAAACACGAACGCTCACAGTAGCGGATGCTGCAATCCGAGCTTCCCTGTTCTTTTTGTTTTTATAGGTGGGACGGTGGCGCGTGCATGTTAGTCCCCTCTGTGAGCGCGCGGACTTCCCACGTTTTGTTTTGTTCTCCCCAAAAGAGAAAGATAGTGACCGCCCCCACAGCCCCCTCAGCGCTGTGCAGGCAAGATGGTGGAGCGCAGCAGAAAACGTTTAGGTGAAACCGAAAGTTGGCGAGGCTGAAGTTTGGCTTCTTCTTTACTTTTTTCGTTCCACCTTAAACCGTGCAGCAGTTCCATTCTGCGCCTGAAGGCCGTTACACACCGAACACGGCAGGATATTTATATATATATATAAGCTATATCAAATAATGTTATTTGCCCGTCACAAAACAGACTGAGATGCGGTGCAGATTGATTTCCTCTCAGGAAAAGTAGGAGCAGAGCGGGGAGATTCTCCACCTCATTTCAGGAGCCAAACTCTGCGAGCTCTTTCACTCACAGCAGGGATCTCAGCTGAGTCTGAGCTGGTTTTGGAGATGCAGCTCCACTAAACGAAGCTGTGACAATGAGCTACTGTCCATTCTGGAAAAGTGAACGTAGTGAAGATCTTCATCACTTTATTCAGACACTGAGACGCTGAGCGCTTCCATACAGGATTAATTTAGCTCACAGCCCAGTTTGTGTTTCGGAGACTCTGATTCTTTTATCGTTTGTGCAGAAGTGCTGCTGCTCTGTTATCTTGGTTGTCGCCATTCCAACAGCAGCGATGACCGTGACACGTTGAGGGGAACCAGGACTCAACAGAGAAACCCATCCTTCTCTGGCTGAAAGCAGATAGCGAAACAATAATACAACCAGAGCAACATGACTGAAAAAAAATAAAGATTTGACAGTAAATGTACCATAGTGAAAACAGAATAAAGAAACAGAATGAGCCTGACATTTAGATCAACCAATGACAACCGATAACTGCTGAAAGGCATTAAAAGGGAAGTTGTCCCGGCCTGGCAGGTGGGTAACTGAGGGAGATTTTTGATAATGTGAAAGATTTTTAAGTGAAAGATTTTTCAAGTAATCATTTTAATAATTTTAATCATAACTAATCATATTATGCTGTATGGTTCACATTGGGCAGCTCTCCCTGTGTGTGTGCGTGTGGGTGCCTGTGTGACCCTGCATATGTGGTGTGTGACAAGCAGGCCTGATTGTGTCAAAGGCTGGGGCCCGGAGGCAAGCACACACACACACACACACGAATATCCCGTTTTTTTTTTTGTTTGTTTGTTTTTTTTTACTATATACTATTAAGAATGTCTTTAGGAGGATCAACATCTTCAGTGATCACACAGCACATCCACAGAGCTGCTGTGGGAGACTGACACTCCCACTGTGATCAGCTTTAACACTGAGCTCTGCTCTGAACCTTCACAAATAAACTGCAGTATAAATTACAGAAAGTGTGATTCATTTATGCGCTGTGCTCATCATGAACACATTAATAATTCATTACACAACAGCATTGATGTGAGATCTTACAAAGAATCAAGAGAGAGACGTGGTTTTAGTGACTAAATGAGGTTATTACACCAACAATGATCATCTCAGACCTACAGCCAGATCCAAAACCATAAACCCCCAACATAAACAACACAACACTCACCATGAGCTCAGTGGACTGGACTTTCAGAGCTGAAGATGCAGGAGCTCTGGATCCTGGAGAAAAGCTGAGAGAGATGGACGTTCTGATCTACATCTGTGGAGAAATAGTCAACACAGCATCCAAATCAAGCAGGAAAAGCTGAGGAGATACAGCATGTTATTTCAGTCATTATAGAAAATGGACTGTTTCTCAGTGTTAACTGATTATTGATAGGACTAAAAAACAACTTCCAAACTTATTTAAAGCTGCATCAAGAAAATTGAGCCTTGTTTTTTTTTTCTTTTCCACTGAATCATTCATTCATTTTTCCTAAATTTATTTTCAGTGAAAAATATATAGAGTTTTTTTTAACTGAATGAAAAGCGTATGGTTAATTAAGTAATCTGACAAAGTCAGGGTAAGTTCTGCTTGCCTCCGGGCCCCAGTTCTGTTCATGTAACTTTAAAATATGACAGATACCAAATAATGACTGAAGCTAAGCATCAAAATAAGCCACTTTGGTTAACTAAAAATGTTTGTGTTTGAAATCTGCCTTTGTTACTGTGCCATATTTTGTCAGAGGCCTTCAGTTTTAATGAAGAACAGGATGTGTGACACTAAATCTTCAGCTTGAATTATGAATTATACATTTTGTATGTATGCCCACAAAAGTATTTTAATTTTCGATTAATATTAGCCCGTTTCACAACGCGCTGTACAGTCCCCAGTATACACTGCAATGTAATGTGTGCTTTGACTCTCCTCCCCCAACAGCAGTCTATGGGACAGCGGTTACACCTCAATTCTACACAATTCTACATAGTTCCACACCAGTCATATCACCAAACACACCGGCTACATTTCAACATCTAACGTTAGCTCAACAGCTCAGAAACTGAGCCCAAGTCTAAATGAACTTGCAGCAAAGAAAAGATGCCAGGTGCCCAGTTCAAGCAAATGCGTAGGTTTAAAAGACTGAGCTCCTGGGGACGTTTACATTTAGAATATTTCAAGTACATACATACATACATACATACATACATACATCATCTAAACCGCTTATTCTTCTGGGTCACGGTGAATATTTCAAGTATTCATGTCATATTTCAATGTCTACTACAAGTGCCTATATTTTACTGCTAAAGTTCTGTGTATTTTGAATAAACAATGGCCAGTTCGGTTTATAGCACAACATTAATTAAAAATGAAATAAAAACATAATCAGTTTCTGGCCCACAGGTTTGTTGAGTGCTTGAGTTTGACACTCCTGTTTTAAAGAAACAATATAAAGAATGGTGTCTGAATTTATTTTATTTATTTTATTTTAGTCCTGTCTATTTTAATTTTTCAAGTTAACTGTTAAGAAAAGCTAGTTAACTTAGCTGAAAAATTCTGAGTTTGCAAGTTTCACTAGAAAGGAATTTTTCATATCAAACCACTAAAAAAACCCTTGTTTACATCTTAATGATTTAATTATACAGGCAAAAAATCGTGAAATTCCCCTTTAATACCCCTTTAATGCTGCCACAGACGGAGTTCAGGTCACTGCGACCCCTGCTGTTCGTGTCTGGGGTCGCAGTTGCGGCCACCGGAGCCTATTATTTGTTTTCTTCCAGGTTCGGAGATCGCCAGCGGAGGAGGAGGACGGTCGACGCTGATGTCCGGATCGCAGCAGAAGGTAACAAAAGATACAACAACAAGCTGAGAGGCTGAACAGTTTAAAAATGCCCGTTAGCGTTTAGGTTATCTGAATACATTAGCCGCCAGCTAAGTTAGCCTGTCTGGATGTTGTCTATGTAGATGAAGATGAAGATGTAGCTAGCTAGCTACGATAGTTAGCGTTAGCTAACCTAGCTCGGCTAACGAGACCAAACCATGAAGGAATTTAGATAAAGTTGGTTAAACTACAGCTAAAGTTACCAAGAGGAGGTTGGAGTAGCAGTTCGTTAGCTAGCTAGCTTAAAAACCGTCCTCCAGTAAAAGTCTTATTACTTCAGAAAAATAATGACTTAGGTAGGAGAGCAAGTAACGCCTAAAACTAGCTTGAGCTAATAGTACAATTTAACATTAAATACTGAATTCTCTAAATACCTGCAGTTAAAGTTCCTATACATCCAGCATCAACCAGCATAGAAAATTAAGTTTGTTGAGCGCTGTTCTTTTCTCTTTTTGGAATAATTTTGAAATAAAATTAAATGATTCAAATGTGAGATAAAGGAGAAACAGCAAATGAATCCAGGTGCTGTCACTATTAAGAAAGTACGAAATTAAACCTAAAAAGACATTAATGAACAAATGAAATGTAAATGAGAAAAGGGCAGATTACATTTCTCACAAATAAAATATATGTAAACATATTATTTGAAAACACTAATGAAAATGCAAATCCATCAAAAGTTCACTTAAGTAGTAAACTTGGAAGTGGAAGTAAAAGTGGAAGTAATTTAGGCTGAATCCCAAATGGCTCTGTGTTCCCCATGAAGTGCACTATGTAGGTCATAGAATAACAAATCTATGCCCACATGTTTCATTGTATGTCTAGTAGAAAGCCATTTATATTCAGCCATAAGCCGCACGACTCCCTACTTAACAGTTAGTGCACTATTTGGGTGTAAAAGCCATAATTTCTTAACTTTTACAGTGCACTGTATAGTTTGAAGGGAGCCATTTGTAATTCAACCTCAGTTACTATGCACATCTGCAGCTACAGCTGCAATTAGAGTAGTTATCATTCCTGTTGAAGTAGCTGTCATCATATCTATTAGAGCAGTTGTCTTCATACTTTTTAAGGTCGTGCCACAGAAAATTAGGCATTCAGTAGACTGTAACTCATGTTAGTCTGTACTCAACATTACAGAATTTAAACTGTTACTTTCTGGGATGTCTTGGCCGGTTTTTCAGACCCGGTTCTGGGACTCCAGGCTGCGCCTCATCTGGTCGAGCCCAGAGCTCTGCGTGCTGCCGGAATCTACATCAGACACCTCGAGAATCTACATCGGGCACCTCAACGTAGACCAGGCTGAGGTAGTTATTCAGCACCACTCACATTAAATGACACTTTTGAAAATAGTGTATTATTATGTGTCAGCATATGAATACATGAATCTCATTAAGACTTACTTTATTTTCCCTGTGTCATAGGTGATGACTGAGGAGAATGGCAGGGTTACAGTTAGCTCCTCATTCTTTGGACTGGTGATTACTTACACCGGGGGTGTTAAACTCAACTAGAAAAGGGCTATATTAAAAAAATCAAATCTGTGGGCCAGAGAGAAAAATGTTTTTATTTAATTTTTAGTTAATGTTATGCTATAACCTGAGTTGGCCACTGTTTATTCAAAATATGCAAAAACTTCAACAGTAAAATACAGACACTTATAGTAGAGCTTGAAATATTCAAAATGTAAATGTCCCCTGAAGCTCAGTCTTTTAAACATACTTATTTGCTTGAACTAGACGCCTGGCATCCTTTCTTTGCTGCAAGTTCATTTAGACTTGGGCCCAATTTCCCAAGCTGCTAGCTAATGTTAAGTGTTTATGTTGGTTGAACTGCAGCAGAAATGCATTTTTGTGATACGACTAATGGAATTGCCTGGAATTGACGTGTAACTGCCGTTCCGTAGACTGTTGTCTATGAGTCAGAGTGCATTACAGGACTGTAGTGCAGCACATTGTGAAATGGGGTAATAGAAAATTGAGATACTTTTGTGGGCCGAACAGGAATGTGTGGCAGGCCTGATCTGGCCCGCAAGCCTTGTGTTTGGCCCATGGGATTTACATGGTAGGTGAAAGGATACTGTTGGTTTCATTTTGTGAGTACAGTTTTACATTTGGATTGTTTAGAGGCTTTATGTAAAAATGCATGTCAGATTCAGATGTCAAATTTGCCTTTAAGGGTGTACAGAGACATTCCTCCTTCTTTGCAAAGGTCTTTCAGTGGGTCATGCCTTCTGCCCTATGCTTTATTCTGTTGTGTGTGGTAGTTTACTATTTAAAATAAAAAATAGGATAGACTTAATTCTAGAATTTGCAGATTATATTCTATTAATGTTAAAGATTTGTTAGTTAGCAGCTCAAGTTGTATCAGTAAAAACTGGGTTACACTTGTGGAAAATGATGAAAAAAAAAAATTATATTATTTTATATTCTTCTAAGCCTGCACATAATAGCATTCATATACTTGCTGTTTTGCTACAGTGTCCCAGGCTCTTTTGGGAGCAGCTGCTCCTGCAGCTGGGCTTTAGAGAACTGCAGAGCTCAGTCTGGACTCTGCACTTCTCATACAGTCGCTGGCAGAACCAAGACTCAGTGGTATGCACTTCAGCCAATATTCTGCAATATCCATTTACTACTGTGAATCTGTTCATCTATTTATCATATCTATAGCTTTGCGGTGTCTTATTTGCGTGTGTGTGTATTCTTCAGAGGATTTGCATCCAGTGGCCCTATGTGCTGCTGATCAGGGGAGCTGTGACGCAGTCATGGTGAATAAACAACGACTTCTTCCTGACATCCACTGAGGTAGGAAAGCTCTTCCTATTGTTGTCACTTGTATCACCATTAATTGTGTGGTTTATCTATATGAACAACCTCACTTCTCTTACAGTGCCCAACTTGGTATGCAGCAGCGTACAGGGTCACTTACACTGAGGTAAGCCGACTCAGCAATGTTTATGTTCGTTTAAGTTTGGCCTTGTCATGAGTCACATTTTTAAAACTAGTGCAAAGAGCTTTACGCTATTTTATTTATTTTCAGCACATTGAAGGTCACCTGAGTTGTGTGGGCTCATATTCTTTCAAGTACTACGATGAGAGGACATCTAGTGGTGTTCTAGTGGTGTTCACTACTTTTAAGCAGAAGACACTATGTTGTGAACATGTGGGTTCTACAGGTGATGGAGGTAGTACACACCTATTGGGCCCTTGTCATCAATGATGATGAATGGATTACCTCTGTGCGCTCAGCATCGGAAGCCGTCCCTCCTGACTCTGAGTCAGAATCAGACTACAAGTTTAATTCCAGCCCACCGCCCTCACCTCAGCCCAGCCCAGGTCCTGCTGGACAGAGTGCTCCTGAGGCTCAGGAAGTGTCTGCGTTGCAGTAAGTACTGTGACATCCTTAACTCTTTACCCTCTAAATTGATCTAGATTTTGATTCTGAAAATGATTTGATAAATGTGTTCATGAGCTATGTAATCCTTTTCAACAGTACCTTTGCAGACATCATGAAGATTACTAACTTTCCTCTCAAGATGAATGCACTGCACCAAGCTTTCACCCCAAGTGACACCACATGAAACAGTTTTTTCACATTTCAAGGTCAGAAATATTGTTTCTTCAGTATTTCTAGCATCCCTTTATTGACACCCCTTTCTCCATTTCTGCAGATCCTTCTGAGCAACACAGTGCTGCAACCGTCTTTCTGTGGCTAGCAGGATGATTCTTGGCGAACTGGCCACTCTAAACGCCAAGGTAAGGATATGATTATGATCTGAAAATACGTGCATTACATCTATATATAATCTAAAAGAAGTAATAATGGTCTCTTCTTCCTGCAGAATCAGACTGTCTTCCAGCAAGCGTATGACCGGCTGCTGATGGTTGCTCAGGATCCTTCTTCCTAAGAAAGAATTCTACAGGAGCTGGCGCAGATCAGGTGAGTTTCACTAACTAGGCTTTCTTCAAAGCTTCACAGTCACATGTAAAACGTCATGTTGATCTTGTCACTAACCCTTCTTCTTACTCTTAGATTCAGCAATTCAACTTCATAGACACTGTATATGAGATCGTGCTGCTAGAAGTTCTGGCTGAAGTGAGTCCTGAGATTGGTCCAGTGAGAGATCTTTCAGGTTTTGCAATGCAGGGTGCTGATTTAGGACCAACTACTTTAACCAATGAAAATGACCGAAAGTCAAATAGATTTGAGATTACAATGGATACATAAGAGCTAAGATCAGCTGAATAGCATTGTTCCTGTCTTTTTATTTCATACATTGTTCCAGGCACCGGGAGGATTTCTTGATCAGCTGATGGTGATGATTTCCTCTTTCTCTGACACCAGCGAGCAGAGATCGCCCAAGGCTGAAAAACACTTACTCATTTTCAAGGTAACAGTCAGTTTCCATTATGTAAACATCCAGTCATTCGTAGCACAAGTGATGCACATTTCTTTTGAGAGGTTTGTTTGTTTAAAAACAGTCTCTATCTCTTTCTCTCAGAAGGGGATGACACATCTTCACTTTGGAGGAGAGTGCGTATGTGGATTCTGGGTCACTGGCCGCAGCTGTGTGGAACTTTGTCTATTGCCACATGAAGCAGCTAATGGACTTTCTGTATATAATGTTTTTTTCAGTGTGATATCTTACATATTGTTAAATATCACTTAAGGTGTTTTATTGGTGAAATATTATGAATTACTAGTATTAGTGTTGCTTTAATGTTCTTTGTGTGGTTGTGATTAGGGATGCACTGATATGAGAACTGTGCATGGAGGACCAGATTTGCCAAATTGAAAAATAAATAAAATTAAAAAATAAATTTTTAAATTTTTTAAAAATTGCTTATTTTGTACTGATTGTAATTATACACATATTTCCTTTTTCTACAGTTATATATTTCTCAATTTATTTATTTCTGTATTTCTTTTGTTTTATTAATGCCATTTTTATGTATTTTTTACGTATCTATATTTTTAACAATTGTTCGCTTTATTCGTTGATTCATGTATTCATTTTTTAAAATTTATTATTTATTTTTTCATAAATTAATTAATTTATTTTTTAATTAATTTCTTTATTTATTTCTGTATTTCGTGGTTCATATGATAATGAGGGGGCATGTTTTTCATGTTCAGGCTTAGCAATGAAGACCAGAAGGAGAAGAGCTGATTAAACTGTTCTTTCACCAACTCCATAAAGAGTTGCACGGACAGACAAACCTGCCGATAAAGAACTTTCGCTGGCTTCCTGCATTTTCAGCCAGACCAGCCGAGACTCTCAGATCTCTGACTGTCTGCTGCTGTAAGAAGCCATTATTGTACTGTCTTGTCCCGAGTTACCGCTGAGAGAGCAAGACATGTACAGTCGATCTACAGAATCTGATATCTGATATCGATCAACCAATAGGAATATTAAGACGCTGTGACATCATTGACCGACAGCCCCTTTATTAGCATAAAGACAAGAAAATAGAGAAATAAATAAATAGAGAAATAAATAAATATAGAAATTAATAGTTATGGAAATAAACAAATAGAAAAACAAAAAATGTTAATAAAGAAACAAATAAAAAAATTAGTGAGAGGTGGAAATTACTAAATAGACATAAATAAATGTAGACAAATTTAAAGATTTTATTTATTAATATATTGTTATGTATATTTATTTTTTAGATTTATGATCATTATTTGCAATTCTGCTTTATATATATATATATATATATATATATATATACATACATACATACACACACACACACACACACACACACACACACATTATATATATATATATATAATAATTTACTAAGTGATTTATTTTTTATTTTATTTATTTTTCGTTTTGGCTAATCTGGTCCCCCATAATTGTGGGCTGATTCTGATACCGGATATTTTTAATTGTACACATCTGCTGATAAATAAACATTCTAAAAATGTAGAAATTTACTAAATCCAGCAGAATTAGCAGAAATAACATTTATTTCTGTTACAAATGCACTAAAAATGAATAAAATACAGACATTTAAGCACAGATGTCAATGTTTACCTACATATTCTTTGGTTTGAAGTATCGTTCAAATCTAAACATTTGTCTGATGCTATTACTTTACCGATGTGATTCTAACATCCCTGTTTGTGAAACAGGTAAGTAAAAATAAGTTAAATTTCAATAAACTGGGTCTTATTTTACAGTTACAGGCTGTGGATATTTACTGTGTGTATTTTAAATATATCTCTGTATGCAGTGTCTCTCCTCTCTTTTTGCTGTTCTTTGTAGGGTTCCTGCCAGTTCCTCTCATCTCCCTGCATGATGGTAGACATGCTGTAAGTGCTGTACTGCAATTTAAAAAACGTTTTTTAAAATTAGTATTAGTTCTTATTTAACCATCAGATTCTGTTTCACTCTTATACATTTCTGAACTCCAACACAGCTGCTGCCTCAGACAGTCAGGCAGGACGATATTCTGAAGATTGGCAGGATAAAAGGTTCTTTGATGAAGATGTATAAATGACCCTCCTCAATTTATTTGTTACTGTACATCTGTGTAGCCCTGCTCAGTCATTACTTTCACCTGTATCATCTGTTTACATAGGCCTTGTAATTAATGTTTAATGAGGTTTTTTTTCCAGTTTCCAAATTTTCCAAATTCTTTTTTGTCCTTTATGACGTCGTCCTTAGCCTGCCTGTTTACCTGGTTTTTGAATTATGCATCTGTTTACACTGTGCTCTCAATATGAACAGTGATATTTGTATTTGCCCAGGTTAAATAAGAATTCTCTAGAATTTATCCAAAATTTAATTGGCAAGATTTGTATAAACTCATTGACAGTGGTTTGATGTGAAATGCACTGTTCTAGGGAAGCTCACCAAGATCAACACGGTTCACAGTGGTGGTGACAGAAACCAGACATCTGAAGCATTTAATGCCTCTTAAAGCTCCTTTAAGAAAGTGAATACATTGAATGCTTACAAATACACTGTCTGAAGCCTGAGACGTTGTGCGATCGTTGTATAAAAGATTTTTATCCTAAAACATTTTTTTTTTTTAATCTATTTATGGAAGAAAGTTACATTGAGGGTGTCGTGAGGTAAAATAGTACCCAATGTTTTACAACTATTTTACCATTATTAACATTCACTTTCACATTCACTGGTCATTTTGAGTTGTAACTGAAGTGGCTATGTTTGATTAGTACACATCATGACATGAAGTCTGAGTAAGTTTCTGTACAGTGCGCCGTTTCACATCAAACCACTCTGAATGACTTCACATCTTTACATCTCAGTGATTGAATTAAGAAGAAATTTTTAAACATCAGTAAAACTCATCTTTAACAGAACTCTCACCTAAAGCCATCTCCCTCAAGACTTTATACATTACAATAAATGTTTATACATGTAGTTTGATGACTTTTCTCTTTGTCATATTAGGAAACCATTTCCATCTGTATCGCACTACTTTTTTAGTGAATGCCAGTCAGTCCAGTAGTGCATCGACTCTGCTGGACTGACTGGCCTCCACCACAACTTACTGTAAGTAAATGATTCAGTAAATCAGACTTTCATGTTCAGCTTCTTTTTACTATTCCATGTGTAGATGTAGATGTAGACGTGTAGAATAACACACAGAGCCTGTCTGATCCCACAGTTTCTCTCTCTTCTCTCTGTTTATGTCCGCATGGTGGAGCCTCAACCTTTGCTGTTCACATTGAGCCAGGCAACAGGAAACCTTGACAATGGCCATCGAGTGATGAGGTAATAACAGAATAGCATGTCTTCTCTTTCTGATTTTGCTCTGCACGTTGGTTGTTTATATGGTCGTAAGCAACTCTGCACTTTTCCATGGCCAGTTCTGAATTCAGTTTCTTTACATCACTCTTTTCTCAGCCTCTGAAGTAAAGGAATCTTCCCATGGTCAGTAAAAAGAGGGTCTTTTTCTACTGTCAACATTAGAGACGAGGTAAGCTGTTTCTATAAAAGACATTTACTTGAACAGTGTGTGTATATTTGATATGTCAAGGCAGGCGTCTGTTCACTAATCAAGAAATGTCACTGGAGACACTGAACCTGTGAGTTTATCCTGAAATTGCACACATCATTCTTTCATCATCATTCAGACTTCAGACTTATCTACCAAGTTGTGTGAACAAGGCAGTGTTTGTGTAAAACAGAGGCGTCTCAGTTATCCTCAATTAAAACTTTGAACTTAAGCACTTTTTTCTTGTGTGGTACTTCACTCCTCTGAAAAGCTGTATTAAGTCCAATGCTGTTCTGTCCATTTGTTGTAAACACAATATTTCATAAAAAAGCACTCAACACTAACATTTAATGTATAAACATGACATGAAATAAATAATCCTAAGAATAAATGTTCTTTCTACGGTTCAATGCAAAAGTTTGGTCACCCCTGGTCAAGTTACAACAATGTTTTGTTGATTTTCTAAGTAAAAACAAGTGTTACAGGTCCCAGGCTTGGGACCCGTGGGACAGACTTTACCCTGAAAAACAGGGTTGAAAGGATGAGACAGAAGACGTGGCTTGCTTTCACGAATGCCTCTCTGGTCTCGGTTTATTTAAACAATTCTCGCTATAAAAAGATCTCTGCCTATTTTTTTCTTTTGTTCTTTGCCCAGCAAACATCACAGTTCAGTATAAAACATATAAATACTTAGCTTGTTTTCTCACATATGTTACAATAGGCTGAACTTGTCTCTATCAGAGGGAGATAGCTGCATACTACAGTCCCATTTAGGCATCTTTGTCCAGTAGCAGAATACAGCATCCTCAATTCACATTTTCTTTAGGTTTGAAGGAGACAATTATTCTTAAAATACAACAGGATGTCCATATGCTACAAGAATAGCTAAAGCTCGTATATGTAGTCTATAACATTACATATTATGTACTGAAGACAGAGATACAGATGAGGCTCACTTAATAACTGTGGTACATGGAACTCAACAAAGAAAAACATGTTCAAAGTGCTAATAACTGGCGCTATCAAATCTCTTAGAACATCTCTTGCATGTAAACACATTTTTGATACTCATTCACAATGTCAAAATAAAATCACTGAATTTCCTCAAACAAGTTTCATCATTAAATTAAGCTAAACACAAGCAACTAAAAAGTATGTCCGCCATTTTACAACTTAGAATCGGCACGTCTACATCTCTATACCTACTAAACCTCGACTCAATGCACGTAAGTTGGCACAAATGTACTAATATACGTATCCGTATGCTGTACTAACTAGTTCGGGAGAATTTTAGTGTATTTTTAATACAGTGCTCACCTGAAAAACAGGGTTGAAAGGATGAGACAGAAGACGTAGCTTGCTTTCACGAATGCCTCTCTGTTCTGAGAGGAAATTTCAAGACTACCGTAGATAATCACAGCACAGCCAGCGCTACACTGCCCCCTTCTGGTAGCATCAGGGAATAGCAGGGATACCCGCATTCTATTACCAAGCTTAAAATTTAAGTGCATTGAGAAGAGGATTAGAAAGGTAGACTTAACAAAGTTTAACTAACAATAATAATAACAATAATAATAATATAAAGAAAACATACTAACACAAAAGTGACCACACTTTGTGGGTGTCACACAAGTTAACACATCCTCTACAAAGAACACACTCCTCTACCTAAAACATTAAATGTGGCTTTGACAAGAGTTACATTCAATATGTTTTATTTTTTCCAGTAGGTTAAATTCCGCAAATAAATAGCAACCGTGCTCTAAAAAAATTGCAGAAAAAATGTCATAATTAAGTTCCCTGTGGAGAATATGTTAATTTATTTTTACTTAGAAAATCAACAAAACAAGTCATTTGACTTGTATGAATAAACATAGACATTTTAGGGTCATTTAACACCAACTAATCTGGAGCCTGGAAAAATCAAACAGAAACCTTTGTTTAACTCAGTTTCAATTTAGTACGTTTATTTAAAGTTAGTTTAGTTGGTTTAGCTTTAATTTGCACCATTAGGTTCTAAATCACTTCTTAAATATTTAAATAAAGATTTAACTGAGCTGAAATATTAACCAGGTATTAAAACACCAGAAAATAAATATATTTCATGCTAATGCACTTTTTGTAAATGGGTTTAATAATATTTATTTTTCTTTGAAATGCAATCATTAACTTTTTAAAATAATTTTACACATTTTAGGTTATATTCCTGCGTTTCTGTGAAAAAAAAAAATTATATTTGTCTCCAGTATTTGAAACTTCATAGTTAGATGTTTAAGGCCCTTTTTATCTTTATGACGGCTTTGAAAGAGGCTGTGGTTAAAATGTTTAATAAGGGCTAATCCACTATCTTAGTACAAAAACAGGCAAGGGTCCATCCACGGACAAACGGGGCAATGCAGGCTAAGCTAAATCAGAATGAGAGAACACGAGCTAGAGGTCACTACAGGAAAGAGAACAGAGTCAAAAAGGGGTCAGACTAGAATCGAGAACGAGAAAACGAGCAAGAAAACAAACGAAGTCAAACTAGAGATGATACGCTCGATACCAGAGCATCGAATCAGTGTCGACACTTCGTGCTGCGAGTCAAACGCTGGAGTCACGTGATAACAGCCAACGAAGATTCGCTACGTCACTGCTGATTGAAATACCCCGGGCTCTTCCATGGGGTTAAACTGGTGAGCTCCAGGCGGTTTCCGTTGTTTTCAGTAGTCACATTTCATATATTTTATACCGTATTCCTGCATTCCTGCATCGTTTGTACACTGATCCATGAATAAAAAGACATCTATAATTGGCCTGTTTTTGAGTCTGAACCCTTTCACGCCCACTTACCCACAGTAGGGTTCAAAAGTGTGTGAAAACACCCAAACTCGAGGATTTCCTCGAGAAAGACTGAGTGACACCTGCATAGACAAAAACATGACTGAGATTGTTCCATTAATTAAACAGATCTGGCTCAGGAAAGACACCCAGGTCTGAAGTATGGGATCACTTTCATTCAGCCAGCCGAAATAAAGTGAGATGTGTGATATGTGAACAAACGCTAATGTGCAAATAGTTATTTTTAATACGATTTTCTCTGACCATAGCTAAAATAAGATGGAAAATCATGTCAGTTATACATTTATTTAATGTTCAAATTAACACATTTGTGTTGTGATAAACGTTTATTTGTGCGAATAAGCTTCAAAGGAAATTCATGACCAGCAGAAAACAGCCATTGTAGGAAATTGAGCTGGACAGTAGATGGCAGCATGGGGCCACTTGTCAAATGCTGCAAAGCATTGAACCATTTTCCGATACAATTGATTCAGCGGTGTTGATGCTTCGAAAAGCTTCGTAACGGCCATCAGTAAGTCAAACACAGAAATAGAGGCTCGGTAATGCACAGTAGACGGATTCAGTACACGTGTTATATAGGCACTAGAACAGGTGTCAACAATCAAGCAAAGTTTATTTATACAGCGCTTTTTACAACAGGTGTTGTCACAAAGCAGCGTTACAGAAAAATCCGGGTCCGAGCCCCCATGAGCGTCGCCAGTGGCGACAGTGGCAAGGAAAAACTCCCTAAGAGCAAGAGGAAGAAACCTTGAGAGGAAGACTCAACCCATCCTCCTCTGGTCGACGCCGGATAGCCAACGGTGATAGCATAAAGTATTATAGCACAAAACGGGGAAAACAGGCGGAGCAATGGTTAATTAGATTAGTTTTAGTTTATGCAGCAGCAGCATCGGGAGGGTCAGTTCCTGAGGGTGAGGTTTGCACAGCGTTGTACAGCATGAAGCTCGATGGTGGTCAAGCCGGTCCAGAAGGCTGGCGAGCAGTGGGCACCCGATCAAGGCAGAAGAGGCAGCAGCATCAGACGCACAGGATGGGCAGCTGTTCAACTCGGCAAAGAAAGGAAAACACACAGAGAGTCAGTTCTGTAAAGAGTGACTGATCACAGATTACAGGGTTAGCAGAGCAGCAGAGACTCCGGCAGGTCTAGTTATTACAGCCTAACTAAAAGGGAGAAACCAGAAGGTAACAGAGACATGAGGCTCCCTGAGATGTCGGCGCCCCGCCGCTCCACCGTCAGCAAACTTGAGTGAACGCGTGAGAGCAGCGGGGCGACACCAACACTCCCAGTTTACCATAATACTCTGTGTCCATAAATCCCCAGATCTGCACCTTTTATCTGACAGGAAAAACTAATTACCAAAGACTCGACTAAACAAGTAGGTTTTTAGCCTAGACTTAAAGACTGAGGCTGTGTCTGAGTCCCGAACATTAACAGGAAGATTATTCCAAAACCGGGGGGCTTTGTATGAGAAAGCTCTCCCCCCTAATGTAACTTTATTGATTCTGGGTACTAATAGTAAGCAGCACCTTGTGATCTAAGTAGGCGGGATGGTTCATAGTGGGAGAGAAGTTCACTCAGGTACTGAGGGGCGAGTCCGTTTAGAGCTTTATAGGTCAGAGAATTTTATAATCGATGCGAAAATTAACTGGTAACCAGTGTAGTGTTGATAAAACTGGGCTGATATGGTCAAACATTCTGGTTCTAGTAAGGACTCTGGCAATAATCAGGTGAACGGGAGCGTGGATAGGTAGATGATTAAGAGTCCGTGGTCATGTAATTCCCCAGAGGATTCTGGGAGTTGGAGTTCTGAACGGAGTGAGGAGTGTTAGTCTCTGCTAAGCAGGAGGGAGGCGTGACAATCCTATATTTTCCCACAAGTGACTAAACCTAAATCTACTTATGTTTCTTTAACATAGAAAAACATACACGTGCTGTGACTGCTTCATGAGTTCATCATTTTTAACAAAGATTTTTACTTAACATAAATGATATGAAGAATAAAAGAGGTAAATGATGGGAATAAATGATCTAGCTATGATTATTACACATTTACAAACATGGTTCTTCAGGAAACTACAATATGTCTTTGGCACTGCTAAAAGAACCCTTTGTAGCACTTTTTTAAGAGTGTTTCATTTACAATATGGTTTCATTTAACATCCTACTTAACATCTTAAAGTGTACTTAAGGCAAATAGTTTCAGAGGGGTTCAGCTGACAAAAAACGTAGAGAACCAAAGCCCTGCTTTACAGTAAACAAACTTAAATACTGCAATTTTCTGCACATTTTAGAGCGAACTTTCTATTTATTTGTAGAATTTAACATTGGAAAATAAAAAAAAAACACATAAAATGTGCCGTAATTTTTGTACATGCCACATTTTTCCCAATATTATAAATTTAACAAACAGTAACTGTGCAGTAAAATGTGCAGAAATGGAGCACAGACAAATCTCTGGAGGTGGCTGAATGACAGCTGAGGCAGAAGGCACTGGTGGGGTCCGTAGCAATAAGGCGTACAGAGGTATAGGCTCAACTCTGGTCACCAGAGTTGACAACGTCCAAAGGATGTGCGGGCAGGCGTTCAGGAGGTATGAGCCAGCAGGATGGCGAGGATGGGACAGCATGGAGCATGGACTAGATGGGAAAGTGCACTGCAATGAAAGATCACCTGGTTCAACATCTGGCAGGCAGACTTCCATCGAATCAAGTTCTTTGTCCAAGCTGTTTATGATGTTCTACTGAGTCCAGCAAACCTTCACGTCTGGGGCACCTTCAAGAGGGCAGATTAGTGGGTGAATGCTGCTGGAGTGCATGGTGGGGTCTGATCAACCCTGGCTGGGTTGCCTTGGCGAGGGTCTCTGATGTTAAAAGACTCGAAAAGCTGAATGACTCCAGGTTACATCACTGATAATGCATCCCAGCCAATCTGCAAGATGTATCATTCATCTTCGAAGCATTATCTTGTACCTTATTCATATTTCAG
Source organism: Colossoma macropomum (assembly GCF_904425465.1). Classification (NCBI taxonomy): domain Eukaryota; kingdom Metazoa; phylum Chordata; class Actinopteri; order Characiformes; family Serrasalmidae; genus Colossoma; species Colossoma macropomum. Next base: position 322,807 of record NW_023495014.1, read on the forward strand.
ATACTTTACTGATGACAAAGCCAGCAAACATACACTATAAACTAAACATACAACAAATAAACTAAACATTTGTTTATTATTGACCATTAACAGTGTTCAACAGTGGAGCATTCATAAAATAATAAGAAAAAGAACTTAATACACATAAAAATACTCAATAAACACTATAAAATTGTTTCCTTTATGTCCATGTTTCATTATCTAAAATATGATGTGCATTATTTGATATGTTTTCAAATCTTTCTGCATAGTTTATAAAAGGCATGGCTGATAAACACAGTCATATTTGTAGAAACATGACAGTGTTCAATATCATCGCTGTTGGTCCAGCTGCCCTTTACATCATGTTCAAATGCCATGATGAATAAAGCAACAGAAATGCTCCAAAATGAATCCATTCAAAGCGCAGAAGTTACAATTTTAGACATACAAGGTTTTGATGGGACAGCGATGCTGTGACTTATTTTTTCAGCTATATTTAGTTTAATAATGTGAAAGACTGAAAATCAGAATTTGTTTTGGTCTCCCAAATTCATTTTTAATTGCATAGTTTATTTTTTAGCTCAATACCTTGGGTGTAATTCTTAAATAATATGGCTTTTCAAATTCCCTTGTTTGTATAGTTTACAAACATGTTTTTCCCTGCTGTGAAAGTGTTTTTCCTCTGAGTATAGAAGAAATAAGCGTTGAATAAATCAGCCCACCCTTTTCACATCCTCAAAAAGAGTCGACTTCCTGTATTATCTTTACATCTTTGGTTGATTACACCGCTTTGGCTGAAAATACTCTTCGGTATGGACTTTAACGGAGTCTCTGTGCTGCTCCATCCAGACGAGGGTTATTCACACACACTCCTCATAAGGAGCTCTTGTTCAGTTTCTAGTTATAATTGCTAAAATGTTGGTAGAAAAGTCTTGAGCTGTAATGTCTCTGTAACAGATAAGCGGTCATGATAAAAACTCAGGCCAGTTAGAAGCTCAATATCTCGAACTCGTGCCACATGATGCTGAGCCCACTCTTTCATCCATGAATAGTCACTTCCATTCTGCAGAAACAAGAGAAGGACATAAAGTGATGAAAAGGAGCTGAATAAACACATGGCAGATTAAGTTAATTTCTAATTGGTACACTTGATACACTATATGGCCAAAAGCATGTGGACACCTGACCAGCACACCTCTCTGAGCTTGTTGGATATTCCTTTCCAGAACCATGGGCATTAATATGGAGTTGGGGCCAATATCAACAAACACAATCACAACCATAAAAAAATCAACATTTGAAGTCCAACTTTTCTCTGTTTGATAGTATAGAACTGCAAAGTATAAACTTTAATATGTGTTTTTTTTTTAAACTGTCTTTGTAAAATATGCTATAGAGAGATCATGTTGTCCTACCATGTACATCACTGCCTGGTTGTAGTTTCAGTGCACAGTGTGGAAAAGTTAGCAGAGCTGCTCTAGCTCAGTTTCTCAGTATGTTTGCTCAGTACTCAGTACATGGTGTGCTGCGTATTAATTTGAATGAAACAGTTTTACTGATAAATGTTCATAAACAGAGCTGTCTGTAAAGGCTGCGTTTCATGTAGCATGTTAATCAGACCAAGTGTTTTTTGTACAGTGTGTGTATGAGTCCTAGGCTTTGTCTGTATACGATGGTCTATTCAAATGTACAGTGAGTCACCAAAGAAGAAGATAAAATCTCACAGTGTTTGTCTGGTTTTAGAACACATTCAACTACAGCTCAACCAGCCAAACAAAAACATTTCAACTCGACACATGAGCTCCTTGGAGGCATTAGGCTCGGTTGTGATTCCTGCCGACACCGTGCTACAGAGATTGTGGTTGAAAGAGACAGGTGAGGAGCAAAGGATCAAAACTATGAAACATACTTTACTCACAGCTGAGCAACTACCATGGTAACCACAGAGAGAGAATGTTCAAAATGATAGTCTCATTTAACTTATGTTAAACAACGCTTGTTCAACAACGCTTTCAGGAAATGCACCCCAGATGCGCCCTTCTAACTTAGAACAAAAACCAAAAATAGAACTCGTTTATATCTGCTACTCACATGACAAGTCTCCATGTTATCAGGTCGGTGGGGCAGAATGAAAGACAAAGTCTCAAGTGGACCATCACACTTTGGCAGAGCCACAGAGGAGTTCTTACAGCTTGTGAGAATCACAAAGAAATGCGTGGGCATGGGCACTTCATTCCTGGTACAAAGAAACAGCAGTGACAGTAATAGTGAGATTTGTTAGATTTGCAAACACTTCTACATTACTAAAGCAATGAACCACAAGAAACTTCCAGTGATTACATAATTAAATCACAATTGCTTTTAAAAAAACAGTGACAAAATACAATATTCAAAAATACATAAATGCTCAATAGATAATATAATTTATTATTATTAATAGCAATGAACAATTGTTCCCCATTCATTGTAGTTTGTTAACAGCAGGCTATGGTCACCAAGCAACATAATAGTCAAAGATCATCTGATAAACATCACAAAGGGTACCAGTAATTTGACACATTGGTGCAGATATGTGAGTTTAACAAGTATTTAACAACAGCTTCAAATGTGACTCAGCCAATCAGATTTCAGAACCCAGGTCTTCTGTTATATAATACAAATCCTCCCTGATTTTTTTATTCCATCCAGGTCGCTCATGACTACACTATAGACTACTGTGGAAAAATTAAATATGAAATATGTTTCATTAATATCAATTACGTTAAATAAACTACTTGCATAGCAGTTATGCTGATGTAACATATTCATGTTGAGCCAAAATACACATACGCAACTTTTTTTTCAGTGTAGGGGTGTAACAATAAGCAAATTTCATGATATAATATGTATTAGAAGTTTTTGCATCACATTATGATATATTTTCTTTACACAATTTAAAAAAAGAAATGCAACATAACTTTCACGTTTATTTATATATTTAGGTAATTCTCAAAATTAAAAAAAAAACTGACCAAATACACAATACCACACATTTGAGTGATTTCACACAAGTTAGCGTATCTGAGGTATTAGCACAGGTATCTGCTCCTCGTGTTAAGCAATGTCTGAAAACTGTGACTGTTTGCTGAATGCGAGGATGATCCATTCAACGTAGGCTGATTTTTCCAGTTCTGAGAGCTGTTCAGTGGAGTTTTTTTACATTTGTGGTAATAGTTTTCAGGAATATTACAGACCATTCCCCCTATCTCACATTTTATAGCATGAAATATGGTCTCACAACCCCTGTATCAGAAAATATATTGATATTAACATGCTTATTGTGAGATGCTTATAAAAAGCTTATTGTGAGATGCTTATAAAGAGATCTTTAATGTCAGTGATAAAGTTGTCCATATAATTAGATTTTGCCCCTGATCATAATGAGAAATATTTTGAAAATGTAAAATATCTTGATGTAATGACTTGGTTGGTTTTGAGAAAAAATGTCAAATAACTTACGTTGTCCTCCCCGTCATGATGTCATAATTTCCATCGAAGTCTTTATCGAATATTGGTCCACTCATGACATTCATGCCGTTCATATCTTGTGAATACTTCACCAGCAGGACATTGTGGAGGTGATCCCAAATGCCTAAATAAGCAAAGAACCAAACATGATACTGTAATATTTACATAATAATGTAAAACATGACAAATCTTAACAAAAAGCAACATTTGAAATTACATGGAAAATCAAATGGTCATGATTACCAACCATGACCTCTATCAGCTTTAATCTGCTGACTCTTAGTGACTTTACAGAAAGCACATTAAATCATTATGCATGCTTGGCCACTAGAGGGCATGGTAAAGTCAAAAATGTACCATCAGCAGCCAAACCAAAACACAAAACACGTCCAACATTTCGGGGTGTAATTGTAGGGATTTTCCCACAGAATAAGGCTCTCAGAGCACCTTCTGGCAGTAGACTAAATCTGAATGTTCTGTATTTGTCAGTCTGTTACCTTAAACAGCAGCCTTTTCTTAGAGTAAAACCACATGCAAACATTTGTCATTCAGACCGTGCAACAAACCTGAAAGTTAATTTACAACAGTTTGTGTAAAAGTGACAAACAATCCTGCTAAAGTGTTTTATTTATCATTATTTTTGTAACTGCACTGTCACGTCTCCTGGTTAGGTGAAGGCTTCATGCCCTGGTGCTCAAGACTCTAAAGGCGTGTTTTACAGGAAGGTAATCATTTACACCAGGCCCAAACTGAAGTATAACACAGCTGATGGCAAGATAAACTGTATAAACACATGGTGTGGCGCAGAGAGGGCAAAATCACATGGAAATTAAAGGTCATTTTAGGGTACAGTGGACGTGGTCAAAATAAACTGAGGAGAAAAAAAGCGTTAAGGTCAGTGAGCAGCATTTTGTGCTGGATAAGCAGGAATAAACGGGGGCATTCTTCCGCCTCCTAACATGAACATTTACCTTTGAAGACAGGAAACATTGGTGCCATGTTACTCGTAATCAAGGAGTCAGACTCGGTGCCATTTAAGCTCAAATCTGTGGAGAAAAATAAAACGAATTTAATAAGATTCAGTGGTGTGAGAAATGGACCCTTTCACACTTTTGATGCAGCAGAAGTTGTTAACCGCGGTGTTTACTAATATGAATGTAGAGAGGACACATTTTGTACATCATTATTACGATATTTAACCATTTTTTACTAAAGACATTTGGTTGATGGAGCAGTTTTCATTTTAAGAGAAGAGCAAGCACAACAGCTACTGACACTGCAGCTGCTGACATACCCAAAACGGTTCAGCATCAACGCCATACTGGTCTAAGCTGGTTTGGTGCTGGTCATGTGACAGTTTAGTTGGTCACACAGCATGATCATGCTCATTGACCAGCATACCAGCATCCAAAAACACTGTCCTAAAAAAAAAGGGTGTCTCCATTTTTTCAATTTTATTTATTTTTCTACATCATTTGAGCACAACAGCTGCACTACCATTTGTGTGAAACTTTCATGATGAATGGACCAATAGAAATGCTCCAAAATTGCTTTGAACAAAATTTATCTACATTGCCTTACATTAAAAGCAAAGAGTGTTTGGCATTCTGAAATGTTTACATTTCAGAGTTAAACCATTTAATACAACCAAAAGATTATGACATCCAACATGCACAACACTGCACAACTATGTTCTAGTAAACATTACTAGAAGGTCAGCCTTAGCCAACCTTGTTATGTACTTTGTCATGATATCCTTAATTTACCTTCACGGTCATGCTGGTAAGAAAAAGCCTGTTCACTCTCTGAAAATGAAAACAGCTCCAACAAACCAACGTCTGCCGTGGAAAAAAATAGGTAATTTCCTTAATAAGCACGTCCTCTCCATTTGAGACATTATAAAGGACAACTCTGTCTCCACTCTCATTAAGAAACACTGTTAATACTGTAATGTTTTCCCTAAAGACTGTGAGTAGCAGTAAAAAAAAAAACACTTTTTTGTGAAATGAGCTGTGCAACTGCCTGGAAAATCCACTAAAATCATGGATGATGTGCATCTGGACAAGTATAACATTATGAGACCACTGCTGAGTTGCTCATTAAAAAAGAGTAGGTAATTAGGCCTGCAGTTTTTTCAAGGGAGGAGGGAAAAAACACTGTCTAGACCGATCCAGATGGCAGTAAAATCACAAAGGAGCACCTGCAAACGAGGAAATTACTCCAGGACCCCATATAAATTTAATCTTGTCCAAACAGTGTTACAACAACTTCTGCTGCATCAAATACACCAGTGTGAAAAGTGTCTATTATATGATATGCAGTACATCTCCAGCTTTGAATTCTTCTCGCCCAATGGTTCCCAAAGCAGTACCCACGGCCCCCAAACTGCACATTCTTGCTCTAATCCTATGTGCTGGGAGCTGGGATAGAGCTGAAACTGTCTGGGGGGCTCTGAGGACCAGTTTGAAAACCACTAGTTTTTCATGTCTCCAGGCCACTTATAATGCATTAAATGTAACTGACTGGAATGTGAACATCATTTCAACATGAATAAAATATATTACATCAACACAATTAGTGCCGAAAGTAAGCCAAAACGCATATATGTGTAATATATTCGATTCAGGAGGAAATGATGAATCCAGTCAAAGTCAATGCAGTCACTGTTTCCAGCATAAGAAGTATAGCAATTCAACCACAGAGCTGAATCAGTTTATTTGAGCTAGAACTGAACAATAACTGAGACGTGCTGTGAAGCTCACTGGGAGGATGGAAAAATCCATATGTCAGGGTGGAGTTATCCTTGTAGAAGGAACAAGACTGCCTTGCAGAGGTCGGAATGCGTACATCAGCACGAACACACTCTTCTTGGGAAGAACTGAGGGGCTGCACACCAGCCTGGGTGTATGTTTGAAAGAAGAAAGAAAAATGAGAGGAGAATGTTTATGTGGAGGACAGCTATTACACACGCCGATGTACTGGAGAACGAGTGGTGAAAGGTATGCAAGTAAGATAAAACTATACTTATAGGGAGCAAATGCAGTTTAGAAGGGCAGAGGGAAAATGTTATTTATCTGTTTTATTAAGAGGAAATAAAATAAAGAGTGAAAAAATTTCACTCAGTCAGGATGTCACTACGAATAACAAGTTATATTAAAAGACCCATATCATGAATTTCTCCTCACTTTTTTTAAATAGAACAGTTTGATGTAGTACTTAAACACTGTTCAAGTTTCAAAATGCTCCATTCACTCTCCAGTCCATATGGTCCACATGTGGAAACTACGTGGCAAAAACCCAAAAAGCCCATATTGAATTCACTGTTTCACTGAAACCAACACATTTACAAAGATCCCTCTATTCAGCCTACAGCAGCTTAGCCCCGCCCACTCACACCAACGTTAGAAGCAATGTTTTAGCACAGACTGCTTTTTGAGTTAGTCAAAACAAAGAGCAGCCAATCAGAACAGAACCCATTTACATATATCGGTTTTAAAGGCCCAGTAACAAAATAACCTTATTAATTTTACAGGATAAGAGAGAACATGGCAATAGAAAAATGAATTATTATGTTTTATCTAATGAAGCAATGTTAGGAGTCTTGCCTTATTATTGTCTTATTGGTTTAACACAGTGGCGCTTCAGACTTATATCTGATTGGGGTTAGCTAACAGTATGGTCTAACAGCCTGACCACCACTGGCCAATATAGATAGTGACGTGCTTTGTGTACATGGGCAGAGATGGATGGTGGAGTCAAAAGGTTCTAATGTTACTGTATTTCAGCATGCAACCACTGGAGTGCCATTTTTACCTACTGCACCTTTTGATTCCACAGATTTGTCAAAAGTTCTGCCAAATTCAGTCGTAAACAAAGTCAGTAGTAGTTTGATGCAGAACGGTTCACTGTAGAGAAACTTTCTGATTTCTTTAGTGATGGTGATCGGTGCCGGGGTCTATAATATAGTCACTTTGTTGATTATCCAAAATGACTAGTAAACCTACACTTGTCTTCTGAGTTTCTATTTGTAATACTGATAACAGAAAAATAGTGATAGATGTACAATGCCTGGCATGAACACCTCCACCATTAATGCATTTTAAAAAAATCATTTTATGCCAACTATCTTAAACAGTGTGTCAGGCATCAGGCAGCGTATTCTATATATTTCAATAACTTGGAGTTTTAGAGACGTCTGGTTCCTATCACCACCACTGTGAACAACTCTGACTATATTTCTCTAGAACTGAGCATTTCACACCAAACCATTCTGAAGAACTGTTTACATCTTAACCATTTAATTACAGAGAAAGTTCGAAAAATTCCCCTTTAAGTGCTCAAATTTCATCGCTGGAGATCAGCAAAACTGACATACTGGTGACAGTGAAATTCTTTAATTCTTTTTTTTTGTATATAAAAATGTATTTAATTTGTTTACATCAGGTTGTATATTCTTTTTTCACTAAGATGTGAGAAGGTGTAACTTTCTTTGCTAATTTGACATGGCTGTTTTCAAGACAGCCCAAAGCTTTTCCCTATGCCCACTTTGTTTATTGTGGTTTGAATAGGTCTAGACTGTTTTATCATCACAGTTACTTCATTTTTTTACTCTTATCATAAGTTGGAAACTGGCTCTATCAGATATCAGTGCACTGCTGGAACTATGCAGTTATTGCACACAAGAAAAGTATAACCAAGATTAACATTCAAACAAATGTGCTTTTACTAACCTGAAGTAAGTGGTCTGAAGATAAAATAAATACAAATTAATAACACATTTGTTCAAAAACACACAGAAAATGAATACACAGTGAATACACATTTCTATTTTCATCTTCAGTTCTAGCCGACTGGACTTACAGTGATGATAACTAATTTACATTTATCAGAAAACTGTATGACAGAAATGATGAATGAGTAAAAGCTGCCCTGAGTGGAGTGATAGTTATGTGAGCAGTAGAACACATAAGTCAGAGTTCAACGAGTGTAGCTCATGATTTATGCTGAGGCTTGACCACATAATGAAATAGTACATGCATGCTGTGAAAGCTAACACGAGGAAAGGATATATGATCTGAGAGAGCTGGAGACAGATCAGCTTTTCTTGTGTCGAATTACCTTCAAGGGAAAATCACACACAGGCTATTTAACTCTTCAAATATACTTTCACTATTTTAAATTATAAAGATGGAATTCTCTGAGTTTTTTATATTTTTGTATTGCATTTATCACCATTATCGCCACATTTTCAAGACAACACTGATAGGTTTTATCAATAGTTTTCATCCTTTGAGAAGATTGTTGATTTTCATCATTGTTGATACAGTAGGTAAATAAAGACATATACAAATGCATAGCATACCCTATATGTCCAAAAATATTCAGACAGCCCTTCTAAATAGTGAGTCACACAGGCATTCAATTGTGCACAGACAGCTTGTTTAATCTCCATAGAAATGCATTTCCAAAAGAATGAGATGCTCTGTAGCAGCATCATGAGCATCATTATGCTCAATGCTGGCTAGAGGTGTATAAAGCCCCCAGCATTAAGCCGTGGAGCAGGGGAACTGTGTTTTCTGGAGTGATGGAGCTTCTCTGGGATGAGCTGGAGTGATCCAGAACTGATCATCCAACATCAGTACCTGACTTCACTAATGCTCTTGTGGCTGAATGCAATCAAATCCTCACAGCAATGTGCCAACATCTAGAGTAAAGCTTTCCCAGAAGAGTAGAGGCTGTTACGGCAGCCAAGAGCAAAAGAGGTTCTATACCCTAATACCCTTGATTTCAGAAGAAGCACTGGATGACTCACAAAGTCAAAATCTTGAGAAAATAAGACATTTCAAGCTACCGAGTCACTGTGTATGTCTGTCTGTCTACCCTGTGATGGACTGGCGACCTGTCCAGGGTGTATCCTGCCTTCCGCCCAATAACAGCTGGGATAGGCTCCAGCACCCCACCGCGACCCAGAAGGATAAGCGGTTTAGATGATGTATGTATGTATGTATGTAAGCTACCGAGTCACAGTTTGAAACAGATGGATAAAACACGTTTTTTCTCCTTTTATACAAAACAAGCCACATAAATACATCTGTAGTGAATTGAATAGTTACTTACATATTTGTTGTTTATTTACTGTCTTTTCCATTATTTATAGCTACTTACATATGTGTACTTACTTGCTTTTTTTAATTGCTGATGGCTATTTATATATGTTTACTTGTTTTTATTTGTGCTTTTTTTCCAGTCTGTCCCTTTTAGGAATTAATGGATTGGAGTTTAAATTAACATATTGATACTACTGGTTCTCTTGCCTTTTCTTCACCCTCTGACTCGTGTGCTTGTCATGTGAAGCTCTTTTAGCATCTGTGCTACCACCTATAATGAAAGCAAATGTTTTTCACAAGCGTAGGTTTTTAAAAGAAGAGTGTCATTCTTGTTTTTTAAGAGCATCTGGTGAAGGCTGTGCTGACTGAAACATTCACCATCTTGCTGCTTTATTACTATTTTCAATTTCCAGAGAAATGAAAGACAATCTCACCAGTGGTTCCAGTGTATATGCGACCCAGAGAGGCATGAGGATGTCTTTGCTGTATCCACTGATGTAGGATGAATGATGAAGTAAGCAGTAGTTGGCCTTCTCCTGTAAAACTCGTGGAACTCCGTACGGTAGATGAAGACGTTTGGCGGTCATGTCTGAGTACAATAGGTTATTACTTACTCAGAATCATAAATCTAAATGTTTAAAATATGCTTTTGCAAGTCAAGATTAAGAAAATCTGAGAAAATCACATCTAACATTACATACCGGAATGTGAACTGATGAGTTGTTGGTTGAGAATTTTCACCTGAAACAGAAAGAGGAAAAGTTGAAATATAAACATTAACATAGAGCAAAATATGAATGTATCAATAAAATTCACAGCAGAGTTTTAATGAAATAGCTCATACACTGCAAATAATCAGATTTGGTAACAGCATCTTAAATGTGGGCCAAAATTTCTAATATTTCCAATTCTAAGATTGTTCTAAATATATACACCAACAGGCATAACATTAGGACCACCTCCTTGTTTCTACGCTCATTGTCCATTTAATCAGCTCCACTTACTATATAGGTGCACTTTGTAGTTCTACAATTACAGACTGTAGTCCATCTGTTTCTCTGCATACTTTGTTAGCCCCCTTTTACCCTGTTGTTCAGTGGTCAGGACCCCCCATGGACCCTCACAGAGCAGGTACTATTTGGGTGGTGGATCATTCTTAGCACTGCAGTAACACTGACGTGGTGGTGGTGTGTTAGTGTGTGTTGCGCTGGTGTGAGTGGATGAGACACAGCAGTGCTGCTGGAGTTTTTAACCACCTCAGCATCACTGCTGGACTGAGAATAGTCCACCAACCAAAAATATCCAGCCAACAGCGTCCTGTGGGCAGCGTCCTGTGACCACTGATGAAGGACTAAAGGATGACCAACACAAACTGTGCAGCAGCAGATGAGCTATTGTCCCTGACTTTACATCTACAAGGTGGACTGACAAGGTAGGAGTGTCTAATAGAGTGGACAGTGAGTGGACACAGTGTTTAAAAACTCCAGCAGCACTGCTGTGTCTGATCCACTATCTATTTTTAGACATTTTTACTTACATAAAGCATATATGAAATCATTCTACTGTACTAGCATAAGAATTATTTTAATTATATATTTAAATAGAATTAATAAAATGAAGATAAAATTACTTAAAAATGTTTAGACATAGATTTAGTATAATTATATATATATATATATATATATATATATATATATATATATATATATATATATATATTGCCTATATCTAAGATGCTCTCATTTGCCAAAACACACTACATGTTCAAACATCTCCAGACACTCCTACTAATTAAAGCATTCAACCACTTAAAAGGGTTTTTTTTCAAAATATGTGCACGATTAAACCATTAAGATGCAAACAAAGTCATTCAGAGTAGTTTCATGTGAAATGGTTTATTCTAGAGTTAATGAGGCAGACTTGGTCACAGTGTTGCTAATAGGAACCATATGTCTAAAGAATTTAATATCTCTAAAAGCTCCCTCATAGAAAGTTACTGTATGAAATGTTTAAGAATACATTGCCTGATGACACTGTTTTACAATAGTTTGAGAAGACTTTACATATAGGGGCTCATGCAGGGCATTGCAAGGCCAATAGTCCTCAGTTAAAATTTGTTTTTACAGGATTTACTACTATTTTACCATCATCACCATTCCACATAAACACTCAGTAGACATGTGTAGGTTCACTGGTGGTTTGGGATGGTAAATAAAATGGCTATATCTGTGTCACCACCACTGTATTAAAAAGTATTAAAAGTGTCTCTACAATTAACAATTTCATGTCAAGCCACTCCGAATAAGTTTGTTTACACCTTGACCACCGAATTATAAAGATAGTTTGAACATTTTTGAAAATTTGTGGAATTCCTCTTTAAGGCCTATATAATCTCCATAGAAAAGCACTGGAAATAGAATGAGCAGCCAAACACGAGTCCAAGGTCTCCATGTCCAATGCCAAGTGCTGGCTAGAGGGGTATAAAGTGGAACTGTTCCTTGGAGTGATGGAGCTCAATCCAATACCATTGGGATGGGCTGGTGTGATCCAGAACTAATTATCCAACATCAGTACCTGATCTCACTAATGCCCTTGTGTCTCAACGCAATTAAGTCCTCACAGCAATGTTCCAACATGTAAAGCCTCCCAAGAAGAGTGGAGGCTGTTACTGCAGTGAAGGGAGGGGGGCGGCTCACCATTAATACCCTTAATTTCAGAAGAAACGTTGGATGAGCAGATGTCCACAAACTTTTGGACATATTCTGTATTTTTTGCAGTTTATAGTCGCTTGAGTCAGTCTTTTGCCGTAATGATCAGGATAAACGTAAGTACTGATGTGCTTGTTTTAAATAAAAAAAAATCACTAGGTTCAAACTGCAGATTGTGTTGGTTTTTGTGTGGTGCAAACCTGGTCCTTCGTGTGGGAGCTGCAGACACAGCCTGGCTCGTCAGTGGGTAAAAGAGCCTTGGTGGAGCAGCTGGACGCTGGAGAGATCTCAGCAGGGTAGACTGGTTGGTGAGGTGGATTCCTCAGGAGATGGTTGAGACTCCCATGAGTGCCATTGTTAGGTGCAGGGGGAACGCCCAAGAGATCTATATGGAGAAAGACGTGCAAGTATATAAAATTGTGTGTACATTAACTGCACCTGTTTTATTATCACTATTTTAACGCTTTCTAACACAGGCATGTTATCAGGCAAGTGAATATTAGAGTGGGGGGTGGTCTGTGCTCTTTTGGTTGGTTAGTTGGTATTCTGTATTGCCTCTGCCGTTTTGGAGACAGCCATACAGCTTGTGGAATGGCTTGGGTTCTATGAGATTTATTGCTAGTTGCCCCCTCTGGTTCAGTACTGACAACCTGAGGTTCTCCTCAGTAACTCTGACCTGTCACACATCACCACAGCACTGAAAATCCGACCAATAAAACACTGATAATCTCTTTAAGAAAGAGTCACATTCCAAAATGTAGTTATTCTGAACAACAACCAAACAAAATGATTGTGATGAATGGGTTCAATAACTTGCTAAACTTGTAGTTTTCACAAAACAGCATTTATAGGAGACTGTGGAGCTCTTATATAGTTATAATACATTAAATAGTCTATTAAATGGATTAAATAGTCTAGTGAGTAACAGCACGGCTTTGCGGCTGGCAACTGGGGTTCATATCTGCGCATAGATAGCAACCTTAGTGCTTTTGGCTGCCTTTGGAAAAAACTTTTCATACTTTGGTTTTCTCTGAAAAATATTTACTCAAGCGTGAGTGCAATAAACAGTTGAATTTAAATGAAGTTTAATTCATGTTCATGTTGCCCTTTTTCCCCTTTAGAGTGTAAAACTGCCTCAAGCCATTGTTTTATGTTCTTGCTTTAGACTTATTTCCTTTGTATTTTTCCTTATTTTCAATGCAGAGCTAGCAAATGTCTACCTCAACCATTGATTGTGTCTCTGACAGATACACACATGGCTGCTCATTACAACAGACTGTCTTCTGTGTGTTTCTCCTGGCTTCAAACAGCTTGTATGTGTTTACAACGAGTGGTCTATTGTTCTTAGTATCTACACAAACAGCTGCTGTTATCCTGACATCATCCTTGGCAGATGAACCAATAGCTGCAGGGGAGATACACAGTATAAAAGCCTGTGTGCTAGGACTGTTGTCAGACTGGATTACTGCAGACTGATTGACAACTTCATCTCTGCTTCCCGTGCTTCTCCTGACTCTCTCACGGAAAAAGATTCAAGCTCATGCCCCCAAAAATGTCAGGCCTGGAACTTTCAACTTGTAGTTACTTGCTCCACAACTGAAAAGCATCAGCTAATAAAGCATCAGATAATAAATCCTAAGAAAAATCTAAATATTCATAAAGGTATTCATGCACCACTGAGAGTAAAGGCCACTTACCACACAAGAGGTTATACACTTCTATGTTTTCAAAGGGAGCCACGGTGGTGTTGTACTTCATTCCTGGACCATATCCTATGAAAATGGCCTGTAAACAAAGAGAGTTCAAACAGATGTCAATCATCATTGTAAACTTGTATGCTATTTAATATCTGTTTAAATGGCTTTGATATGGTCTGCATATTCATACACCAGGTTCTGTGTTCACAAGAACTATGACTATAAATTAGAAGGTTAGAAGGTCAGACACCCGGTCTTAGCTGTAGCAGGACTGATGCAGTACTGAGGAACAGGGAGGAGATGGGGTGGCGGTGGGGATTGCAAACACTTCGTCACAGTAATGGAAGATGAGGATGTGAATTTAAAGGACGTTAGATTGGAAGAAGGAGGGGTTTCAGGCATGTTCCTCCCCCCAAACTTCAGTTATAACATAATTGCATTTCGAGTTATAACGCAGCACACATACATAAGCAGTTTTTTTACCTACACACAACCACTAGCATTATTCTCATAATAGCTCTGTTAAAGCACCCATATCCTACATTATTCCTGCATGTTATTTTCTTTGCTTATAAATAATAACGCTTATAACATTTGTGTGGTACCAAAATCAGTCAGTTCATTCTAAAAGCAGCTGGAACACTCTTTAACTTCAAATTAAATAGGCAGGGCTAAACTGCTGTAGTCCAAATGTGCAAGGTTACACTGCTGTAGGCTGAATGGGCAGGGTTACACTGCTGTAGGCTGAATGGGTAGGGTTACACTGCCCTGAATGGGCAAGGCTAAACTGCTGTAGGTGGAATGGGTGGGATTACACTGCTGTAGGTAAATGCGGCTAAACAGCTGTAGGCCCAATGGGCATGGTTACACTGCTGTAGGCTGAATGGGCAAGACTAAAGTGCTGCAGGCTTAAAGGGAGGAGCTAACATGCTGAAGATAGAATGGGTTGGGTTACACTGCTGTTGGCTGAATGGATGGGGTTACACTGCTGTAGGCAGAAAGGATGGGGTTACCCTGCTGTAGGCCGAATGGGCAAGGCTAAACTGCTGTAGGCTGAATGGGTGAGGCTAACTCTGTAGGTTGAAAGGGTGAGGCTAACTGCTTCAGACTAAATGTGCGAGACTAAACATCTGAAGGCTGAATGAGCAGGCTTACATTGCTGTAGGTTGAACGGGTGGGGCTAAATTGCTGTCGGCTGAAGGGGCGAGACTAAACTGCTATAGGCTGAAGGGGCGAGGGTATACTGTTGTAAGATCAATGGGCAGAGCCAATCTGCTGTAGGCTGAATGGATGTGGTTACACTGCTGTATACAGAACATGTGGGTATGCTGTATGTCAAGGTGTTGGATTTTACAACATCACAAAACAATTAAGTAAAAACAGGCTGCTTTTGCAGCTTAGGTTCCATATATGGACTGTATGGACTGGGAAGAAAATAGTACAGTGTTTACGCACCACATCAAACTCTTTTATTTAAAAAAAAAAAACGAGGAAAAGTGGTGTGGAAAGAAAAAGTAAATCACAGAACATATGTCTTGCTATAGCAACACTGAAGTGAGCCAGTAGAAAGCGTGGTTTAGAAATACCTCACCCGACTGAAGAGTCAACACTGTGGCTCTTTACACATTACATAATGGCAGTCTGCTACATTTTGAAAAAACAGAAGGCTCACATGGCTGCCACAAGTAAACATTTCAACATAACTTTGCGCTTAACACTTAACACAGACAGCGTTAAATGAAACTTTGGCTGTGACCAAACTGGATCTCTATTTGTGTTTAAGGGCACTATAGAGCACAAACACAATTCCAGAAAGGTTAGGACACTATGCGGAAACGCTATTAAACACAGAAAGCAGTGATTAGTAAATTCTGATAGACCTGTATTAAATTGAAAACAGCACAAAAACATGATATTTGAGGCTTTACATTAAGAACTTTTTTTTTTTTTGTAAATATATGCTCATTCCAAATATGATGCCTGCAACACAAAAAGTTGGGACAGAAGCACTGAATACACCAAGTGATCCAGTTTTGAAAGTGAATGTTTTTTGTCATTCTTCTGCTACACAAGTCTTCAGCTGCGCAACCTTATTGGGGCATTGAGTTCACATGTTTTCAACCCCCACATTCTCTGGAAACACAATCATGCGGTTGTAACATGTGCAGAATGTTTCTTAGTGTTGTCATGTTGAAATAAACGTGAATGACCCTGAAAAAGACAGTGTCTAAAAGGCAACAACTTATGTCGCAAGTTAACCACTAATACCCCCCATACTACGACAGACCCTAGCTACTTTACGCTGGTAACAATCTGAATGGTCCTTTTATTCTTTGGCCCAGAGAACACAATGTGCATTAATCCCATAAAAAATATGAAGGGTTGACCCCTCAGACCACAAAACATGTTTCAACTGGGCATCAGTCCATTTCAGATGAGCTAGGGCTCAGAGAAATCAGCGGCGTTTCTGAACATTGTTGACATATGGCTTCCACTGTGCAAAGTACAGTCTTTACTTGCATTTGTTGATACAGCAAGGAACAGTGTTTATTAACAGTGATCTGATAAAGTATTCCTGAGCCCATGTGGTGATATCCACCACAGAAGCATGTCAGTTTTAACGCAGTGGTGTCTGAGCGATTTAGGGTCACAGGAAATCCTTGCAAATACTCATTGAGAAACATTGCTCTTAAACAGCTGGACTATTTGCTGATGCATTTTCTTCGGCAAAGTGGTGAACCTCGACCCATCCTTGTGCATAAAAGACTAGACCTTTCCTGGATGTGCCTTTTATACCCAAGCATGATTACATCTCCTGCTTAAGATGGGTTTGAACATTTCACAATGTTTCTAGTCTTAATTTCCTCCGGTCCCAACTTTTGATGTAGGCATCAGTTTCAGAATGAGTGTAGTGGCTTCGGCCTGGGGAAGGTCAGACAAACACTGAAAGGGAAACCAGATGTTGAGTACACACACACAAACAAAGCTTACTCATTGAGTCCCTTTGTGCATGTGGCTGGGAGGTCAGTGTCCTCTCTCCCACACTAGAGAGAGCCAGTCTTCATGCTGCCTTATGCTGCCCCAAACAAGTGTATACTTACACTATATATTTACAAAAACAATGTTGATAAGGTAAATCATTAATGTTCATGTATTTGTACTACTTTCCTTGAAATGCAGGTCAAAGTGGATTTACAAATCACTGCTTTCTGCTTTATTTGAATTGTATCTACTGCCCCAGTTTTTTTCTGGAACTGGGTTTGTACATTTGGTGTTTTTCTGTTAGGGCCCTGTGAAATCTGTTTTATTTTCTTGGTTTTATTTTCTTGCATTATTCTTAAATTGCAGACTCATTTGTGTCCAATGATGGTGTATCTGCTCAATGGTATATGGACCATTCTACTGAATTAGTTCAAACTGCAGTTTTGTTTTAAAAACAATTAAGTATTCAGACCTTAGATACTTACAAGGGTCATGTTATGATCTATTTAAACCCAATGCATTAATTGAGATAGTAATAGGTTAAATATATTGTCGCTATCCTATAAAAACCATGTATCTTCATTTTTGTCAATTTTTATTTTTATACATTATTTCAATACACTAGCTGTCTTTTATGGTGTGTGAAAATTTCACAATGATTTGACAAACAGAAATGCTCCCAAGTCACTTGGAATTAAGCCTCTTTACATTAACTTACATTAAAAGGTAAGACTGTTTGTGTCCTCTCCTGTGAACTTACTATTTTGGAGATACTTGTTTTTCTTTGGACAGCGACGATATACAAAATGTTCATTTATAGGATACTTTCTATTGAGAGGTGTCTGTCCCAAACCCTAACCCCTAAATTCAACTTGTGAAAATAATAATAATAATAATACTTTCTTTGTAAAAAAAAAAAAAGTGAAGTTAAAATATGTAGATATATCATAAGTTTATTTTTTGAGTAATAAAACTATTCAAAAAATGCTGTTTTAGTCCATAGGCGGAGCCTTATTTTAGCCACGCCCCTGCATTGTATAGCAGGAAGTGAGACTGCATCCCTGTCCCCCAAGGCTAAATGGTGAGCAGTTAGATCCCACTGTTTTGTAGTAAATGTGTCCCAAAGTCTAAAATCAGTGTGTAACATTTAGAACATAAGAATTAAGTAAACTGTTTTGTGTTTTAATGAGAATTCTTATACTTTAATGTGTGTACAACTGCTGCATGGGTTGGCATTTTTGAGTTGTGCTCAAAATTAGGCTAAAATAATCACTACTGAAACAGTCAGTACTGAAATGTTTGGTAATTTTTTGATCATGACAAAATGGAAAGTTGAATCATTTATTTTAATAAAATAGACGTAATTAAGACATAGAGTTACTCAAATCAAAAGGATTTTAGTCTAAAGTCCAAGTAAATTCTGAATGATCCATATCATTTTTCACTTCAGAGTTACAATTTACAACAGCCCAAATCGTAAATCGTGACGAGGACTGGGGAAACAGGCACAAAACCTGACTCATTAAATTCATTATTGCAGTAACCTACAGCAGTTACCATTCAGTGATTTAGCTGCATGATGAGCAGCAGTATGATGCTTATTACGGTCTTTGTTTCGAAGTGCACAAAGCTTCTGTTTTTGTACCCTGCCAGAGAATCGAGAGAGGCTGACGAGTTTTGTTTTCAATGGCTCAGCAGCCACCGTTAAGGTTTGCTAATGTTCCTATGTCCACTGCTTAGCAACAATAGACTTGAAAAGATGGAATACACTCAGCTGATGCAGTGATCTACAGCGTTCACCAGAAATTCCGAGTGGACTGTGGGGTTGGAGATTGCACTGCCTTTAATCACTCTGGAATTCCTTTTTTACAGTTCGGACACTAAGAGAAAAATGGCCAATGGTCCATTTCGGTCACAGTCTGAGTCCCTTGTTACTACACAAAAGACAGAGGAATGCTACATTAATGGTGACCACTGAGCCACTGAAAAAAAAATAGCAGCTCTGTACAGTTAAGAACAAAGACCCTCCTGCTGCTACAGCAAACACACTGAAAGAATGGTAATGGCAGAACCAAGAATGGACCAAGAATTATACACGTACCCTAGTCAAGTACTTTTTCTTTGTCTTCTCAAGACATTATACCCATCTCTACGGCTACGAATAGACCTCTGAAGTCGTGCATAATATGTAGTCAGTGTCATGCCCATATTAGATACTGATAGTGTCTAAACTGTATATTTCTATAATGCTGCATACATGTTTCAAGCAAGCTAATGCTCCTACGCATTTAAACAATGCTGAATTAAAGTAAGTCTACAATTACCCCCAATACTGTTATATACCAACAGCACCTACTCAAATTGCTGCCTAAAACTCATAAAGCCTCTAAACTGCCACCTTTGACAAATCTTACAGGTTTGTATGGGGTATTTTTTTATCACCATACCAGTTCAACCTATATGCAGAACATATAATGACAAAAGCAGGACTGGAGGAAGTTCAAGATTGGTGTAAGAAACATCAATAATCTTCCATATGCAGATGATACAACATTCATAGCGAAAAATCTGGAAGACCTGAAGGCCCTTATAAGGAAGCTTGAAGAACAGAGAGAAAAGATGGGACTTCAGCTCAGTATGAAGACAACTAAAGTTATGACAACAGGAAAGACTTCACCACTTCACCACTGACAGAGAAGACGGAATAATAATAATAATAATGATGATTTGTATTTATATAGCACTTTTCATGCCGGTGGCAGCTCAAAGTGCTTTACAGACAGGTGGTAAAACATAGTTATACAAGAAATCATGTTTTTTTTTTTTAATTTAGTATCAGAAGAAAATGAAAAAGATCAAATTAGAAGATAAACACCACGAGACGTACCACAAGAGTTTTAGTCAAATGCTAATTTAAAGAGATATGTTTTTAGGTGCTTCTTAAAAGTGAGCACTGAGCCTGACTGTCTAATTAAAGGTGGAACTGAGTTCCACAGTTTAGAAGTATAATAAGTGAAAGAGGCCTCTCCATGTTTTCTGTATTTTACAGAGGGTATCTGTAGAAGGCCACTATCTGCAGATCTTAGATTACGTGCCGGAACATAAACAGACAGACACTCTGTGATGTAAGCAGGTGCGTTAAGGTCATTTTGAGCTTTAAAAACTAGTAGCAGAACTTTAAAATCTTTAACATCTTTCCTGAACGATACAGGTAGTTGGTGCGGTTCTTTTAAAACGAGTGATATAATCTCTCTTTTATGTTTTTGTTAATATTCGCGCTGCAGCAATTTGTGTGAATTGTGGAGGATATATTGTTTTCCTAGAGAGTCTTGTAAGTACTGTACTGTATTACAGTAGCCACGTTTACATGCAGCCTAATAATCCATTAATAATCCGACTAATAGCTCAATCAGAATAGAATACGTCCATGTATACACTTCAATCAGAATAGTCTAGTCCGATTGAGGCCATTCGGAATACAATTTCTATGAGGTTGAACGAGGTGGGTAATCCTGTAAATAATCCATTAAATAGAAGAATAACAGCCATGTAAACGCCTGTATCCGATTACATTTCCAATCGGAACGTGTAAATACGTTCTGTGCATATGCGTTCGCCTTATAGCATACGTTCAACATGGTGGGAGCAGAAACTGGTCTGCAGAGGAGACAAAGTTTATGCTTTGAACTTTAAAAGATGTCGGTGGGACGGGTGTCCATCTTATGTATCTCAGAAAACGACGTCTGCCTTTTAAAGCAATTAAAAACGTGCACCAACTGAAAACTCATCTCACTCTGAGTGGACCTCACGTGAGGTTTGCTGTCATGGTAACGTTTACTCACGTCATTTTGGATCGGATTATTTGTAGTGCGCATGTAAATGAAGGCTTTCCATCAGATTGTTGAATAGAGTACATATAAACACTTTAGTCTTAATCTGTAATTGGAATGTACTCAATCAGATTGGCAAAAATCTTTGCATGTAAACACAGCCAGTGATCAAGTCTGCTTGTAACAAATGCATGAACAAGTTTCTGTATGTCGCTCTGAGATAGAAAAGGCCAAACTTTAGCAACATTTCTCAAATGATAGAAAGCTACTTTAGTGACTGAGTTTACATGCAGGATAAAACAGAGCTCAGAGTCTAAGATCACACCCAGGTTTCATATTTCAGGTTTGGTGTATAAAGCTAAAGAACCAA
This sequence comes from Colossoma macropomum, assembly GCF_904425465.1. Lineage (NCBI taxonomy): Eukaryota > Metazoa > Chordata > Actinopteri > Characiformes > Serrasalmidae > Colossoma > Colossoma macropomum. Next base: position 343,990 of record NW_023495014.1, read on the forward strand.
TTTTCTCATAAATCATTTTTCTCTGAGTTTCTGTACCAACGATCAATATTTCAGTTTTTTCATTATATAATTATAGAAAATTTTGCTACATCCACTGAGAAATATCTGACACATAGCTAGTTAGTCTGTCTACAGAGTCTTGATCTTCAGAAGGAACTCTGAAGTATAACTGGGTGTCATCAGCATAGCTACGAAAATTTATACTATGCTCTCTAGAGACATCACCTAGAGGTAGCATGTACAAAGAGAAAAGCAAAGGCCCTAAGACTGAAGCTTGAGGGATTCCACAAGAAATGGCAAAACCTTTTGATGAATGATTTCCAAATGAAATGTAGAAACTGTCGACAGCCAAGAAACATCAGTTATTACCAACAGAGGACCCAGTACTTAAGAAATATGACACAGATTGGCACTTAGTAGAACAAGGATGTAGAAGCTTGAAGGCAATGATTTGTCTCTAAAGACAAAAATTAGAACTGTCCAGGCTATGGTCTTCCCTGGGTTTAGTGAAAGCTGGACAATAAACAAGCGAAACAGAAAAAAATATAGATGCTTTTTAAACTTTGGCATTGGCAAAGACTTTTGACTTTTTGGACAACAAAGAAAACCAATAGACTCTCAATCAAGTCACGCCTCACCTCTTACTGGAAGCCTAGATAACCATAATGAAGCTACACTATATGGCCAAAAGTATATGGATACCCCTGCTGATTACTGAGTTCAGGTGTTTCAGCCATACATTTTGCAGCTAATGTCTGAGGCTGCCATCTTATGATGGGTAGCTAGCTAAGAGCTAGACCGTGCTTCTGAAACTCCCACAAGCTCCCACTAAGAGTTGACATGGTCATATTTGCAGACACCGTGGAGAAATTTCTTGTGTGCCTCATTGTGTGGCATGCCTGTACAATTGCGGTCATTTCGACTATCTCTCAACAAAAAAGACCAACAGCATTCTTTCTCTGCCAGTTCATAGTAAAAACATCACAAAAACTTTAGACAATAGAAAAAATCACAAAACTCATTAGAAATTAAATTCATGATAAATCTAAATCAGACACCTACCATCATTGTAACTATCTAAAATGGTCTGAATATTTAACTGTGGGAGTGCAGTTTGCACTACTAATAGTTCAGTAGAATGCTCCATATATAGCACAAACTATTGCATGAGTAGGGATCCATTTTGGTCACAGCCTTTGTGTCATAAGCTAAATTTGGAGTGCTCTTTAAAAAAAACTCTGCAAAGAAAGTACCATCGTACAACTTCCCCTTTTACTTCATTTGCGTTCACTAGTCCATGCAATTTTAGTAAAAGACAGCCTGTTATGTCTTTCACCCAAAGCTTTCCTTAAGGGAGTATTTAACTGCAGACATTCCTGGACAACCACAGAGGCAAATACACACTGACCGGACCAGACCAGTCCATTACCACAGACACAAACAATCTGTGACGAAGCTCAACCAGTGATTTCCAGTTTCTTCCATATGCCTCTGCTTTTTAAAGGGCTCATCACATAAAATCTAATTTTCCTTGCTTTTTTGTTTAAAAGAGTTTGATGTAGTGTGTCAACACTGTTAAAGTTTCAAAGTATACCGCTTACTCCGCAATCCCTGCAGTTCATACATGGAGTCTATGCTGCAATTCTGTATTCTAATGCTTATTTTTTATGCTATTTGTTTCTGTAATGTCACAAAAACATTATATTTACATATATCCGCCTACAGAAGTTTAGCCATGCCCGTTTATGTTGAAGTTATAAAGAGTTTCAGCCTGGAATGCTTTTTGAACGAGGCAGCCAATCAGAAAAGAGCTCATGTACATAGACAGTCATATGGAAAAGTTTGGGTGCCCTGGTAAAATTACATGTTTTGTGAAAATAAGTACAAATACTCCACATTGTAATGCAAAATTACTGTTCATTTGCTGAATGAAACATATTGCAATAAAAAAATAAATAATAAAATACATAAATGTGGCCTGTGAAAAGTTATGGCACATTTCATATTTGATATTATATTGTTTTCCAACTCAGCAAATAGAAACTGTGCACTAGAACTTGCAGAAATGTCTTGTTTAAGTTTGTTCCCTGTAAAAGATGTGCTATTTTTCTTATTTTCTCTTTGAAAATCAACAGTACATATACAACAAGCAATACAATAATTTGACTGGGGTTGTTCAAAACTTTGCATATGAAGGTACATATACTGTCTTGAAGGCACAGTAACAACAACAGTTTGTAGTAAAAGATAAAGAGAAGTCGGAAAATGGTCACGTAAAAATGAATTATGATTGTTTTTGGTACGTAAACCCACACAAATAAGTGGAGCTCAGTAGAACAAAATAAAAATGTAAGACATGATATTTGTTTTTGTTCCCATCATACTCAAACCTGGAGTTGCCAAAAGGGAATGATGCCATAGAAGAATCACTTTTCCATAAAGAACATTTTATTGCATGGTTCTTTAAAGAAGCATTTTGTGCCGAAGTGAAGTTTAAAGAATCTCCACGTAATGTAATGGTCCTTCACCAATTAAAGGTTTTGATCTACAACTCCATTTTCAAAAAAGTTGGGACGCCATGCCTGCAAATGTAAATAAAAACAAAATGGAATGATCTGCAAATCATTTAAACCCTATATTTCATTGAAAATAGTACAAAGGCAACATATCAAATGTTGAAACTGAGAAATTTTATTGTGTTTTGAAAAATATATGCCCGTTTTGAATGTGATGCCAACAACACGTTCCAAAAAAGTTGGGACGGGGGCAACAAAAGGCTGGTAAAGTTCTGTAATACCCAAAAAAAACACCTGGTGGTTGATTGGCAACAGGTCAGTAACATGATTGGGTATAAAAAGAACATCCCAGAGAGGCTGAGTCTTTCAGAAGTAAAGATGAGGAGGGGTTCACCACTCTGTGAAAGACTGCACAAGCAACATTTCTCAACATAAAATAGCAAAGAACTTTTGCTTTTCATCATCTATGGTACATAATATCATTATAAGATTCAGAGAATCTGAAGAAATCTCTGTAAGCAAGGGACAAGGCCAAAAAACAGTATTTGCTGGCTGTGATCTTTGGGTCCTCAGATGGCACCGTATTAAAAACAGACATGATTCTGTAGTGGAAATTACTGCATGGGGTCAGAAACACTTCTGAAAAACACTGTTTGTGAAAACTTGTTCATCACTGCATCCACAAATGCAAGTTAAAACTCTAAAACTCAAATAAGAAACCATATAGAAACAAGATCCAGGAATGCTGCCACTTTCTCTGGGCCTGAGCTCATCTAAAATGGACTGAGGGGAAGTGGAAAAGTGTCCTGTGGTCTTTCTTTTTTGGAAATCATGGACACTGTGTCCTCTAGGCTAAAGACCACTCAGCTTGTTATCAGTGTACAGTTCAAAGGCCAGTATTCATGATGGTATAGTGCACATGGCATGGGTGTCATGCACATCTGTGAAGGCATCATTAATGCTGAATGATAAATACATATTTTGGCAACATATGCTGCCATCCAGACAACGTCTTTCTCAGCGAACACCTTGATTATTTCAGCAAGACAATGTCAAACCACATTCTGCACGTATTACAAAGACTCCGGGTGCTAAACTGACCGGCCTGCAGTCCAAACCTGTCACCCACTGAAAACATTCGGCATATTATGAAATGAAAAATATGACAAAGGAGACCCTGAACTGTTGCGCAGCTGAAATCCTATATCAACAAGAACAGGAAAACATTTCACTTTCAAAACTACGGAAGTCGGTTTCCTCAGTTCCCAAACGCTTACAGTGTTGTTAAAAGAAGAGGTGATGAAACACAGTGACAAAAGTGTCCCCATCCCAACTTTTTTAGAATGTATTGTTTACAGCAAATTCAAAATGGGCACATATTTTTCAAAAAACAATAACATTTCTCAGTTTCAACAATAGATTTGTTATCTTTGTTTTATTTTTCCTTAAAAAATATGGTTTACATGATTTGCAGATCATTGCATTCTATTTTTATTTACGTTCTGCACCACGTCCCAACTTTTTGGAAACGGGGTTGTAGAAAAGAACTACTTATCAACCTTTATTTTAGTAATGTATTGGTTGTATTTACTCTATGTCTTATTTTGAATGATAATACAGTAAATCCTGAGGCAGCACAGGGTGTGTTTAAGCATGGGCTGGAAGATGGAGAGGTGGTCTGGGTGAAAGAGCAGGTCATGAGTAACAGCCTGCACTTGAGTGTTGTTAAGACACTCTGCTTATGTGCGAGGTTGTCTCTGTCTCACTGGAGAGAGTGGAAAATGGCACAGAGCCACAAGAAAGCTAAAAAAAAAGTTTGTTTGTGTTTTGGGTGGAAATGTAGCCAGAGAAATCCGACCCAGTCAAAAATAATAAACAACAGGTTTCCTTAATCTGCTGGTGTCCTAATAAAGCCTAGAGAGCCACACATATGTACACCTCTGTGATTTCAGTACTTCTAGAACACTAACAATTGCATGTGTCATGAAAAATTATATATATATATATATATATATATATATATATATATATATATATATATATAACTAATATATAACTAATAGCCAGCCAACAGCAACTATAAATCTGCAGTTGTTTGGATATCAGGTCATTATTATTTTCTATATTTCATTACTTTATTTTTATAAACTGTTGCTTCTTAGTCTATTTTTGCAACAAAATAATTCCCAGGTGTTTCTGTCCATTTTCCAAACAAAGAAGGTGTTGGTGTTCTCAGAATAATGGACTAGCCACACCAGAGTCCAGACCTCAGTATCACCAAATGTGTTTGGGATTATTTGGATTGTGAAGCAGAAAATGCAACCAACTTCTATGACCAAACATTGGAGGAGTGGAAAATATCAGATGGGCTACAACAGCAAAAGACCATGTCGGGTTCCACTTAGCCAAGAACAGAAAGCTGAGGCTGCAGTGGGCACAGGCTCACCAAAACTGCACATCTGAAAACTGGAAAAATGTAGCCTGGTCTGATAAGTCTCAATTTCTGCTGAGGCACAAAGATGGTAGAGTCAGAATTTGTCACCAACAGCAAGAATCAGTGGACCAACGCTGCCTTGTGCCAACAGTCCAGGCTGGTGGAGGTGGTGTAATGGCGTAGGGAATGTTTTCTTGGTACACTCTGGGCTCATTAATACTAATCATCGCTTCAGTGTCACAGTAGTATTGTTGCTGACCATGTGCATCTCTTCATGGCCACAATTTACCCATCTTCTAATGGCTACATCCAGCATCATAATGCACCAAGTCACAAAGCAAAAGTCATCTCAAACTGGTTTCATAAATATGACATTGAGTTAAATGCTCTTTAGGGGCTTTCCCAGACACTATATCTGAATCCAACAGAACACTTTTGTGATGTGGTAGAACGGGAGATTCGCATGAAAGTGCATCTGTAGGAATTGCATGATGCTATCAAGTCAACATGGACCAGCATCTCAAAGGAATGTTTCCAACATCTTGTGGAATTCATGCCATGATGTATTGAGGCTGTTTTAAGAGGAAAGAGAGGCTCTATGCAGTATTAGTATAGTGTTCCTAATAAAGTGCTCGACTGTATATTTATGTACAGTTATGTCCAAAATCAATAGCGCCAAAATGTGAAATGTGAAATGTGAAAGTGTAAATTTTCCCAGCGTTTCACGGTATCCAGAACAGCTGTACAATGCATCATTGCAAAGTACAAGGAGACACACTCTGTTAAAAACCTGGGCAAGATATCAAAAACTTTGGAGAGGAAAGTCATTAGAAATGTCAACAAGAACCCCCAGACCTCTGTGAAGATGTCTGTTGCTGAATTGGCCTCTTCTGGACTTGTTTCAAAGAAGGCTGTTGTGAGGGCTTTTCATCAGGGTGGGCTTTGAGGTTATTGTCCAAGGAAAACTCCATTGCTCACATAGCGGCACATTCAAGCAAGACTGAAGTTTGCCCATTTGAGAAATAGGGATAAGTTTTGGAAGTCTGTCCTGTGGTCTGGGTCTGATGAGACTAAACCAGAGCTGTTCAGGCACATGGATGTTGCTTTTCTTTGACGAAGCAAGGGTGAGGCCTTCAACTCTAAAAACATAATTCCCATAGATAAACACAGAGGTGGGTGCATAATGCTGTGGGGCTGTTTTGCTGCTTAAGGCAGAGGGAACCTTGTTCATGTAATGGGAACATGAAGAAAGAAGATCATGTTGACATTTTGAGGGATATGTGAAGAAATCTACAGCAAGTCTGGCTTTAGGTTGGGTCTTTCAGCAAAACAGTGACCCAAAGCACACATCCAAGTTGGTTCAAAGCTTTACGAAGGACATCAGAATCAAGGACCTGAAGAGACTCTCTCAGAGCCCAGATCTCAATCCTTTTAAGAATCTATGGTAGGAGCTCAATGTTAAGGTCCTTGCTTGAAAACCATGGAATTTGGATAAGCTGGAACAATTTTCCATGGAGGAATGAGCTAGGATCACTCTAAAGACATGTGCCAACCTAGTTAGGAACTACAGTAAAAGGTTGCTGTCAGTTGTGAGTCAGAAAGGTTACATGATTGACTATTAATTGTCAGAGAGCTAATAATTTTGGCCTTGTCATTTTGTTTTTTCTTGTTTGAACTCAGTGCATCAGTAAAATAGCTTCATCAAACTTTGTGGACATTTTGTCTTTGTTCTTTTGGAAGTATTTATACTATGAACACTTTAGGTACTGGTCATTTTCTTGGAAAAACTAAGGGTTTTGTTCAATTTTAATAAAGAGGGCTAATAATTATGACCTTAACTGTATGCGTGTGGGTGTGTATGTACTATATGTACTATATATTTATTATATATACTAGTATTATAAGTATAATTTGTATAAATAAGCATGTATAATTCAAATGCTCGAAATGACCTCTATGGCTTTAGTTTAGATGAACACGGCACTAATAAGACCCTTTTCTAAAGGTAGTAAAATGATTACAGTCTAACCAAGGTGGTTGTGAAAGCATGAGAAGTAGTATCATAGTTGTCTGGTACAGATCTGTGTAAATTAAGTATCACAAATATTTAAACAGTCTATGTAAGGGTGTCGGCAGCTGGAACAACATTCCACTAGTTTACGAAAGATCATCCCGCTCATCATGATATTCATGTTTTCTTCAAAATAAAAGTGATTTATTTGGGCACAATCACAAGAAAAAATTTGCGTAAGGGTTATTTCACACTAACTCACCCAGAGCCTTGCAGGTCATGCCACGGATTTCCATTAAAAAGTCAAGCAACATTAAAATCGATTTCATTTAACCATACTTATTGCTAAGTCTTGTCTTATGTTAGCCCATTTCCAGTTCACTGTAACCAATGGACAAATTACAGTAGAAATTTGGGTCAGGTGAGCATGTTTCAGAGCAAATTTCTAAACAGTATATACCATAAATGATACTTTTCTTTCCACTTGCCAGAGTCAATGCTAATAAAGGGCAAATATTGTGAAAGTAGGCTACTTACTTGTAGGCTACTATGTTTTTTAACCAAATTGTTAGAGAGTAGGAGGAAATGAAAGAATTACACAAACAAGAGTGACTCTTGTCTAGACATCAGGGTGGAAGTAATGATGTAAATGTGGCTGATATAGGCTACGGACTTCTGTAAGGGATTGACTCATCTTTGACTTCCAAAGCACAGACTTTTAATTATAGTTCATTGTAGCAGATGTCTGTATTTGCCAACGTGGTTCTTCTACAGTGAATTATCAGCCTAGGCTTAATGCAATGTGTCCATTCATGTCCTTAATACAATGAGTACCGGTCAGATAAACTACAGAGGAATTCAGGCAGCGTGCAAGCAAAGGCATTTCACAGTATATCATCACAGCAGCTTAGATATTTTGTGATCAATGAGTTGTTATCTCTTCTTATTTGATAATATGAATACTGTACCAACCTGCATGTTTTTGAAGGTATTATCCGAACCATGAAATCCACCCAACTTGTACTTGATTTCTGTCGGTTTTCTGCAGTAAAAAGACACAAAGACTGTTCAGTTTTGGAATGAAGAACATCATGAATGGATGAACATGAAAAGATGGGCAGGTCTATTTAATCTTTTGCTTTTTTTGGCCAAAGGTTTCTGCCTTTTTTCTATTTTGGCCAAAGTAGTACTTTCAGGTTCTGGGCGAAAGAGAAAAAAAGCAGAAAATTTTGGTTGAAAAAAGCAAAACAATACATAGGTTACACTGAAAGTCAAAATCCAGCACTTAACACATAAATTCAATGGTAATGAAAATGAGGAATAGTGACGAAAACAAAGTTTTCTTGGCTCTTCTGCGCTGGTCCGTATAGACAGGTTCTAACAGTTTGAGCAGCAGCAGATCAACAGTGAATCACTTAAACATTGCCCTCTGCAGCCGCATTCTACCTTACATACTTTCTAGCATTTACTGATTTAATAGATTTTTAACAGAAATAACACAAATAATTCAGAGTAACTAATAATCTTTTTTTTTTACCTCATGTTCTGAATGTTGTAAATGTGTAAACAAACAATCATTGAATACTGCTGAAGTTTATGGCTGTCTTCTCTAACTGGCAAACACTAAAGCGACTTGTGTGCTAACAGTGCCCCCTGCTGCAGCAACTTCAGACTTCTAGACAGGAGTTCCAACACCACATCCACAGGCTTTACATATTCAGAAAACACAGTGCTTTTCTTGGAGACGCACTGGAATTCAGCTTTAGATGGCTTTGGGAAACCATGAAGTAATATGTTTTCATAATTTTACAACTTTTAATCTTTAATATTGAGCAAGCAATTGTAAAGGAAATTTGTCCTCTTGGATGCATCATCTGCATTATTATGTTGAGAGCATGAATTAAAAAAATAATTTAAAAAATGTATACACAAAAGAATGCTTGCTTTATTAAGAACACTTTGTTGAGTAGAGATCAGTTGTGGGCTTTATGTGGTCAGCAATAAAGCAAAAATAATGAAGCAAAAATAAGCTTTTCAAATGCTCTAAAATCTTCTAAGTGAAGCACTGATGGCCAGATTTACATACAAGCACAAAATGTGCCAGGATGCGACCATAATATGTGCCCACAGCGCACCTGAAATGAACGTGAAATTTACTAAGATGCCAGTTAAACACATAAACCCTACATACTCACTGCTTCCTTCTAGTGCACAGGAGTTAAAAGGCATTGATTTAATGTAGCTGTCAACAAGCTGGAGACAAAACAGAAAATGAAAGCTCAGTAACGATGACATGTGGCTGCATCACAGCATGTTTTGGGCCCCAGAGCGTTAACAGTGTTATTCTGATGGTAAACATTCTTTCAGCATGTTTTTGAGGCTTGTACTTGGGTCTAGCCACTGTCTGCTGCCATTTTAAAGGAAGTATCTGAAAAACACATCTTTTGGGACCACAACACTAATTTGTGCCTAACTCTGGAGAAAAATAGATAGAAAACAGGCCATCATGAGCTGCTTGAACATTTTTGCTACCACCCCATGTTTTAAGTGGCCCTCCCACAAATGCATGAGGTTGTGTTTACGATGCACACTGACCATAAGCTGCACTTTTTTGGCTTCTTTGCCAATTTCAAATGAAACACAAGGGCAGACTGCATTCAATTTGCATCAGAATCTAGGCCTGTCACAACTATTACATAATTGTGTAATCAAAATCATTTTACATGATCGTAATTATTTGAGCATATCACATATTTTTAAGCTAACTGTAATCATTTTCTACAGTTGTTATGTCACAGTTATGTCGTTCCTTGTTCATTAAAGTTGCGTAAAAAGGGTGCAGATTTGACCGCCTTTAATGACGCACAAACTACTCTGCGTCTGATTCATTAAACTTTCATACAGTGTGGGAACAACTGAAAATTTGATCGCCAATGATAAATCAGCATTAGTGCCTGAAATCAAGCACCAACCTACCAGAACCTCATTTACATATCATTTACTTGCAACAAGGCCTAATTCATGCAGATGTTTTGGTAGGAAGCCAATAAAAAACAGCATTCCATGGCTCATGAGAGAATGGCTGTGCTCGTAGGCGGATTTTAAGGACAAGCAGTGAGGTTAGGTTTGGTAAGTTTGGGTAAGGTTAGGTTTTCTTAATGAATGTCCGTATTAAGTCTACTTCATGGAACATGACATTAGTTTAATTGTAAAGATAGGCCAAAGATGAAATATCTGTGAAATGTCTGTGAAATTTGCATGCGCCTGTTTTACGAGGGCAATTATGCTGCAACAAACAAAATAAATTGTGTGCGCTGGGTTGAGGCAAATAAGTGTAAATGAAAAAAAGCAGTAATGCATTTATTGAGACATCATGAGGCTTATGAAAAAAAAAGTTCTAACTTTTGCCTTGACATACTTAGACCTTTTTAGTAGGTATGCTGTCAGAATTTCAGCATTTTTTTTGCTTATAGCTACACTCTCGTCAAGCTTTAATCTACACATGATTCTGTCTAACTGTAGACATTTGTGTGAGTGTGCATGCACTATCAATTGGCCAGTACAACCAGTGTCAGCTAAGTAAGCATAGTTAGCAAATTAGGTGGCTAATCAGCCAATTTGGCACATATTTTAATAGTTGCAAACAATGAACAAGAAAAGGCAATTAAATCCATCCATCCATCCATCATCTAAACCACTTAACCTTCTGGGTCGCGGTGGGGTGCTGGAGCCTATCCCAGCTGTCACTGGGCGGAAGGCAGGATACACCCTGGACAGGTTGCCAGTCCATCGCAGGGCAGACAGACAGACATACACAGTCACACACACACACTCACACCTAGGGGCAATTCAGCATGTCCAATCAGCCTGACTGCATGTTTTTGGACTGTGGGAGGAAACCAGAGTACCTGGAGGAAACCCATGCAGACACGGGGAGAACAGGCAAACTCCACACAGAAATGACCCTGGTCATTGGGCAGTAAGAATACTCACAGGGCTGCTTGCCACTGAGCCTTCATGTAGAGATGCGCTCTCTCTATTCGGATGTTGTTGGCAAAGTGCAGTCGTTTGGGTAGATGCTCCTTTAGATAGGGCTTCATCGGCTGATCCGGAGCTCTGCACTTGAAATGGAGGGGGGACATTAAAAAATAAAAAGAACTGAAACGGAAGGGGAAACAACTATGACCAATACAAGACTATTAACTCTGTGTGAGGAGATCCATACCGACAGATTCTTCACCAGTCCTTCATAATTGACTGCAAAAAATGAAAAGACAATTAATAAAAAATGCGAATAACACATTCTACACACTCACCCCTACACATAAAGTGAGGGGCTACTATTCAGACACTTTTGTTTTTCTTATTTGATATACTTCCAGCTCATATATCCACTTCAAATTTACACACACAATGTTTCACTTTTTGCTTATAAATATGACCAATAAAGTATGTATTTATAGCATAAACAAAGATGTTTAAAAAACAAAACTGATATTGAAACAAAGTATTCAGACACAGTATTGAAAATACATATATGTAAAAGTTAACTGGGTTATTCTACTGAATTGGCTAAAAATCAAAGTTGAAAACAAATGACTGAACATTCCATTTTGTCACTAACAAAACAATTACAACACTACTTAAATTGTACAAAATGTTTCAGTACTGGCAATTTTAGATAAGATAGAGCCAGTATATGACTAACAAACATAGCTTTAAACAGTTGTACCCACATAAATTTATAATATTTTGATTAAAACACAAAAAAAATTACTTTATGGCAGAAAATATGTGCCCCGGTAGTGACGACTCAAGCTGCTTTCACACGGAACGCAGTACTGCTGGGCTCGCTGGTCATGTTAGCAGCAAACTGCTTTCAAACTACTTGCAATATGAGAAGCGCTCCCCGGTCAGGTGTGAAAATTGTTGTCACTTTCTGATAAAACTAACCTTTCGAATAGCGATAGACACACCTACTGCTTTCCTATTAGCTACCCTGAGACATGGCCGAAGTATTTTCAACTTCACATGAACCTGCATAGCGCTCTAACATAGCTGTTAACTACTAGTACAGATAGTACTAAAATTCTGAGTTGAAATCCTAATTACTGTTTTAGTTGTTACTTCTTTTCTTGATCTCAGGGAATTCAATTTACACATGTTAACAAAATTCATACTAAATATTTAAATATTCAATTCAACTTGCACATAAAATTAAAATTCCACTAGAAAAATTCAATTTCAAGTAGTAAAAATTCATTTTTTACTTCTAAGAAATGAATTTTCACTAGTAAAAATGTCAGTGATTTCATGTGTAAACTGAATTCCTTTGTAAAATCCATTGTAAATTGAAAAATAAGATTAAACCCTAAAACTGTTTACAATAAAATTGATTTGAACATGTAATTCAAATCTCAACCTGTCAAATTACTCAAGCTAAACCTACTTTCAAAATCTGTTTTATGAACCTGGCCCTATGTGTGTAAATCTGAATAGGATATATGCACTGAAAGTATTTTGAAAAACAAAAACATGTCTGAAAACACTTCCACACACTGTCCAGAAGGTCATTACAGAAGGGACTTACAAGTGAAGAAGTCTTCAGGAAGCTGTTTGGGTCGCACTCGTGCCGCTGGGCCCTGAATGACTATGAAGTCATCAGTGTTGTCCTGATAAGACGAGACGTAAGCAGCTCTTTTATTCGAGGCTTCCTCCATTCCTGGTTTCCAGATCCAAAGCAACAACAGAAAAGACAGAGATAGGGACAAGATACGAATGTGATTTGTCTGCTATTTTTATGTCAGTTCCTTGCTCATTTTATGATGTATACTGTTAGTACTATTAGAGTATTAAAGCATGCATTTTACAAACAAATTAACCATGATAATCCAACACATCTGTGTTACAGGCGTGGATGTGGTTTTGCATGAGTTGGCACCAGGAGGGGGTAATCTGGAGGCATGATCAGGTTAGGCCCTAATGCTTCCCTGGTCTTGTTTATGTTCTCTCTACCAGCATGGAGAGCTTAGATATCTGAAATCAAGCTCAAAAGAAATTCAACTGTTTGATTCCGAGCAGAAAAGCCAAACCCTGTTTGTATTTGTATTTCTTAAGAACATTCACTCCAGATCTTGGCCTGCTATGTTGTCTGGGAAAGAACTGTGGTCCTGCTTCGCTATTTTTTTTTTTTTTACTGCTCATCTACTGTCATCAGTTGTTACAACCTGCTCAAGCTGCAAGCACAGTCTGTCAAGAGGCAATTTTTAAAAGAGGCAGATGCTGCTAGGAGAGGAGAAAAGCATACTGTAATGTAGCGTTCCCTTGTATTTGATGCAGATCACTGTAATAAAAATGTGTGCCCACTAGCATGAACTGATCTTGCATTCACGTGGAAGCAGGGCTGGGCAATATGGCTTCTCAATACGTAATATATATCCTGATGTTTACTTTCTCTAACAAGACAGTTGAGCCATTTTGTCCCCAGTGGTGGAGGGAGGAGACTCTCTGGACTGTACATTAGCAGCAGCTCTCTGTGCTGCACAATTTTAAAAATCAGATTGAATGCTTTTGATACCTTTCAAAGACCTGAACAAAACAAAAATAATACCATTTCGCATTAATGTCCATTTTATTTGCCCATCAGCTGTCAGTTTCTGACCACACAACCACGACGGGCTGGGTAATTTTGGTTGGCGGACTGTTTTGAATTAGTTTGCTACATAAAATGACCTGTTCTTTAGGAACCATCTAATAATTTAATTAGGGAGGTCCCAATTTTTCTCTCCACTTCCCTGCCCTTCTGTCCAATCTGAGAATATATGAGTCCCTAATACTGAGTATTAGCTGATACTGAATACTGAGTGTAATCCAGGGATTCCCAAACTTTTTATCTTGAGGCCAAAGTGCACTGTTTGTAGTGGGCAAAGGGCCGATATATCTAAATACATCATTGCTCTCTGAGGAAATACATACAATACGTTTTTTTGAGATTTTTACTTTGCCTATTAGTATTACAGTAAAATTGCCCCATTTTAATATGTATGTAATGTGACATTCTCAACTGATCTGTTTTGATTTTTCAAATCTATTTTAAGACCTTACAGAACTTTTTTAAAGGATCCTGCATAAAGTATAGCATCATTGAAAAAGAATGCTTAACAATCAGACGGGTGGTCCTCAGCTACTGGTATTACTTGTTGGGACACGCTTTCACTCACTAAGCTGCTCACTCAACCCTTAGCAAAAGCCTACCCATGTGGAAAGCATTGCCTTTGGGGCATCACTAAAACACCTTACATGGAAATAGGGGAAGGACATCTAAAAAACGTCCCACTCAGCTTAAGCTTCAGCTATGTTTGGAAAAGTTTACATAAACAGTATTTCCAAATGTATTTATGAAAACATATGTGTAAATCATGCACTTATCAGCCATTTCATCTGAGCCAGGTCACTCATGAATGAGGCCTATAAAGTCTGACATGACATGACAAGGTACTGTCGGCCACACTGACTTCTGACTATGAAATATACATCAATCTTTCCAGTATGGCTAGAGTAGAGTTTTTAAAAATTGTTTCCTGTCCACTGTCCACTATATTACACACAATTACCTTGTTAATCCACCTTGTAGATGTAAAGTGAGAGACATCAGCTAATCTGTTGCTGCACAGTTTGTGTGTCATCCTCTAGTCCTTCATCAGTGGTCAAAGGACGCTGCCCACAGGACACTACACAACACACACTAACACACCACCACCACGTCAGTGTCACTGCAGTGCTGAGACTGATCCACCACCCAAATAATACCTGGTTTATGGTGGTCCTGTGGGGGTCCGGGCCACTGAAGAATAGGGTAAACGGGGGCTAACAAAATATGCAGCAGCAGATGTGACTACAGTGTGTAATTGTAGAAATACAAAGTGCTCCTGTATGGTAAGTGGAGCTCATTAAATGGACAATTAATGTAGATACAAGTAGGGATGAACGATTTTAGATAATTATCTAATTGTGATTGTTTTTTTTTTACCAATATTGCGATTATGATTTAAATTGCAATTGTTTTCTATAAATTGAGGTACAGGCCTTTTTTGGGCTAAGAAGACCAGCATATATTTTTCCTGGCTTGAGGCTTTAAGGCTTAACACAGCGCCAACCTGCCAGCTATTTGTGGTTGTGATGTCACAGCACATGGATGTTTGGTTGCTTCTGATTAGTTGAATTAATCTAAAAGCAAATTGCAATTTTGATATAAAAATGTTTAATCTTTCAGCCCTAGATACAAAATGGTGTACTTAATAAAGTGCGGGTCTGTGTATGTAATAACATACATAAAAATATAAATATTAAGCAAAACAACATTACCATGATCAGAGAGAAGAATCAGGTTTACGCAGTTGTGGAGTTTTTTCTGCTTCAGGCCATCCATTACCAAACTCATCATCATGTCAACTCGCATTAGAGCTTTAATCACCTACAACACAATACACATATGTAACAAAGACTTTTTTCCACACATGAAGTTCAAGACTTCACAGAGCTATCATTCAACACCGACAATACTGTAACAGATGTTGAATAAAAGCTAAATTACTTTTTGATTACAACCCTTTCATCCTCACATTGCTTCAATGCTCTGAGACAACCCCATGTATGAGGACAATGCTACTTTATTAATGTTGAGGGTGTTTATATACTGGGACCTGAAACATGTCTAAATGGCCTCCAGTCTTTGCACAGGGGGTTCTATTTTTATTGATTTTGACCTTACAGCTTCAGACAGTATAGACTGTATCCGGACTGCATTTATTAATTATTTATCAATAATTCAACGTCTGTGCTAGTATACCAACTGAACACTTCATTAAGTATGCCTCTATATTTCTGCATAAATTTGACCTAAAACGTAGATAAAGAGAACCAAATTAAATAAACGACACAAAAATATTAGACATGGTCATTTATTTATTAAGGAAAATGATTCAATATTACATATTTGTGAATGGCAAAAGTACGGAAATCTTTGCTTTCAGTATCTGGTGTGACCCCCCCTTGTGCAGCAATAACTGCAACTAAGCGTTTCTGTTAACTGTTACTTAGTCCTGCACATCGGCTTGGTGGAATTTTAGCCCCTCCACACAAAACTGCTTCAACTCTGTTGGTGGTTTTCCTCCAATGAACTGCCTACTTCAGGTCCTTACACAACATTTCTAAAGGATTAAGGTCAGGACTTTGACTTGGCCATTCCAAAACATTAACTTTATTCTTCTCTAACTGTTCTTTGCAAGAGCAACTTGTGTGCTTAGGGGTATTGTCTTGCTGCATGACCCATGTTCTCTTGAGTTTCAGCTCACTGACAGATGTCCTGACATTTTCCTTTAGAATTCGCTGGTATAATTCAGAGTTTGTTCCATCAATGATGGCAAGCCATCCTGTTCCGGATGCAGCAAAACAGGCCCAAACCATGATACTACCACCACCGTGTTTCACAGATGGAATAATGTTTTTATGCTGGAATGCAGTGTTTTCCTTTCTCCAAACATAAAGCTTCTCATTTAAACCAAAAGGATCTATTTTGCTCTCATTCGTCCATTAAACATTATTCCAGTAGCCTTCTGGCTTGTCCATGTGATCTTTACCAAACTGCAGACGGCAGCAGTGTTCTTTTTCGAGAGCAGTTGCTTTCTCCTTGCAGCCCTGCCATGCTCACCATTGTTGTTCTGTGTTCTCCTGATGGTGGACTCATGAACATTAACATTAGCCATTGTGAGACAGGCCTTTAGTTGCATAGAAGTTACGCTGGCTGACCTTGTAGACTATTACACGCCTTGCTCTTGATATGATCTTTGTTGATTGACCACTCCTGGGGAGCGTAACGATGGTCTTAAATTTCCTCCATTTGTACACCATCTGTATGACTGTAGATTGGTGGAGTCCAAAATCTTTAGAGACAGTTTTGTAACCTTTTCCAGCCTGATGAGCATCAATAACTCTTCTTCTGAGGTCTTCAGAAGTCACCTTTGTTCGTGCCATGATACATTGCCACAAACATGTGTTGTGAAGATCAGGCTGTGATAGATCCCTGTTCGTTAAATAAAACAGGATGGTCACTCATACCTGAATGCCATCCTATTGATTATCAACTGACTAATTTCACCTTCAAATTATCTGCCAATCCTAAAGGTTCACAAACTTTTGCCACACACAGAAATGAAATATTGGATCATTTTCCTCAACAAAAAAATCATCAAGTCTAATATTTTTGTTTCCTCTGTTTAATTTGGTTCTCTTTATCTACTTTTAGGAAAATCCAATTAAGTTTTAGGTCAAATTTATGCAGAAATGTAGAAAATTCTGAAGGTTTCACAAACCTTTAAGCACCACTGTAAGTGTGCTTTTTAGTTCTACAATTACAGACTGTAGTCCATCTGTTTCTCTGCATACTTTGCAGGAGATTTTAACCATCTCAGTATCACTGCTGGACTGAGAACAGTCCACCAATCAAAAATATCCAGCCAATAGCGTCCTGTGGGCAGCGTCTTTTGACCACTGATGAAGTATTAGAGGATGATTAACACAAACTGTGCAGCAACAGATGAGCTACTGTCTCACTGCATCTATAAGCTGGACCAACAAGATAGCTGTGTCTGCTAGAGTGGACAGCAAGTGTTTAAAAACTCCAGCAGCACTGCTATGTCTGATCCACTCATACCAGCACAACACACACTAACACACCACCACCATGTCAGTGTCACTGAAGTGCTGAGAATGATCCACCACCCAAATAATACCTGCTTTGTGGTGGTCCTGTGGGGGTCCTGACCATTGAAGAACAGAGGAAAAGCTGGCTAATAAATAATGCAGAGAAACAGATGGACTACAGTCTTTAACTGTAGAATTACAAAGTGCTCCTATGTGGTAAATAGAGGTGGTAAAATAGGCAAAGAGTGTAGATACGAGGTAGGTGTTCTTAGTGAAGTGGCTTGTCGGTGTACATACTTACTATGCAGCCAGTCAAATGGTCAGTTTAGTGGGAATTTGGCTACTGATTTGGCTACTGATCTATTTAGACATGAACTAGCATCATCAACATTCTGGGCTACAGAATGTTGTGCTGCTATTAGCTTGTTGGAGGTAGTTAACTAGCTGGCTAGCCAGCAACTACATTTATTACTAAGTGTAAGGTAATCTGAATAATCATTTTGGGGGCCAGTCATTCAGTCCACTGTGTGATATTTGACACATTTAAGTGTTCATACATAGTTAGGGCAAACAGTTATTCTGACACTTTTATTTCTGTTATTTAATATACTTCCAGTGTATATATCCACACATACAGAATTTTGCCTTATCGGCCAAGTAAGGGTAACAGATGCAGATTTCTACAACACAATGACCCCAAACATACAGCCAAAATGACTCAAGACTGCTTTCTAAAAGGTGAAGTTGCTTGCGTGGCCTAGCCAATCTCCTAAGTAGAATCCCATTAAAAATCTATGGAAGACTTCATTACCTTGGGGAATTTAAGAGAGTTTGGTAAGAGCAGTGGACCAAAATTGAATCACAAGGTTGCAAAAAGAAACATAAAACTATGTTTATGCTTCTGAGTACATTTTTGTTCTTTGTTGTTTTACAAAGACAAATGACACAAAATACATGCCACGCAAAAAGCTTTTATTTCCAATTTTTTCTTGATCTTGGTCAATTAAACTCACATGTAAAAATTCAATTTCAACTAGTAAATCTTTAAATATTATATATTAAGAATTCGATTTGAAATCTGTCTCAAGCAAGTCCTTTTCTCATACGACAGTAGTTGGAAAGCTCAGTGGGGAAAATTACTGTTAGAGTGGTTCAGGCATGCCGGTCATCATTGTTTATGAATGAGCAAATGTGTTTCCGTCACACTACTTGCTCTTAATGTCATGGTAAATCTGACAGTGTGTTTTGTGAATCTGGCCCATTATGTGAAGTGGGCATAAGCACTGGAAGTTTATTAAATAACAAAAACAAAAATGTCTGAATGCTTGTTTTTCACTTGTCTCCCAATAATAATATATTTTAGCAATTTCTAAAGTATTTTGAGCACAGTTTGGAAAGCAATAGCAATTGTTTTACATGCAAATGTACCTGGCTGCTTTTTGGTCCATAACGGTGACCGGAGCTGTCAGGTTCGTCCATATATAGGGTGTAAAAGTCTGGCCTAAAATAGTTGAG
Organism: Colossoma macropomum; assembly: GCF_904425465.1. Lineage (NCBI taxonomy): Eukaryota > Metazoa > Chordata > Actinopteri > Characiformes > Serrasalmidae > Colossoma > Colossoma macropomum. Next base: position 363,167 of record NW_023495014.1, read on the forward strand.
AATATAAGCACCATATGTTTGGTTACTATATAGCAATTTTTTATAAATAGTAAGGTGCAATTTACTTAATAATTACAGATTAAAATATATTTTATTTCATTATCACTATAAGACACAGATGCTACCATTCAAACTATCACATTGCAAAATATTTCATGTTAAACTGCACAAGAACTGCATTTGGGCTACTTCTCTCTAACTATACATGGCAGGCAGGAAAGTGAAAAGATATGTATATTAAAAGTACAGAGGGCTTCCAGAAACAGGGCCTTTAGTGTATTGTAAATCATGTACTTATGTATCAAATGCACATGCAAAACACAAATGACGATTACCTTTCTCCTTCAGGCAAACTTAACCATTTCAAAATCGTGGTCACCCTCTTCTCAAATGGGACTTTCCTAAAATGACAGCAGAAAGGACAAGAAAAGTCTGTCTTTGCAATCTATTTACATATTTTGCCTTCAGCTGAACAGATTTACCTTGATACAGATTTTTCTTGTTGTTTTAATTGCTAATTAAAATATACTCACCCATCATACTGTTCATGTAAATCTGGATATTTCCCTTTAATAAGTACATCTGATCCTGGCCAGAAGAATGTGCCAACTTTCAATCTGTTCTTCATGGCTGTGAACCAGACCTAAAGGACATGATCAATAACAAGAGTGACCTTCATTACAACACATGTAACATGAGCGCAAATCTATCTTACTTACAAGCTAAAGAGTAAAAGTAGGCTATCCTTACTCAATTTCACTGGGTGGTTGTTAGCTTTAAAACTGATGGCGAACAAATGCAACCAGGTGAAGAATTTGACAGTACTGCCCCCAAAAGTAGGGCTAGGGCTGCCGTTTTGGAAGGGTGTGACAAATTTGCGAGTGGGCTCTTACAGACAGACATTCAGGCTCTCTCACATGCAGTTCCTCGATCTCTTTCGCATATTAAATGTCCATACTTCCTCGCACATCTTTTGTCATATTAAGTGCGTCTTAGATAGAAAATATCACATTGCACTGACTGAGGTGTTTGCTAAGCGTCATTCAAACACAGCAGTAGAAAAACTGCATTAGGAGACACTAGTTCACCAGTCAACCAAAGCATAAAACATTAAAGTTCATAATAAAAAAGAGTTCATAATAAAAAAAACTTATATCTTTTTAAATCTGCTGGTGATTTAGCATTTACATCTTGCAGTTATGCCACTCAGATTGTCACACCTATTGCTGAGGACGCTCCTTCTGTCTGTTCCTTGCAACCAGCAGATTCTGTACTATCCATGGACTGTAAAGAGCACCACAACTCCCATGAGTCTGGGGGAACCTATGTCTCCTTCCTCCTCTGCGTCAGGCAATGGCTTCTCCTTTCTATGCTCCACACCCTCTGAGTTCTAATGTCTCACCTGTTTGTCATTACATGCAATCAGTTAGGCAGTACATAAGCCTGGCCTTTAGTTTAGTCAATTGCAAAGTATTGCCAACATGTCCAGTTGCATATCGAGTGTTCCTTGTATTGTTGATTACTCATGTATGACCTTTTCGCCTTTTCCTGACCTGTTTTTTCCCTTTTGGTCTGTCGTTGTAATTTTTGCATTTCCGTGTTTGACCCTGGACTGTGTATTTAGACCTCTCTTAATGATTCTCCTGTTCTGGATATCCTGTTTTCTGGTTTTGACCTTGGACTGTTTGGACCACGATTTTTTTGTGAATCCCTTAGCCTCAAGAAAGCTCTACCTTGGGTTTTTATCTGCCAGCGTCTAAATTCGTTCTGAGACCTGACATGCATAACAAATTTGCATTTGTTTTTATTTCATATTATGGGCTATGCTGTGCTCAGCTACCTTCATGCTTAAATCCTTAAATCTATCCCTACATTCATCTCCAGAATGTTTAGGAACTCATACTTCTCCTACCAGAGTGATGAGAAGCTCTTAGACTCTGGAGCCTCTTAGACTGCTCACAGACTCTTAGACTGTAGCTGGATGTGTTGGTACTTAGGAAACCTCTCACACTTAGCTACCGTTATCTGTTAAAAAGATTTTAGTTGGTCTGTGTTAAAATGGAATTTGGATATGATATATATTTTCTGAGGTCATTTAACCCCTTAAAATCCCAGGCTTATTACATAGTAGGGCTTATTACTCAGCAACTACAGGGACAGCTTTTCCTAGTTTATAGAAGCGTGTAATAAAACTTTGGGCCTGCTGGGCCTTTAAGGGGTTAATTTGTGTTTTTGGTTTATTTATCCATAAAAGTTTAATACTGAAAGTAAATTTGAGCATTTGAGCAGCATTTTGGGTGGGGCAGTGACAAAAGTGGGTGCCGCCGCTGTATTGCTTGTCACCGTTAACTCTTTTTAACTGGTCTACATTTTTTTTCTCTGTAATTGGGCTGTGCCTCATTAGAGCAGGCTGACCAGTTCAGTTGAAAGCTGGCAACAAAAGATCAATGCTGAACAAGAACAGAACTTACCAGCTTCAGTCTTTACTCCTCTATAGACTTAAATATTGTGACAGAATTAAATATAATGTGACAGAATATCAAATTGTATTTGTATAGGTTATATTTTACTTGAAACGATTGGCTTTATATAAATTGATATATGTGAAGTTTAGTGGCTGTGTAAACTGACATTTAAAAATACCTGCACTTCCAAAAACTCTCACTCTAATAAAAATGCAAAAGTTGGCAGCCTTGGTGCATTTTCATCATGCAAATTGCTCGACTCGCAGGGCCAAATGTTAACAAGAAAGCCTGGGAACAACAGTGAGAACCATTGGGGCTAAATATGGGAAGGAATGTAGACTTATTAGTGTGATGCTTTTTGAAACCAGCTCAAGGCTTCTTGAAGACATAGCTCTGAATAGAGGGCAACTGTGCACCCGTCAACATTGTCCACTAGACAACAAGCCTGTCATTAGCCCATGCATGTAAGGTACGTTAGCATGACTGAAACCCCACCCCCAAAAAGCTTGAAATAAGCATGTAGATCTCATGAAGGGAAAAACAGTTCCATTAGCTAATGATAACATTTGGTCAGCTAGCTTATTATCAATTGCATTCTGAATCAGTTGCACTCTGGATGTTTGGGGTGCATTTAGAGGGGGCGTATTCTTGTTTGTGGCGGTTTTCTTTGCTATCTAGCACCAAAAGTCCCTAGACGTGTTTTCTCATTATGAGATCACATCTGGCTAGCAAATTGTAAGCCAATGACCGCAAATTTACTGACAGGGTAAAGGTAATTTTACTTTTTAAATTGAGTAATAAATCAAGCTTAATTAAGTAATCGTGAAAGAAATAGAAAAGAGTCATAGACTGTGATACAGCTGTATTCAATAAACCAATTAAACATGCAGTAATGTGGGAATTCTATGTATGAGATGTGTTGTGGGACTTTCTATCCTAACAAGAGATTCACACCTTTTGTCCATATGTCCACAGCAACAATGAGCCAGATGCATAAAACGCAGCACCAGACTTACCATGACGGAAAGAGCAAATAGCGTGGACGTTTGCTCATTCAAAAACAAGGATTACTGGCATGGCTGCACTATTATGTCATCTAAATATGGTAGTACTGATTCATAACACAACACAATCCTGAAAAAAATAATGCTCTGGTGCTGATTTTCCCCAGTATGAAGCTGATGAGGATTCAGTGATATTTCCTACAATGTTCCCAAACATGTTCAGTCACACATGCAACAAGTCACACATGCACTCAGCTGATTAACTGATATGCTTAAAAGATACGTTTTGATCTGTTTGGACAGAGCAGAATATTAAATCTTCTAACTGCTGTTGTAACAGTACAGAGGAGGAAGAAGATTTCAGATTGGTAGATTTAACTGGCAATATATTTACAACAGCCTCTTCTTCCTGCCTCAAATTCTGTGGCAATTCCTCCTCATGTGAGTGGAAACTGGGCTTGGAAGATGGAAACTACATTAGTAAAGACTAATTTTTCATGTTTCATGTACGTTTGCATTGGTTTTATTGCAAGTAGTTGCAACTTTTAATATTTTTCAATTTTCAGTTGACTTTACAAACAAATGTACTATTTACAAATGTGAAAATGACACATTTACTAGTAAAATGTATTTCTTTGAAGTAAAAACTGAATTTTTATTTGAAGAAATTTAATATCTAATTTTAGCATAGGCAAACCTAAATCCTTATATCAAGAATTAAGTATTTATATAATAGCTGAAATTAAATTTTCACTTGTGTAAATGGAATTACTGAGATAAAATAAAAGCTAAAATAGCTTGTTATATTAAATAGAATTTCAGCATGTTAATTTAATTTTAAATTGTAACAAAAAATACCATATATTAAAGTTTAATTAATGTACAAATTTTGACTGCAAGTATTATTATTAGTGTTATTGAATTGAAAAATTCAATCTTGTATCCTGAAATATAATTCCTACATTTAAAATTTTCATTTAAAGATGTTATAATTTTTTACACATCTTTTTTATGGTAAAACATGTTCTGACGAAGAAACTTTGTTTCTTAATTAAAACATAAAGCATCTTCATCAAACAGTTTCCTATTATTTATCTGCACTTCTTCCTTTAAAATTTGAAGCTCTGTTTCTGAGAATTTTAGTTTTCTTGAATTTTGGTCTCTGTTTCTTTGGGTTCATTTTTTTGGCAGGCAACTGAAGCTTCACTTGTTGTGGGTCTTTACCCCACATAGTGTGACAACTTACCCACCGATGGGGAAACTATAAGTCTATTAAAATGAGATATGAACGCAAAATATACGCCGGAGACTTCTCTTTCATTTGTCATGCATTTTCTAACACTCTGGACTTCTGATCCCACTGTACATAAAAGTTTATGAAAAGTGTGACAAGGTGCCCCAGTCTCCCCTAAATGTAGTTATGAAAGAAATATGCATCACAAGTTAAAGCAGTATTTCATCCAGAAGAACAGACAACAACTTATAGTGGCACTTGCAGAATCACTATAAGAGGCACGAAGAACGCCCTCGGCTTTAGGGGCCCTCGGCTTCATCACGAAGCCACAGCTTGTCGACACAACAGCAATCTGCAGCCCACAAAGCCTGTCATTTGTGGAGGCAAAGACGTGGGTTATTTTGAGACATCTTCATGTGGGGGTGGTGACGGCTGCACCCTAGTTTCTGATATAAAATAGTGTCATCATTGAAGACGAGGACGTTGCACAAGTTGTGGAAAGTTAATTATAGTATATAAACTCAATCAAAGAACAATAATTAGAGTTCCCACTTGGCAGCTCGTCCCTTTTTACCATGTAAAATATTACAGTAAGTTCCGCATAAAAGCATCAAGCAATTTATGGACGATTCTACTGAAGTAGAACTGCTGTCCCACAGTTAATTATTAAATGTAGCTAAATATATATAAAATCATCATTTACAGGATGTGTTCTGCTATGAGGTGTAATAATACTTATATGCTTTCATCTCACTACCGAAACACAAAGAGTTTTAGTCCATAGGCAGAGCCTTATTTAGCCACACCCCATTTTAGAGCAGGAAGTGAGAGTGGCCACATAGTGAACAGTTAGATCTAGTGTTGTTAGATCTAGTGATACAGTATCTGGCACTGGCACTTAAACACAGTCTCGGTAACGGTGATGGGGTACCGATACCTATGACTGATACCACAAAGCAACTTCTGACGCGTAAATGTACGCCAGCAGACAGAACAGACAACACGTCAGGGGTGTGGGACGACAAGCAGCGGTAAAAATGTTCATGCCAGGATCTTTAACAGCAATTTTTAGTGTTAAGAACATGCTAATGGAGCCGCTTACCTGAACGGCAGAGCCGCCTCTTTCAGTAATCACTCGTTCGCTGCTGTGTGGTTACTTAAAGTCTGAGTTAAACTTATTAAGAGAGTGGAAGGAACCACCGGACTCTAGGTGTAATGAGAGCCTTAGCTTAGATTTAGGCTTTAGCGCAGGAGCCCGCTAGCTGGGCCTATGCTAATAAATATAATCCAATGAGTAAATGCCATCTAGCCAAGCTGAGTGTGTTATTTATGATACAGAACATAGATTGTATAAATATCAGGAGTTATAGGTGAGTTAGGTTCGGTAGAGTTAGTATCAGTATTGGCCGAAGCTAAAGGATCAGGTATCGGTATTGGAATCGGAAGGGAAAAAGTGGTATCGGTGCATCTCTAGTTAGATCATATTGTTGTATGTCTCAAAGTGTGGAAATCAGTGTGTAGTATTAAGAATTATCACTACTGAAACACATATTTTCTGCAGTTAAGTAAACGCTTTTATGTTTTAATGAAAAATAGTATGATTTTTATGTGTGTACAGCTGTTCAAAGCTGTGTTTGTTAGTCATGTACTGGCATTTTTTCTAGTTATGCTCAAAATTAGCTAAACAATAATAACACTATGTTTTGGTAGTGAAAAAATGGAATGTTCAATGTTTTATTTTAATAATCATAGTTAAGGTATAGGGTCACTCGAAGCAAGAGGATTTTAGTTTAAAGTTCAAGTCAGTTAAAAGTCCTAATTGTGTTGTCAACTCTGACTGAACGAATTCGGTAGAATGATCCATATCTAATGGCTTATTTAATCGATCAATCAATAAATCAATCAATTAACCTAACGCTAAGAAGAACATGACATCGCTGACTATAACAAAGCAACAATTCGTGTTTGGCCTTAATTTAGAGTTTGAGAGTACTTACAAATCTGACAGCTGTTTCATGATGCTATTCTGAAGGAAGTAGTGTGTCTATTTTAAAGGCAATGAAAAGCAGAAATACATTCTGAGATGAGGTAACTGAAAAAACCAACGCTCCAAATGTGGACGTTTGTAGTGTAGAAAGACAGTAATGACATAATGCTGATAGAAGGTCTCCTAGATCTCCTCCTATCACACAATGCTACCAAGCTGAGATGGTAAAGGCTAGCAGATCCTTCCTCCAAGACACGTTAAGCACCACCACATCTTTTCGAATTTCCATTGATGCTATGTCATTGGACAGCTCATGCACTTGCAGTACAGCACTAACTACCAATTTCTTTAAATCAGCTAACAGACACTTTGCATCAAGCTGAGTGATGGGGGTGCAAAATGGAGGGTCATCCTACCCAGAGAGAGGGACAACGATTATATTCTGTCGGCTGTGGTATCGCTGGGGATCGAATTGGCCAATGGGATCAATGATTGGGCCAATAACATGAACACTCTTTTAAAGTTACTTAGATGTTTTCCTCTTACTACCTTGACCCAAAATCAAAGTCTGCTAAGCAGTTCTATACATGCCACCGAGCGCATGGAAGTCAATTGCTTAGCTGTATCACGCAGTACATGTGTCTGGAAACATATATACTCGTTATGTTTCTCTCTTCATTTCTTCAGGATTTATTCATTGATTTTTTGTATTGTATGTATTACTAACTACAAATTGTACACATTTCTGTCTTTGGATTCTTTGAGGAAAGAAACTGCCAATAATAAAAAACTGATGTTGAACAATGTTCAGAGCTTCTTTCCCTTATTTTTTCTTTTTGTTTTGCTATGCTCTTGTATAAAAGCAACACACTTGAGGCTGGGTGTCATCATAAATAACATCATGGGCGATTTACTGCAACCACATCATGTGTGATATTATTCACCATAACCATACTCCTTCTTATGTTGTATTGCCTAAATGAAAACCAGATGTTTGAGTGAACATCAGCTGGATATCAAATCCTCTGTGGTGGCATAGCTAATTAAAAACCCAAAGCCAAAATTAGAACGCTAGCAGGCCTCTTGGTTTATTACAAGAACAGGGGGCACAAGACCTACAGCACATTTCCTTTTCCTCATCTTATAATCTCATACAAATCTATGCGTAAATGAAGACCTAGGCTAGGGTGGGGAAGCGGGATCAATCATCATTGAGAACCACCATGAAGATTGAGCTCTGATGTCAAAAAGCTAACCTTTTTCTGTCCTTTTTTACCAGCACTTTGCATCTTGTGGAAAAACTTTCATTTGGGGTTTTCTTCACTTTATAGAAAGGGTGGGAAAAAATGAACACAACATAAAGCTGTTTGAATACCCCCTGGTCAGTGTAAATACATTAACACATCCTCTACAGTAAACAAAATTAAATATAGCCCTGCAAAGGTTAGTTAGCTGAATTTAACATATTGGGAAAAAACAAAACAGAAAACAGCATATTAAAAATTTGCCATAAGCTTTGTATATGCCACATTTTGTTTTATTTCCTCCCCCTCCAACATGTCAGCAAATAAACCTTAACCTTCAGCTAGAAAATCAACAAAACGTCATTTGATCAGGGGTGCCCAAACTTTTGCACATACCTGTAGTATATGTTCACTGTATTGTGACATTTATGGGAAAAAGTATAAATGTACAGAGGCCTAATATCAGCCTCTACATTCACACTACATGCCTCATTGCTAAGTTCTGATTTTTTGCTCAGATCTGATTTTTCTGACTCAATGGTTCATATTTGTATAGATAATTGACTCAAATGTGTCATTAATGTGAAAAAAACTTCCTGAAACAACTCATCATTAACAACAAACCAACCAACCAGCAAAACAACACTTTATGATTGATTATAATTTGCTCTGAGCAGCTCTCACCTGATCATTATTAGAGCAAGACAAAGATGAAAAAGGGTCAGATGCATTGCTTTTGCACCACTTTCATTCATTAACGCTGAATAACAGTGCATGCATAGCGAAAAAAAAACAAAAAAACACATGAATTCCGATCTAAGCATTCTCATTAAGGTCGCATTTGTGTCTGATCAAGGGCCATGTATGAAAGTGGCTGAGATCTGATTTGAAAAGATCAGATTTGTGTGTTCACACAGCTCTGGAGAAACCAGATCTGTGTCGCATTAAGGCAAAAAAAAATGCCATTCATGCCACTTCAGGCTGTGCACAAAAATGTATTAATTAATTATTTATGCTTTAAAACAACATTATGTAGGATTTGGGGATTTTGAGACCTCTCTGGTGGAAATATGTAATTTCACACAATGCGCTGAAGAACGTTTGTGTAATGTCGGTTGAGCAGATTAATCTGACTTTTGCGAGTGTGTTGTAAAAGTATTCGATAAGAACTCAGTCAAAATTGGTGAAGCTGAATGATTTACAATTGTCATCAGTCTGTACATGTGATGTTAATATGTAAAGATGTTTGACGTGGTGTGAAAAACTCTTGCCAAATCAATCCTGGAACCTCTAAACGATTATTTCAGGCTTAACACACTTTACCCACTGCACACACACACACACACACCATATTTTACTGTGTTCTTTTTTCTCCATCAGTGCTGTTTTAAATGTACACTGAGCTCACTGGTAAGCTAACAGGACACCACATTGTTTTCTTAGTCCACAAGATAATAGTGCTTTTGCAAGGCTCAAGTATTATAGTAGGTGTATAATATCATACTGTAAGGCCTCTAGTGCTTCTCACCACTTCATGACACATCAGCACCTACATTCCAGAGAGTTTTGTCTTCAAAAGTGTGTTCTTCCAAACATTTGATTTTGATACATGCTTTGGCTATGCCAATGCCATGAACCTCGAGCAATACATTCCAGTGGCAAATGCCACATCTGGAATTGGCTGTAGACATCTGCTTAGCTCTCTTACGTATGAACAAAAGTTGGCCAACAAGAACTAAAAAGACAGTTGCTATTTATGTACAATTCCCTGGAAGTAAGGTTACTAATTCCTCCAAAACATATGTAACTGCACTTCAATTAAAGCAAACACTGCACTTTAACCCCTTAAAATCCCAGGCTGTTTACGAACTAAGGCATATTATTGAGTAACTGATTTCAGTGCAAACTAATTAAGCTATTCTTAGGTTATAGAAGTGTGTAATAAAACTTCGGTCTGGCCTTTTAGTGTTAACAGCATAGTAATACTAGCATTTCAAATTTAGAGTGCTCGAATACAAAACAAAAACAGTAACAAAGCAACAGTTTTTTGTTTCTCTGAATTTACTGAGCTAATGTTCTAAATATTTTAACATTGTCAATATTTATTTCCTTGTTTTTTTTAATAAAGATGTTTAACATAGTATGTAAACATTGTTAAAGTGTCAAAATGTACTGTTCACTCCTGTCCACACAGTACATCTCCTTGAATCTATACTTTTTGTCCATTTTATCAGCTCCACTTACCATATAGGTACACTTTAGTCCAGACTGTAGTCCATCTGTTACTCTGCATACTTTATTAGACCCCTACCCTGTTCTTCAGTGGTCAGGACCAGCACAAAGCAGGTATTATTTGGGTGGTTGGAGCTTTTAACCACCTCAGTGGACTGACAATGGTCCACCAATCAAAAGCATCCAGCTAACAGCGCCTTGTAGGCAGTGTAATGTGACCACTGATGAAGGACTAGAGGACGACTAACACAAACTGTGCAGCAACAGATGAGCTACTGTCTCTGATTACAAGGTGAACTTACAAGGTAGGAGTGTTTAATAGATTGGACAATAATGGACACTGCTGTGTCTGATCCACTCATACCAACACACACTAACACACCACTACCAGGGCAGAGTCACTGCAGTGCTGAGAATGATCCACCACCCAAATAATACCTGCTCTGTGGTGGTCCTGACTGTAAAAAGGGGCTAACAAAGTATGCAGCGAAACAGATGGACTAACATTTGATCTGTTATTGCCTCAGATGATGTAAATGAACAGCTCCACTATGTAATGTATAATGTTGAGTTTCAATTGAGACTGAAACATCAAGCCAGACCTTGTTTTTGAGCCTGCACATGTGACTTTAAACAATAAACATGTATGCTGTGTTCTGAAAAACTCCTGCCAAATCCGACCTGGTGCCTCTGACTTTTGAATCATTATTATAGGCTTTATAGCCTGACTCACAGCAGACTCACACCATATTTTAGTGTACAGTGCTGCTTTAACTTTAATTTTTTTATATTGCTGGTGCTGAACAATAACAATAATAGAAGAACAGGCCCCACTTCATATTAAATGTCTTTAATAACTGTGTAGTTACACATTAACAATACATGCAACAACATAACTACTGGCTAAGTATCCACAGTTGTGGATGGCTCACAGTAGTACAGCATATGTAAATACACACGTATCAACTTTAGTTTTCACTCCTGTATTTACACGTGTAATAGGGTGAACTTCTGTTCTTTTCCAAAAATATTTTTCTGGCTCTTACAGGTGGTGTGTAATTAGATGGACAGCAGTTGGACATATACGTAAAATTACATATTTATGTAATCAATCGACAGATATGTATTACACTACCCCAAAATAAATGTCTGGATTACCATTCTGTAATTTCATTGTATCTACATAACAACTACAATGGAACTGTCCACTTATTTTAAAGTGCACGTTTTACACATTTGGACATCTGCTGTTGCTGTAAAAACCGCCACATTACAGAATGGTTTAAAGGCAGGACTTTGGTTACCATGTCACAACACAAGCACACTACCACAGCTAGCTAAATGTTAGGGAAGGTGGCATTTCCTGTCCAGATGCAGTGTACACTGGTTGGAAAATCAGCAGTTCACCCTATTACACATGTAATTACATAAGAGACAATGTGCTGTTACAAAAATCAACATACACTCGTGTAATTAAAAGAGTAAAAACTGATTCATATGTGTTTTTTGTGTTGTATTTACATAAGCTGTACTACTGTAATCTATCTGTAACAGTAAATATATCACCAGTAGCTACATAGCTGTTGTATGCATTGTTGATGTGTAATTACAGAGTTATTAGAGACATTAGAACGTGGGACCAAAGAACATCTTTAAATGGAAATTCCATTTAATTTTAAATTTAAATGGAAATTTCTGTTTATTTGAATACGTATGCATAATAATATCAATAAGATGTCAACTAAGTCAGAGTGGCTTGATGCAAAATGCTCAGTTTTAGAGAAGCTTACAGTGTAAGAATTGTTTACAGTGGTGGTGATAGGAACCAGAAGAGTTTAATGTCTCTAAAAGTTCCTTCACAGTTATTATATGACATTGAAAATACGTTGCCTGATGTCTGGTTTCGAGAAAAGGTTTTTGCCTTGAAAGTAATTTTTAAAGTCCATTCATTGCGGACAGGTGCATGCAGGTTGTTGTAAGGCAAAATAAAACAAAACTTCAGATTTACTACGATATTTCCAATATCAACATTACATATAAAACTCAGAAGACACATGCGACATCACTGGCAGTTTTGGATAGTAAATAAAATTTGTGTTGTAGATATTCTGACCCCTGGTTCCTGTCACCATCACTGTAAAGAAAATCTGAGCTGGTAAGTTCCTCTAGAACAATTCTGAATGACATTGTTTACATCTTAAAGATTGAATTACGCAGACAACTCAGTGGAAGAGAATTGAACAGAGTTTCTTCTATTGTTGTTCAACTTCATCTAAGCACTTTGAGCTGCCACTGATATGAAAAGTGGTCTATGAATAAAGTTATTACTATTATTAATGTTACTACAATATGCTACAGCAATAGTAAACATATAAGACTTCCCATTCTCATATATTTACTGGTTTTTTCACATATACTTACTGGTTCACCCTGGTACCAAGTGGGGTTAAACTTCTCATCACTTTTCAAACTGAAGCTGGCGTTGCGGGTAACATCATACATCTTATTGTCCACAATTCCATGTGACTCTGGATACAGACCCTGTGAACAATATCACAAAAGACTACTATTTAGACTGCTCATCCTGGCTTGAGCTTTCTGGCCTTGGCTTTGCTCCAGTCCCTTGTAACAGTCCACAATATTGTCTTTGATGTTGGGGTGTGTGTCTTTATACAGTTCTTCTGTTCTTTATAAAGCTGGTTCAATATCATTGTTGTTAGCATTACATCATATCAGTCACTTTCCAAGTTTTGTCGAATTCCTTGTATTCTTGTGTTCTAGTCTGTATTCTGTGGTCGTGTTCTCCTGTTTTGACCTTCTCAGTCTCATTCTTGGTTTCTGATGATGGATTTGCCGTGGCTAACTCTGACTGAATGTGTTTTGACCACAATTCCTGGAAAAGCTTAAAAAAACATCAATTACGCCCAACTAGTCTGGTTTTCGTTTGTTATGGGAGAAGTATGATAAAGCTCATGGTGGAAAACATTCCTTCCTTCCTGACAAAGGAGAACTCCCTAGTGATAAAAGGACAAACTTTGGAAGTTCCAAGGCTCAGAAAGGGATCCCAACTTCCTGGACTTGCGTCGGACAATGAAATTACAGGAAAAAGTAAACAAAAAGTAAATAAATGGCAAGTGAGATAAGAGTTGATAAGCTAAATTTCACTTAAGTGGACTTCCTATAGCAAGTAAGAAAAGAGACATATAATGATACAGAGGACAAATAAAAATAGGCAGAATATCATTGCTGTCCAAAAAAAAAAACTTTTCAATTTATTTTCTATTTGTTTTCTATTTTTGGTTTCTGCACCATTTGAGCACACCAGATGCCTTTTACATAGTGTGAAAATTTCATAAATTTCATGATAAATGGACCAATCGAAATGCTCCAAAATTCCAAAATGGCTTGGAATAAAGTCTTTTTACATTAACTTACATTTAAAGTAAAGAGGGCCCTCTCCTGAAAAGTTGCCATTTTGGAGATACTTATCTGTTATGCTTGTTTTGCTCAGGGCCACACAACAGGTTCAAGTGTTAAGAAAGAAAGAAAGAAAGTGTTAAGATAAGTTCACTGAGAATTGGACCGACAAATGGCACCTTGGAATACATCACTAGCAACTCGGAAGTGATTAGAATATGAATACGCCACAACTTCTTAATGCACAACAGCACTAAAATCAAGGGCATTCTAATCAGAGCCCAATTCTCATGTAAGAGATAAAAGTTCCAGATGGACAAATGTGGACAGTCCTAAGCAACATTCAAGCTATTCTCTACCATATACTTACTGTTACAATGGTGTAATGATTGGGGAAGGTCTTTGTAGGATAGGCAGGGCGCATGTATGCTGTAGAAGTTCCACATGTTCCTGAAAGCGTAAAAGTGTAGAAAAAACTTACTAAACTTATATAATACAATCACAGTTAATAAAGTCATTCTCAGCTTTAGACTTTAACCCAATAAGCCAAAATATTATGCCTAACATGCTGTTGGTCAAACAATTCCAACTTGCTGAGGTCTCTACAATACCTCTGAAGGTGCCCTGTGGTATCTGGCAGCAAGACAGTAGCAGCAGATCCTTTAAGTCCTGTAAGCTGCAAAGTCTATCTATCTATCCATCCATCCATCCATCCATCCATCCATCCATGTCAGCAGTGTGGCAGGTCGCATTATCCTCCTGAAAGAGGCCACTGCAATTGGGGAATCCCACTGGTTCGCAACAGTGTTTAGGTAGGTGGCAGGTGTGAAAGTGACGTCCACATGAACGCCCGGACTTGGGGTTTCCCAACAGAACACTGATCACAGCATCACTCTCCCTCCTCTTCTTCTCACAGTGTATCCCAGTGCCATCACTTCCTCAGGTAAGTGGTGCATATGTATCCAGCTGTCCATCTGATGTAAAAGAAAACGGGACTTGTCAGACCTTCTTCCGTTGCTCCAAGGTCCAGTTCCGAAGCAGGTATGCCCTTTGTAGGTGCTTTTGATGGCGCACAGGTACAAGCATGGACACTCCTAGTCAGCCCCATATGTGGCAGGCTGTAAATGTAGTGACACATTCCTTCCTCAACCATTTAAAAATGTCTGTGACTTGTGACACAGTAAAGTTTTTGTCAGGATAGACTTTGTTGACTTCACGCATCAGTCAGCCTTTGGTGCCCAACACATAGTCGCCAGTTTGTGGTTTGTCTCTCCTCGGACCACTGTCGGTAGATACTGGGAGCCCCCCACAAGCCTTGCCATTTCGGAGATGTTCACAGTCTTCTGTCCATGATGATTTCATCACAGTCAAAATCACTCAGCTCTTCAAGACTGCCAGTTTCTCCTGGAGCCCACTATCAATTATGAGACCCGATCGCTTGCTTACCATCTAATGTATCCCAGACCTTGTCATGCGCCGTTATTATGAGATAATCAACAATATTTGCTTCAACTCATAATGTTTTGGCTCATCAATGTATATTGAGAACTAGAACAGTTCCAGCCAACTGTGTTTAGATAAAGCTTAGTCTTAGACTACAATTGAAAAAGATTTTAAGTGGAGAATCTCCATTAACAGTGCAGACTAATCTAGAACTAGGTAAAATGATTTCAGCAAAACCTCTGAGACACAATCAATCAACAACAACAACTTACTTAATTTTTTGATGGTTGGAAGAAGGCCGCTATAGGATTCCAGGTATCCCGCTCTGAAGCCGTCCAGAGATATCAGGATTAGTGGCGGTTTGGAAAAGCTGTCAAAACAAAGAAAAGCATCACTGCTTCACCCTCCTAATTATTTTTACTGATGATGCTGATTTGTACTGATAATATTTATGGTATGCTTAGAAAACAATACTGTGATGTAATTTATCATGATGGCAATAAATATTATGATATTGCTCACTCCTATATGATACCATTTTTATAATCCAACTCTCAAAAAGTGAAATACTGCTTTGTCTTCTTTTCTTTGTAAAATTACTGATCAAAAGTGTAAATTACTTTGTCACTATTATCTAATGATATTTATAAAACTGAAAATTCTGACTCTAAAATCTGATTGGCTGATTTGCCATCATTTTGTAACGTCCTGCTGTGCCTTGTCCGTGTCTTTCTTTGTTTCTGCCTTTGTTTCCTTGTTTTCCTGTACTATGTGCCTTTGTTTAGGTCTGCCATGTGTCTTTGTTTTCTAGTCCATGTGCTTGTGTTGCTGTAGTAGCTCCCCCCCTGTCCTGCTCTGTCTTCAACCCACACCTGTTTCTTGTTTCTGGCTCCGCCCTTGTAAAATGTGCTGAGCTGTCCTTTGTCTTGTGTGTTTGTGTATATACCCCACTGTTTCTCTTGTTCCTCGGCCAGAATTACTCTTATATACGTGTGCTCTTTGTTCTTAGGCCCAGTTCGTTCTCCCCTGCTCTTTGTTAGTGTCTTCAGTTCTGTGCTTATAGTTCTCCGTTTCAAGTTCATGTTCAAGTTAATTTTTGTGTTTACACTCGTGTTCATTTTTCTGTTTGATTTTGTGTTAATAGTGCTTGGTTTTCACTGCTTGTATTTATCTAGAATGAATGTTCACTGTTTTTCTTAGTTTAGGTCTCTGTATTATCTTGTTTTCTGTTTTATTCATGGTCCGCACATCATTTATGTTCCTGCATACTCTCTGGATGTTCATAATAAAGACTGTAAAAGGATGCTCGCACCTGTATCTTGTCCCCTCGTCTGCCTCAGCAGCCCCTACTTTACACATTTTAACATTATTTTAAGTAGTATGTTCATTTTATTAAGTCATTCAATCATTTAAATGGCTTTTTGGATAACTGGAAATTGGGTATGGAAGTTTTTATAGGACCTTAGGTTTTGTCTAGAGCAGTAATTAAGACGCTTGTATTCAGGTGCGGTTTTAAAAGGGTGGCAGGTGGCATGTGCCCTGCTGAAATCTGACTGGCCACCCCAGATGCCATTCCAAAATTTCTGCCATGTCCTTGTCTTTCACCTTGCTGTGGGGAGGGTGCTTGCACCTTTAAGAGGAGAATTGTTTTGCTAATGGCAATTTGCAGAACAACGGTACAACCTCCCAGCGCCCCACAACCGTGCTCGCATACTCACAATGCCACCCTGGTAAAATTTTCCACTGTATCCATTGTGTTCTCTTTTCTTTATAAAACAGAAATAAAGGTTTTTTTGTCAAGCAAACAAGCATTTAATTTAGGTATTTTCCACACTCATAGACAAAAAGGTCGCACACAATCTTCCCTTTTCATGAAAGGAGCAACATATGGTAGACTAATATTTTTAAACAGGCACACAAACAAACAGCTTACATCCTGTAATTATCTTGGCATGAAACAAAGAATACACAGTGAACTAACTGCACACGCCTTAGTGTTAGCAGTAGAGTAATGAAAGCACCAGTAAGGCATTTACATTAGATACCTTAACCTCTTAAAATCCCAGACTTATTACATGTTATTAGATCGCAATTTCTCGGGAACTTCGCAGTAGATACGGTTAGCCACTAGAGAGAAAATGACCCTGATGTAGACTTGTAGACTTAAGAACCTGTGATATAAGGACAAATGGCAAATTTCCAAATGGTTGATGGGGCTGTTAGAATTACAATATAGCAGACTTTCCTAAGTTCAAATATCTAAACTAAATATACAAAAGTCTGCATAAGCCCAAAAATACAGGATCTAACAATACTAAGTGTGTAATAAAACTTTTTAAGGGTTTAAGGGGTTAACTCTAAATCCTAAGGGGTTAATTGTGTATAATGTGGTGATTGTAATGTAAAGAAAGTCATTCAGAGTGGTTTGATGTGAAATGGTGCATTGTGGAGAAATTTACAGACTCAGATTTCTTTACAGTGGTGCTGATAGGAACCAGATGTCCAAAACCACCAGTGAACCTACATGTGCCTCTGAGTTTTTATATGATAGGCTGACAATGGCAATAGAGTACATACACAATTTCTTTGGGACTACTTTACATGTACCAACCTGCATGTATCCCTGCACCATAAACCGATTTTTTAAAGTACATATATATGCCAAAATCTTCAATCTTCTATTTTAAAAATATCATAAACAAACTCTCAGGTATTCTCAGGTATTCAGGTATTTATAGGCATTTCACATAATAGCTTTCTGTGATGTAGCTTTTAGAGGCATTAACCACTTCAGATGCAGAAAGCTGCATGGGGATGAAATTCTGTCCCCACCCTAGCAATCCCCAGCATCTGATCCCATCACCACCCCATCCTCCAAGTGCTTAAAATTGTATAAATTTTAATTAATATGTACTTGTAATCTGTCTTATCTGTTGAAATACAGTTACCTGCATTATGGCTTCATGTTGACTACATGCTGACTGTTTGATTAACATCTAATATATTCCAGACGTTGAGATGCCCTACTCTTCTGAGATCATCAGTGTCGTTTGCTCCATCTGTAAGCGGTCATAATGTTTTGACTCAATTCATTTTTTGGATCTCTAAACATTCCTACTAATAGCCCAAAGCAAAAGACTTTACGCCAGGCCTACACTCCAAAGGATCAAAGAGCCTCGGTCCTGTGATTCATATCAGCCCATATCCTTGCTAACGCAGATGTCAACCTGTTATCTCTTATACTTGACCAACATTGCGTTTTCTGAAGATTCTGCATCAATTCTGAGTTCTTTTACGAACATAAACACGTAATATGGATATCTTTTGAGTAGCCCTACCATGTGGTTAGTATTCTAGGCTATTACACAGTACATAGTGAGCATCATTGGACATATTTTTTAATCATCACTACTCGTTCACAAATACATTTAATGAATTTTTCTAAACGGTAATTGTAATGAAATGTACAGTTTAAGAATATGCAATGAATCTTTTATGTGTATGTAGTTAATGTAAAATGTTTCCACAAAGCCAATATTTAACATTTAAATGCAGTACTGTTTAAAAGTCAGAGGCCACCCTTTATAAACTTACACTTGCTTGGATTGTTAGAAACAGAAAATGTAATAAACTTATAAGACTGAACTCTCTTTAAAAAAAAAGCTGTAGTAAAGGTAAAGGGTGGACATGCTAAATACTGAAAAGTGTTATATTTAAATAGTAATGCTTCTCTGTAATTTTCTATTAAATATCTACTTTCTGATTTTTTCTGAGGCTGAAAAATGAATAACGTACTTAATTGCTGTTTTCACTGGAAATGAAATAAATGAAAGGGTGGTTTGTAGTTTTGCATAGTAGTACAAATTACATTCATCCAAGCGTCTGAGCCAAGAACCATTTAGGAACTTTCATTTTTTTTTGAGACCACAGAAATCAGTGTGGTCACTGTCTATAATCCCTAAGAGTTTAGATAAATTAGTGCAGAGACACATTAAAAGTAACATAAGTGTAAATATAACAATCAGGGCACAGGCATTTACATACAATTTGCATGCATACTAAACTTGATCAACCGTATCATATTACCCTGCAGGACATTGTGGTGTCTTGATATCCACACATTCCTCTTCAAGCCATGACTTTTGTCCTATAAAAATAAAAAAGGTCATTGCTAAGCTTAGTGCTGAATTAGTCATGGGCTTAAGTGAAAAAAGCAAAATAGCCAACATAATTCAGTGCCCTTTAGAGGTATCAGCACCCTCGATAAAGACGCAATGCACAATGAGGCGTCGGTCTGTACAGTATCATGAAGTATTTGCCCCCTTCTGATGTCTTCTGTTTTTCATCTTTGTCACACTTAATTCTTTCAGATCTTCAAACAAAAGACAACCTGAGTAAACACAAAATATCGTTTTTAAATGATCATCTCATTGAAGGAAAAAAGTTATTCAACACTACTTGGTGTGACTTGTGTGAAAAAGTAACTGCCTTCTTAGTTACTCAAGCAACCATTTATCTGACAATTGGGATCAATTAAACTAGACATACCAAGGATTGATTACTGCCAGCCCTTGTAAATCTTATCCCCTAACACTTGGGCTAAAAGGTCTCGACAAGCAGCACACAGTGATTGGAAAGGTAAGAAAGGAAGTATATCAGTCTGGGAAGGATTACAAAGCCATTTCTAAGGCTCTGGAATTCCAGCAAACCACAGAGTCATTATCTCCAAATGAAGAAAACTTGGCACAGAAGTGAATCTTCTGTGGCCAGCCTACCACAGTCCCTCACGTGGCTCAGATAAGGTTAGCGATAATGATTTCACCATTCGAAAGAGGGCAAAAATAGTATCCATGAAAGCCCTGCAAGGTGAAAATCACTGCTAACCAAGAAGAACATTTGTCTAAAACATATTAATGATTCCCAAGCTTTTATAGAACAATCTTCTGTGGACTGATGGGTCAAAAGTGCAACTTTTTTCGGAAGGCAACTAGTGTAAAGCTAACAGAGCATTTCACAATAAGAACATCATACCAAACAGTGGTGGTAGTGTTGGTCCATGAAGTTCTGTAGGAGAATGTCCGGCCATCTGCTCATGATCCGAAGATCCAGAGTAACTAGGTTATGCAGCAAGACGACAATACGAAACACAAGAGCCAGTCCACCTCTAAATGGCTCAAAAGAACCAAAATAAAGGTTCTGGAGTGGCCTAGTGAAGGTTCTGACCTCACTGAGCTGCTGTAGGAGGACCTTAAACGGACACCTCATGTTTGAAAGCCATTCAAATGTGGCTAAGTTAAAGCAATTCCGCAAAGAAGAGTGGGCCAGAAATGTGAAACTTGATCTCCAGCTATAGGAAACATTAGGTTGCAGTTGCAGTTGTTGTTGCTAAATGTGGCACAACCAGTGAAATTTAGGGGGCAATTACTTTTTCACACAGATAGCAAAGGTGCTGCAAAATGTTTTTTCTTCAACAAATGAAACGATCATTTAAACACTGTGTTTTGAGTTAAAGAGGTTGGTGATGCGTGTCTGTGTTATTCCTCAGAGGCCCACAAGTCTAGAGTGGCAGGGATGATTCTAAATGACCTCAAGTGCTTTATCAGGGGGCAGCACAATGCGGTGCCACGCAACAAAAATATATCACCGAGAATGGTAGATGGGGAGTAGCGAGATGGGACAAGTTTTAGGTGTGGTCTTTCTCCCAGAATAGTTGTTGCATGACTCTGTTTATGGGCAGCAGAGCTATGGTAGCCATGGTAGTGAGCCTGATTCACTTATACTGTAACCAACTCTATCTGTAGTTTAAATAAAGCATTAAGAGCCCAGATCTGGCTTAATTAAGGTCCACTTAAGGTCATTCCTTTTAAGTGTTTTGTTTTTTTGCTGGTAAGTCACAAACAAGTGAACAAATAACATTCTGAAAGGAAGAAGGCACCCCTAAATGGTCAACTGATGGTCCTTGCCCATGAATTTCCCGAGGTTTCTTTTTTCTTATTAACAGTCCCGGTAACACACTTACATTATGGTAGTTTTGGCATTCAGCCAAGAGACGGAGATGGTGAGAAATTCCCAAGTGAAAGTGAATGTCACTCAAACTATGATTCAGCCTAAATAATTATCTGAATAACATCCTCACCTTCACATACACTCTTGTAGTTTGCACAGCAGTTGCCTTTTTCACTGCAGTCTGCAGCACACGAGCAAAGACTATAGGGCAAGCTAACCTCCCCGCAGCGGAGTTTGGAGCAAGTCCATAGTTGACCTGGTGGAAAAATGATGTCAGAGTAATGAATGTGGGAAAAACATGAGTAAAAGCTGAAAGGAAAACCATCTCAGAAAAAGGTAAAATCAACATTAGCTTATATAGTCTTGAACCAAATCTCAGGGCATATGCATGCTGTACACTTTTTCAGCAAGCTGTTTGTGCATACTGACTTCTAATCATAGCTTTATGCGTATACCCACTTATTTTTAGTGTATTTCAAGTTGCCTGACAAGCCAAGGTGAAGAAATTGACAGTTTAAGGAAATACCCAGGTTATATTAGTCCTGTACAAATTGACAAATCTGTAAAATGCTATTATGTCCTGTGACAACAGAGGTTTTATGTATAGAGGCACTTAAAGAAGTGTGTCCTTTCGTTCTCTTTGGCAAAAATCAAGCAGATATGTAACGTTACTGTCCTACCTCACATGTGAAACGTAAAAATTACAGAAGAACAGAATAGTTTGATTTCATGCAGTGAAGTTGACTATTGGCTGTGAATTCTCTAATGGTGATGTTAATGACACAGTGCATTCACTTAAGACAGCAAAGTACATAGTTAGAGTAAATGAAATAACAGCCAAATTAAATGTTTTCTGGGGTAAAGGCTGTGTGTAGATGGAGTGGCCACATTTATACCGAGACTTGTTATGCTGTGTGAATTGGTCATTAACATTACAGACATCCTGTGGAAAACTAGCATTACTCCACCTTCCCAATGGAAAACTAATCCCATGCAAACAGGTCTCATGACTGTTATGTATTTTATTAGTCCTACAAGGGAAATTTGTCACTTTGCGACCCAGGAGCGGGCATTTAAAAGACCCTGATTTTTTTTAAACCTTTTTCATTTAAAGTGTGGATCTGTACCTCAACAAAACTTGCAGGAATTCAGCATTGATCTGTCTTGCAAACAAAATCATAAAAAAAACAAGAGAAGATTGAAAACATTGCTTGCAACAGAAAATAGAGATGTTTCCACAATAATAATTTCCACATTTTCTCTCTCTCTCCACATCAACCATCACTTATTCACTCTACAAACTAATAACATTGGTTTTCAGGTCATGCAAGGGTCGATTTTTCGGGCTCAGGTCGGGCTTATTTTCCAGTGAACCATTTTTTTTGTTGTAGACACGTTCCAAAAAAATTGGGATGGGGACAACAAAAAGCTGGTGAATTTGTGTAAGTCTAAAAAAAAAACACCTCGTGGTTAATTGGCAATAGGTCATTAACATAACTGGGTAGAAAAAGAGTCTCTCAGAAGTAAAGATGAGGAGGGGTTCACCACTCTGTAAAAGGCTGTGCAGGCAAATAGTGCAACAATTCAAGAATAATGTTTCTTAATGTAAAATAGCAAAGAACTTTTGCTTTTCATCATCTGCAGTACATGAGAACATTAAAAGATTCAGAGAATCTGGAGAAATCTCTGTATGCAAGAGACAAGGTGAAAAAACAGTATATATGGCCATGATCTTTTGGCCCTCAAGCAGCACTGCATTAAAAACAGACATCTGTAGTGGAAATCACTGCATGGACTCAGGAACACTTCTGAAAAACACTGTCTGTGAAAACAGTTTGTCGCAAATGCAAGTTAAAACTCTAAAACGCAAAGAAGAAACCAAATATAAACAGGATCCAGAAACGCCACTGTCTTATCTGGGCGCGAATTCATTTATAATGGACTGAGGGGAAGTGGAAAAGTGTCCTGTGGTCCGACGAATCAAGATTTGAAATTATTTTTGGAAATCATGGACACTGTGTCCTCCGGGCTAAAGACCACTCAGCTTGTTATCAGTGCACAGTTCAAAAGCCAGTATTCATGATGGTATAGGGGTCCATTAGTGTACATGGCATGGGCGATGTGCACATCTGTGAAGGCACCATTAATGCTGAATGATATATACATGTTTTGGCAACACATGCTGCCGTCCAGACAACGTCTTTTTCAGAGAGGGTCTTGATTATTTCAGGAAGACAATGTGAAGCCACATTCTGCATGTATTACAACAGCATTGCTCCATAGTTAAAGAGTCTGGGTGCTAAACTGGCCTGCCTGCAGTCCAGAACTGTCACCCATTGAAAACATTTGGCGCATTATGAAATGAAAATTCGACAAAGGAGACGCCGAACTGATGAGCATCAAATTCAAAATATAGTATATTTTTGAAAAAAAAAAAAAATTCTCATTTTCAAGATTTTATATGTTTTCTTTGTAGTATTTTCTTTTAAAAAAAAGGTTTACATGATTGCATATCATGGCATCCTATTTTTATTTATCCTATTTTTTATTTATTTTATTTTTATTTATTTCTTTTTTGGAAATGGGGTTGTACACAGGTATGGAAGCCCAGGCTAGTACAGCACTGCATGAGGCAATGGGAGGGGGCGGTTACCCAATGGCCCAACAAGGTATATTCAGTAGGGATCTGAACCAGTGACCTTCTGGATGCTGGTTGACCCCGCCTACTACTAAGCTACCAACCCAGCCCTACTCTAAATACTTTTAAAAAATGGACACGCCAGAACTGTATCTCAAAAACCCACAAAAACGTGGAATGGCTTATTCAGGGCGCCTCACACTTTTCTCATACTAGTGACATGCTCAAATGTCAACATGGCACCATACATGTCGGAATCAAAATACCTTCAGACAAGCTTTATAGTGGAGGATCCCACAGCAGATCTGCCTGAAACATTCTTTTCTGCACTGAAGGAGTGGAAGCTGGATGAGAAAAATCTCACCTGCATTACAGCAGTTGGCACAGCCAGCAGCCCTTCCAGCGTATAAGAAAATTCTAGTTCCAGTTTTGTTGGTTTATTGTTCTCTAATCACTGACAATATGTTGTAATCGCTCTTAATGGGTAAAATGAGTCTCCTCCCTCTTTCTCCTGCATGCCATTAAATTATGCGCATTACCTGTATATTGAGCTGTTATAAAAGTACTGAGTAAAACGTGCAAGTTTCAAACTGATATTCTCACAAACATGACAAATACTGTGGCCCAACCTGAAAAAATTTAACTGACTTTTCTTTTACTGTATATTTTATTGGTCTAAATTTTTTTGTCTAATGCAGATTTGTCAATCTTCATTTCTCTACACCATTTGAACATAGTGGCTGCCCTTTACATTGATAAACAAACAGTGATGCCTAGTTGTATGATTAAAAATAAAAGTGATTTCATTGGTTTTAAATGGATTTTTAGCTACATTTTCCAATTTAAGTGACCAAATTCTCAATACTGCAACACATGTAAGGTTGAAGATTATCCTGTAAAAGCAAAAAATAAGTGCATATATATATATATATATATATATATATATATATATATATATATATATATATATAAACACAAATGTGGATACACTGCAGTAATGATAATTACTGTTAAAAAAACTTCCCCAAACCTTTTCACAGTACCATATAGAGCTCCAACTGATCTACTAAATTATATGGATATTGTTTATGTATGTGATGCATGTTACACTCAAATATTTATGGACATGTTTTGAGGCGGTTTTGAGAGAATGACCTATATCACTGACACCATACATGTAATTTGCAACCCATTTCAGATGACCATGGGAGTGCTGATTTATGGAGATGAGCTGTGAGACTTACTTGGCTCCACACACACTTCTTTATAGTCCAGACAGCAGTTTCCTTCATCCACACATGCTGTATCACAGTGGCATGTGGCACCGACGCTTCTCTTCTCTGACAGACATCGACCCTTACAGCTGTTCACTGTCAGAGGGAAAAGCAAAGATCTGCATGGTTCAGAATTAGGGCTGCCAAATGATGTAAACGATCAATCACGATTAATCATGCAAGTTAGTGTAGTTAATTCTGATTAATCATATTTGCTTATATAACCCTAAAGAGAGATTCCTTTGAAAAGCAATGCACTGAACATGAACCTGAACATGAAGTTCACATGAATAGAGGGTGAACATGAAGTAAAGGTGAACATAGTTGCTAAATTTTCATAACTGGCGTCTACTAAGCGCAACAGTGTCTGCATGTTGCATGTAACTATAATTTCCACTTTTATTTATTTATCCAAAAAGAACTGCCCAGTGTAGTTTGCGGAAGGCTTTGTCTGGTGCTAATACTACTGATATCACTGATGTTGCCCCATCAGTGCTCTTTTGCCTATAAATGATACTTCGGACTCAACGTACTTCGTCTTTGTCAAAACGTTCATGTTAATATTTATGTTTTTCGATATGGGACGATACGTGTTGTGACTTGAATACAGTTAGATTTCACAGTATAAAATGTGTGATAACAGGAATAGCTTCTATAGTTCTACTTGACACAGTCCATTATATGCCTAAAAGTGATAACCACAAACTCCTCTTGGAACTGGAAAAAACTGGTTTAGTTATCCTGTCTGGGATGGTTGATTAGCCAAGCTGTTCGAAATGGTGACGAATCTCAGTTAAGCACAGTGATGATGGACAAAGAATGGTAGATCGAATGGTTACAGAGTGCCAACGTTGCTTAACATGAGGATCAAATACTTGTGGTAATACTTTAAATTTGCTAATCATTTGTTACGACATCACCAAATGTGTCTGTTACTGGAGCGAGGAGAAAATGTAAGCTTCTCATCTGAATTTTCCATTCCACCTTAAATGGAGCAGCAGTAACATGTAATTGATGCTCCATTTAAGGTGAAACAGAAAGTATTAACAATAAGCTGGCAAATAAGTGGCCAACTTCAACCTCATGGAGAAAACAGCAGTTTCAGCAGCTACTTTTCTCCACACAGGACTCGAGCAGCTGTTTATTGTGTTGATTATGAACAGCTGAAACAAATAACTTGCTCTAGTAAGGATGTTGATAGCTACCGATTTGCACCTCTATTCAGTTGTGTATTCTGTAGCTTGCCAAACGATTGAGCCGTGTTAGAAAATCGCCTTTCTCACTTATTTCAGCCACACTTATAGAAACATGAGATCTGACTGTAAATGAGCTTGTAATGCTCAGTTCATTTAATATTGAGATGTAGCTCTAAAGTGTTTATTTTTGTTTGCTTCCAAAAAAAAAAGTTAAGGAAATTACCAAAATAAACAAATAAATACAAAAATAAATGTGGAAGTCATGTTAGCATTTCTTTCCTAATTCTCTAATGAAAATGTGCTGCATTGTGATGCAAAAACAACAAACAACAAACCAGAAATACAGAAACCCCTGACAGCTGACTGGACAAATAGCCACAAGTAATTATGCAGGGAAGGTGAATAATTGTTAAAGTTTAGTGAAATGGCCCACAATTTCCTGCTTTTGTGTGCAAGACTCAAGCCTCTGCTGTCAGCATAAAGGTGGAATGAGACCTCCCCCTGACCTCTGGTATTCATCGAAATATTTTTTCATG
This sequence comes from Colossoma macropomum, assembly GCF_904425465.1. Lineage (NCBI taxonomy): Eukaryota > Metazoa > Chordata > Actinopteri > Characiformes > Serrasalmidae > Colossoma > Colossoma macropomum. The sequence goes on from NW_023495014.1 coordinate 389,843, forward strand.
GCAGCTCTGGCTTCATGAATCCTCTCTGACTGGGCTTCAGAGTGGTCAGAAGGGTCAAAACCAGGAAAATACTTTATCGTCATTCAAAAAAATCAGTGGTGTTAATAAATTATAACATTGAGACCAGCATTTAGATGAGAAGTGGCTGACTGTGGTCCTGGAGGGCCGGTGTCCAGCATAGGTTGGTGATTCTCCTGCTCTGAACACCAAACCTGACAACTAGGTGCTAAGATGAATCAAGTATGTTTGAGCAGGAACATCTCCAAACAGTGCTGGACTCCAGCCCTCTGGGACTGAAGGTCATCACCCCTGATTTAAACCTGCAAGCTTTCAAAATCTATTTTAAGAACTCAGCTGGCTGCTGGTGGAACTTCAAACCTAATGTGGAGCACAGAAGAATTAACAACAGGGCTCCAAAATACACTCTTAAAAGACAGAAAGAGTTCTTTGCGAGATTCCACAAAGTCTCCCTAAGAACCGTTCAATGGATGTTTCTTTTTTGATAAATTTATTCATGGAAATTTTAGATATTACTTGCACCCACATGTTAACAGTGATATGGTAGCCTTATTACAATGTAATGGAGTAAATAAGGAAAGAAAAAATAATATAGCAAAACAAGCAAAACAAGAAAGATGGCGACAGAGAGAGAGAGAAGGAAAGAAAATAAACAAATAAATAAAAAGCATATCTATATCCATATACTCATTGTACACGATATCATTAAAAGCCACACTACACACACTACAAGAGGTTCACATACATCTAACAATTCTATTAGCTATTTGAATCCAGAGTAAAAGTGCAAGAAAAAAGAAGAAAACAAAAAAGACTACAGCCTCAAGCCTGACAGTCCTATGTGTTGGCGAGGTACTCTAAAAAAGCTTTCCATGTTTTGAAACATTTTCTAAGATTAGCCAAACAGCTCATATCTAAGCCTCTCAGTATGCAGCATATTTGCAACTGCTCTGATCCACATTAAAAACCCTTGAAGAACCATCTTTTTTTAAAAGTGTAGACAAAGAGAAAAGAACTGGGAGGGATGAATCTTCAATCAAATCTCTTTTAATAGCCAACCAGTGAGATACATTTTAGGAAATCTCTAGGAAATCCCTTCTCCATGACTGTACTGCCATTAGACCAAAGCCCCGGCATTAGCTGCCCAGTAATAATGCAGGAAACATAGTAGTCCTTAACCACCCAATGCTCTACATGATTAAAAAAGATGGTTCCACAAGGGTTCTTTACACTCTTAAAAAAGATCTTCAAGGGTAAAGAAAATAGTTCTATCTAGAACCATAAACACTCAAAGAATCCTCTGCGTAATTAAAGGGTTCTTTGCATCGTGAAAGCGTTCTTCAGATTGATGGAAAATGTGCTGTAGATGGTTCTGTATAGAACCTTTTTGAAAATGGTTCTATGTACCACCAAAAAGCGTTCTTCTATTGTTATGATGTGAGGCTTGTATCAATAGAAAAACCCTTTCAAAATTTTTATAGTCACTCAAAGAAAAAGGATGTTAGTCTAAAGTCTTTTGAATCAGTTTGGTAGAACGATATATTTTATATTGTATTGAAAATTATTAGTGTCTCAAAACTCAACCTAATATGTACAAAAATACATATCGGGTTGCTCAAACAATAAACATAGTACATTGCATATTAGTAAATATCAGTGTATCAGTCAAGATATGTGCTAAATTTATGAATGCATCAGTACTTAATTAATTCATTTTCTCTTCACAATGTGTACCTTTTTCAATATATGTCTGTGGGCAAACAGGCAACAAACTTATTAACTTCAATAGTAAAGTCCATACCTTTCTCATCACAGTGTAGTTTCAAGATAAACACGATTGCTAGGATTACAGCCAGTAAGCAGATAAGAAGAACCTGTGGAAAAACAAAATAAACAAAAACAATTAGAAGTAGTACAAAGGTGACATAAAGCAAACAAATAAAACCATCAGCTTTCATGTATTTTAAGCACTGAATTTCTTTTTGTATTGAAAATGTTAATGTTTATTCTCACAATGTATTATTTAATGGTTTAAAGCTGCACTATCTAAGTTTTTTGCTGAAATTATAAAGAAAAACACACTAAAATATGGTTTCCGTATGCTGCTACAAGTCACCCTGTAAGGCCTGAAAGGGAAGTTTAAAGTCAGGTTGGATTAGGCTGGAGTCTTTCAGACCAGGTAATATGCCTTCACATATCTAGGGCACACGCACAACATCAAAAAGAAGGTCCAGCTCGATGTTTAGGTCTCAAATACAAAATCAACATTTTACTCAAAAAGGGTGTTCAGAGCTCTTTTAATAAGCGTGTTTGCTGCATGCAAACATGGTGAGTGGCACCTCCAACGATGCTAGAGATGGCACAAGCAGCAGGCAGGTTTGCTTCTGCCCTATCTAGTTGATTTTCCCCCACAAGAAAATACTCTCTGAATGGTGAGTTAAAACGTGAGAGCAGGCTTTCTAAAGATCATTTTAGAGATCTAATCACATTTTGAGCGGAGGGGTCGGGACGAGCGCCACTGTTGCTGCCCCCACCCCAGCAGAGCAGAACCTGACGTGGCACATTATGGGAGGACTGGTGCCCAACGGCTCGAGCTGGTAGGTCGCTGGGGACCAGATGACATTTGAAGGGGTAGCTGTGTAGCATTCTGCTACTTGCTGGTCCTGGTACCTAAGACTCTGGGGTGTGGCTATACAGATGACCATGAGCAAGGGCTCATGGTGGTGCACGCCCTCCAACAAAGGGACACAGTGTTGTTGTTTGTTGTTGTTGTCTGTTGGTTATAGTTATGTGAATGTGATACTGGTGTTATTTAGTGTCAGGGGCTGTGGGTTTTGTGTGTGTGGGGGGGGTCACTGTCAGGAAGAAGAGTATGGCTACTGATGACCTCTCCCACTCTCTGTATGTGCACCTTTCTGTCAGTGTGTTCAATAAAGAACACTTCTCGCAGAGGGTCATGGCTACCCCTGTGTGTCTTCTACTTTATTGTATTGCTTAATTCCTGCAGTTAAGGTGGACTGCTAGCTATCACACTCTGGTAAATAGAACTACTTGCTTATGGTAGGATCCCTCAACAGGTGACTTATGCAGGTAGGAACAAACAACAATGTAAACAATTTCACTTACTAATAGTTGATCTTATAGTTAATTACACTCCATACTCTTAATAGTGAACTTTCACTGCACTGTGTATTTGCAAACTGTGTGATTCTATAGGTTAAACTGAAGTTTTGGAATGTGTTAGTGTGCTACAAATTATAGGAGTTGAACATCTCCTTCACTTTAGATGTAAATTGTATCTCAGTTGTTTCTTTCTGAGATTAGCTAGGGGATAACCATTGTTAGGGCCACAGTGAGGTGAACAGTGTGACCATATACCATTTTCTTCCTTCTGATTTATTTGGCATGTATGTTAATACTTTTTTGATCATTCAGATCACAATTAGGTAACCAATGGTTTGTAACCAGTTTTGGGGCCCATTTAACCTTCTGTAATCTTTGTTTCAGCTGGAGATCTCTGGGTTTTTACTAAGAGCTTCTCCCTGGATGTGACTCTTAGATAAACATATTGCTTTGGAGATTCAATTGCGACTCTGTTGTTTGGGTCAGGGCCCACCAGCAGGCCCAAAGTTTTACTACACACTTCAATAACCTAAGAACAGGTCAGCCAGTTTGAATCAAATTCCCTGTAATTACTGAATAATAAGCCTTAGTATGTAATAAGCCTGGGATTTTAATGGTTTAACTGATTTCTTGTGTTTATTAGGGATGGTTACCACAAGTGTAATAAACCTTTATAACAAACAACTGACAAATTTAGAAAAGCTTTAATAACCTACTGGCTGGGAGTTTTGTTTGGGACGCAGGAGAACAGTCAATTTATGGGAGGGAGAGGAATGTGAGTATACACATTGCTAACTCTGATTGGTACTTTGGCAGATCTGATGGCACCTATGCTGAATCCAGTCCCACCCAACCCAAATCAAACTGAAGAAAATGGCAGAAAAAGGTCACAATCTCTGACCAGAAAAGACCAACAGCATTCTTTCTCTTCCAGTTCATAGCAAAACATCACAAAAACTATAGATAGTAGTCAGAAAAAAATCATGAATATGCATAGGTGGGGGCTTTAACCATTTACTGTGGTTATTTCCCACGTGGTTACCCAGAAACACAGGCCTAAACATGAAACAGCCATTGTGCGTAAGCATTACAATCACTTCCAAATGACTAATGAATGACACTATCAGTAGCAAGTAGCATCATCCATGTCTCAACCGATCCTATACGCCAAGCTGAGTAGGTCTAGTTTACATGTGCCTTGAGACCAGATACCATACATTTTTGGAAGCATTCCGTCATAACTGAGGTTAAAACCACAAGCCTGGATACATTCTTAACTGCACAAGTCTTTCTGTCACAAAAACTGCAAACCAGAATGCCTATGTCTCATATAGCACAGCCTTATACTCCCCCAAAAATCCTGTTGTTTAAACCTACTGGGCAGATCCCGTCAGTTGTGATGCGTCCTGCTTGCGTAAATACTGGTCAGCCTTTACTCAATCTATGAACATTTGTTCTGATTGACTCAAGGACTGAATGTGTGAGAGACTTACACATAAAGCCCTGACTTAGAAGCTCATGCTCCACTATTTCACTGCATTAGACAGTTAGCTATTTAACTAGAGTTTACAGCTACACTTTAACAGTAACCACACAAATATTAAGTAATACTGACCTCTGAAATAACAGTACAAGCAATTTTAAACTAGACAAATATAGTTAATTAATGGGGATTCTTTATAATTAATCTTTATAATATTCTGCATAATTCAATGGTTAATATGTAGACAAAGTCATTCAGAGTGGTTTGGTGTGAAATCCTTCTAGAGAAACCTACTGAGTCAGTATTGTTCATAGTGGATGGTGATAGGAACCAGACATCTAACTAGTTGAATTCCTCTAAAATCCTTCTCACAGAAAGTGATTACATGAAATATTCCTAAAAACACTGCTTGATGCCTGAGGCATTGTTTTTCAATAGTTTTGAGACATGACTTGGACCTTAAAATGTATTTTCCAAAAGCCATTCATGGTGGAGAAGCAGTGCAAGGCAACCCTTTTTTTTTTTCGATTTTATCATTAGCAATCTTACTCATACATTCAGGTCCATAAGTATTTGGACAGTGATACAATTGTTGCAATTTTGCCTCTGTACACCACCACAATGGATTTGAAATGAAACAATAAAGATGTGACTGACTTTCAGCTTCATTTTAAAGGGTTTAACGAATATATTACAATAACTGTTTAGGAATTTCAGCCATTTTTTTACACATTCCCTCCATTATCACAGGCTCAAAAGTAATTGGACAGTAATTGGGCTGATAAGCAGTTTCACATACAGGATAAGAAATCTCAGTCTACATGACAGAGATAGGAGCAGCTACTCAATTTACTCTACTCAATTTTGCCTTCACTCCAGAAAAGAGGGGCAGCACGGTCGTCTCACAGCAAGAATGACCTTGGTTTGATTCCTCGGCCGGGCAACCAGGGTCCTCTCTGTGTGGAGTTTGTATGTTCTCGCCGTGTCTGTGTCAGTTTTCTCCCACAGTCCAAAGACATGCTGTCAGGGGAATTGGAGATGCCAAATTGCCTGTAGGTGTGAATGTATCTGCCCTGTGATGGACGGGTGGCCTGTCCAGGATGTTTCCTGCCTTCCACCCAATGACTGCTGGGATAGGCTCCAGCACCCCCTGCAGCCCTGGAGGATAAGTGGCTTGGTGAATGCAGTGTGTCATTAGCATCGCCATAAGCTTGGGAATTCACAACAAACAGTCAACTTCAACGCATAAATTCAAAGTTTTTTCTTTATTTTTAATATGCTCTGAGTTGGACACGCAAAATAGGAGAGTAATATTGGCCTGATTTAAGCCAATGAGGCTTAAGTCTAAAATCTAAATCTATCATCTAAAAAAGCCTGCCCAGTTCTGGAACAAAATTCTTTGGACATATAAAACCAGATGAACTTGTCCCAGAATGATAGGAAGATAAGGAAAAGAGGGGCTCATGAACTGAAGCAAAACACACTGTCTGTCAAACATGGTGGAGACAGTTTTACGGCAGGAACATGTACAGCTGCCAGTGGAACTGGGTCACTGGTGTTTATAGATGATGTAATTGCTGATAGAGCTAACAGGATGAATTCTGAAGTGTACAGAGCTCTACTTTCTGCTCAGATTCAGTCAAATGCTGCAAAATTGATAGGACTGATACGCACTTCACAGTACAGACGGATAATGACGCAAAACATACCGTGAAAGCAACCCAAGAGCTTCTTAAGGCCTTTGCCTTAATGGAATGATTTTAAATGGCTGAGTCTGTCACCTGATCTCAACCCAGTTGAGCTGAAAGAGCAACAAAAAAGCAGCAACTGAAGGCGGATGCAGTAAAGGCCTGGCAAAGCGTCTCAAGAGAGGAACTCTGAATTTGGTGATGTCCATGGGTTCCAAACTTCACACAAGTGATTTGCATCCTGGAATTAAAAATAATTCTTGTATTTATTATTCTGTTAGTTTGTCCAATTAATTTTCAGCCTGTGAAAATGGAGGGATTACATAAAAAATGACTGCAATTCCTAAACACTACTTTTTAAGTTATTTCTTTAAAATAACTGGTACCAATATGCTCCTGTGACATTTTTCACTCAGGACTGGTGTAGGAATGAAACTGTGGCAGAAACATTCTACTTTGATAGCTGTGGTGAGCTGGCACAGATTATTACTTTACGAAAATTTCCTTTGTTACTCTTTCGTTGCACCCTGCTGGACATAACAGAGACAAAGGTACCTGTTAAACAAGATGAGGAACAACATATCTGCCTATAAAACAGGTGTGGTGGCAAACTTAAAGCAGTACTGAGGTGCCTTTATCAGCTACAGCAAACAGTGAAATTATTAGTCCAGAACTGAACTGAGTATGAGTGGGGAAGTAAAAACAAGCAGGTGGAGAGGTTGCGGGACAGAAAGAAAAACAAAAAAGGGGAACCGAAGAAGCTATTGGACTGTGTGAGACCACCTCATGATGTTTTCACATTTTACAAAGTTAAAAAGAGAATTCTGTCACTTATTACTTTTGAAGGGCCTGTAAAAAGTTTATGTTTAGATTTGTTGTTGCTATTAGAGATGATGTTTTATCTTTTCTGAGCATATCGTGGATATAATCCATATTTAAAGAACACTGATCAAGTGCACATTTCATTACAGAGAGCCTGATTAGTTGGATTTAGTGTGGTGCAGTATGTGAAACAGTGAATAAGAACCACTGTACTGAGAGTTTTCAAATGTGACACGACCAGTGCATTGTGTCTGTGACAAAATATTGTGATTCATAAAAACAATTAAGTATTGTGATATTTTTGCCATATCGCCCACTCCAGTTGATTTTATTATTATTTTGTTTTGTTTACTGTGATAGTTATTGTCCAAATAATAGAACATATGATGATGTTCATGTAAGTCTGTATTGCCAAACACTACTACTAATGTGATTCTTTTGTGCTTTAATTAGTAAAATTAGTAAATTAATTATGGAAAAATATTCAATTGGATTCCGTTTCGAGTAGTTTAATGTGAAATGCACCGGTCTAGAGAAACTTAATAAGTCAGAACTGTTCACAGTGGTGATAGGAACCAGGCGTCTGAAAAGTTTAAAGCCTCTAAAAGCTCTCTCCTGGAAAATTATTACATGAAATGGTTATGAATATGCTGACGGATGCCTGAGACATTATTTTACTATAGTTTTGAAATAAAGGTTTGGCTTAAAACATATTTTTAGAAATATATCCATTGCAGAGAGGTACTTTTTGGGTGTTGTAAGGCATCAGTATCCATGGATATACACGTATAAGTTCTGGTCATTTTGGATGTATAAAATATGGCTATATTTATCTTGTAGACATCGTGACCCCTGGTTCCTATCATGCATTGTCTACAATGCAACATTTCACATCAAAACACTTTGAATGGCTTTGTTTCCATCTCAGTGATCGAATTACGTATTATGACACTGTATTCCCTTCTGCACACCTGCTTATATATCTTCCTGACCCTCTTTCATTTCCTGTTCTGTCTTTTTTAACCTTTATAGCAGTGCTGGAGGCCCTTCATCGGGCTTTGCACCTGCAGAAGCCATGGCACCAGCTTTCACATCTCTGCAGTCGTCCTCATTTCTGACTGCCTCCATTTCCAGAAAGTAAAAAAAGGCTTCCTGATTGAAGGTGGCAATATTAAAATTGGTGTGACCTCATGTCAGAGAGGTACTTTTGCATCTTATTATTGCAGATTTCTCTCCTATACAAATGTCAGAACGCTATATGGGGCTGTTGCTATCAAGTACATTTGTTATGAAGTAATTAACAAAGTTTTTATTAACAGAATAAACTGACCAATAACAAATCATATATAGCCTTTCAAAGACTGACTACACAAGGAAGCCTTAAAAAACATCATTAAAAATATAAACACTATCTGGCAAAAAATGCATCTCAAAATGCATCAAGTGGCAAGCAGGCTGTTTCTGTTTCTCTGTAGCAGTGTGAGAATTTCAAATATGCATTATTATATCATGCAAATTACCAAATAATCACTGATGATTCAGTCAAATTTTATTCAATCATTTTTTTAACTGTGTACTCAACTTGTCTATACTACAGTTTCCATATGGTTAGCAGACCCTTGACTGTCCAGTACAGAGTTGGGTGGTACCCTTTTTTTTAACACTGTGGCTTCAGAGCACGCTTTGGCTCCCATGATGCTTTGTTCATGCTTAGCTGACATCAATGAGTGTGAACCGCTTCACTTTGGCCAATAAGCTGATCAGCTTGTCAACCAATCATCACACAGTAGTGGTAAGGCGAACGTCCTACTGCCCAAAACCTGTTTGCTTTAGAAAATCAGAAAGAAACTGTTATGTTTTCTTTGTTTTTTAATGGAATACATTCTTTTATTTTCCAAAAATGAAAAGAGGGTTTTAACCAATTAAAAGTGGTTAAAAATATGTTTAAATTTTAGTTTTTTAGCTGTTTAGCTCCATTCATCTGCATTCATTGCGGACTCGCTCACAGGTGCCCTCTCACGTTTTGCTGCAGTCATGTAGTTATGTGGTTGGTATAGTGTAGTGGGTACCACCTCTGCCTTCTATGCTGTAGACTGGGGTTCAATCCCTGCCTGGGTAAGCATCCTACACTGTACCAATAAAAGTCCTCACACTACCTTTGCCTACCTGTGTAAAAAAATCAAATTTTAAGTTGCTCTGGATAAGAGCGTCTGCCAAATGCTGTAAATGTCACGTTGTTGATATAGCGGGAGAACGGTCATTCTACATAAATGTCCACTTTTTTATCTATCCATAGGCGTCACTGGTGTTACTGACTGTCATTGGTGTAACCCATAAGAAAGGTAACACCAGAGACATTTTTAATGAAAAATGTATTTTACAAAATGTCTACCACAGAGTATCAAACCACATATTGTCAATCATGGAATATCCACTAAAATATGTCATTTAATCCATTTGTATTTTTTTTTTTCACAACTACCTAAGAATAGGGTAGAAGTAGGTAATACCAGTGACTTCACCTAAAAGCTTCATATAAAATCATGAGCTAAATGAGACAATTTCTGATAACTGAAAGCGACAGTGGACTTAACATGTGTAAAAGAAAGTCAAATGATGTCATCAGTGTGATTTTTATTTCAAAATAAGAGATTTTTTGCTACGCAGTAACATCAGTGACACGACTCCTGGGGACCACAATTTTCATTATATATTTTATAATATTTATTTGGCATTTGTTTTCTTTATGTCATTTAAATCATATATTTCATAGCTATGTATAGATTATTGCAGTTATAATTGCAGAAAAACATGTTTTTTTTTTTTTACCTCAAAATATGGCCTCACCCTTTACACATGACTGTTAGGACAAGCTCTTCTGTGCGGCTTGGAATTCTAGATAATTGATTTAAAAACCAATATTGCTAAATTGATGGCTCAAGAAGGTGTAATTGATAAAATAACTTACTGTTTTATTTAAAAATATGAATAAATTGCAACCCTAACATGTTTTTCAAGTGTAATATATCTGTAAACGCTAGGGACACAAAAATGGACGTTTTCATTGAATGACTCAGAAACAGGAAGTGGCCAGGCTCCCCTTAAACCGGCTCTGTTAGGTTTTCCTGACTCTGATTTTCCCCTCTCTTTCTAACAGCGCCACCTAATGGTCAGCTCCCACACCACTAATCAGTGGGCCCCTCTAAAATATAAACCAGCGGAATGTGTTTATTTAGCTGTTCAGACACAGAACAGAAATTTGCCATGTCATAATTTTAAATACCGTCATTAATTTTAAATACCATGCAATACCTTATTACCGTTATACAACCCAACCCTATGCTGCACTGAGTCTACCCTTCCTTTTTCCACCCAGTTATTTTTGTTTCTGCAGAGCTGTGCTAGTACGTTTCCATGCATGGCTTATACACCCTAGTTTGCTGATTCTGTAACTTGTGCAAGGTTTTCAGTCAGTGATGACCTTATACGCCACACTGTTGCTGCCTGAGAGTAGCAAAGTTTGTGCTGACCCACTGACCTTTTCCACATCCCTTTTGCTGACTCCACGGCTGTACTTGAACCACGAGAGTCATCGTGGCACACTCCTGCTCAGTTTTTCTCTTTCCTCGTTCCATCTTTCAGCACACATGTGAGATAATATGATGATATAACTTCAAAGCCCACCACCAAGCCTGTAACTATGTCAATCCACACACCACCTCCATACAGTAAAATGAAGCCTCTTTTTTCTTGCCATGTGCCATCAAAAGACATACTGCTGTTCATGATAGCATCTGTTTTCTCCTTCAATATCTCTGCTAAATGTCAAAAGTATGCCTTCCTTATCTAATTACTGACCTACGCAAGGCCTCAGTCCTCGCTCTGTCTCTGCCACCAGAATAATAAACAAAAGACAAACTGCGGTCTTAAATCTGTTGTGTGTGTGCTGCTGCGAGTCACCCTGTAAAGCCTTAAATAGCAATTTAAAAGTCAGAGGCGTCAGGACAGATTTTATGGGATTTAGCACCATGTCATTACATATTAATGTCACACCCACAGACTCAAAAAGAAGATTCGGCTCGATGTTTAGATCTCAAATGCAAGATAAACATTTTACTGATGAAGATACGATGACGGTAGTAGATACTTCACTTCATCATCTGAAGCCAAATTCACTCGGGGAAGGGCTCCACAGCACAACCGATGTCACGTGCAATTACACATTTCCACCAGAGAGGTCTCCAAAACCCCAAAACTTAAACCCTACTTGGACAGGATAAGTTTTACACGAGGAGATGGGATAATGTCATTTTTACCAGCATTTCTCAGTGATTTTAGGCCCATTCAAATCTGCCATGACAATCATTTTTACTAACTGTGTGCTCCTACATCAGTATAGATTCTAGTGCCTTTTACTACTGTACTACTGTAAAATAAGCAGAAGAAATAATATCAGGTTATATTAATTCCATGCAAATTGACATGTCAGTAAAAACAAAAATCATATTCTGTGGAAAAGATGTTTCTTAATTATGGAGGTACTCAAAGAAGCATTTATTTGTATTCTCTATGGCTAATATCAAGCTGATATGCAATGTTACTGCCCTCCCTTATGTGTACAGCTGAGAATGTGTAAAAAATTAAAGGGGAAAAAAGTTTGATTTTATGTGCTGATGTTGACTTTTGGCTATGAATTCCCAAGCTAATTGCAATGCTAATGACCCAGTGTATTGACAATACAGCCAGACAGATGGTTATGGTAAACAGAATAAATTAAATGTTTTTGTGTGTTTTCAACTCTTTTCTGTAAAAGTAGTGCATAAAGTTCTTATCCCATGCGAATTGGTCATAAACATTACAGACATCCTCTGTAAACTGGCTTTACCTCCCCATGGAAAACTAATCCCATCCAAATAGGGTTTTGCACAGCATTTAAGCGTTCATTATATACAATATACAATACACAAATAAAATACAAATAATAAAAAATCTATCTCGGACACTCTAGTCATGCCTTGTTATGCCCTGAGCTGTGAAGAAGGAATGCTCCACATGCCTCAGTGATGTGTCTGTCTTAGTAATTAGTATTTCTGCCAACTGCTCTTGTACCCTCTGGAAACAGAATGCAGTAATTGAACTGCAATCAATCAAATCACAATCAAATTCTGAGGGAGCTCCTCATGGCAGCACGGCCCAAGAAAGACACCACAATACATTAGCTAGCTAACTATATGCAACTGGATCATCGGCTTAAAATACAACTAAGCATAGTTTTGATGTTAAAAAAATGCCATCCATTTGTCCTGGAAGCCTATTTACACACAGAGCTCATTCAGTGAACTAGCACACTAAAATGTTAAACTGGGTAAAATGCGGCAGCCTGAAGAGCTAACCTATTCATTTATTATTACGTCACTTATTTTTAGCTATTATGTACCATATATTTTTTCTGTAGTTGTAATTCAGCTCTGGGTGAACAGTACCTCAGTGTGTTAGAACACTGCCAAACATTTACTGTCACAACTCTAAACATTTACAGGCCACATTAATTAAAAATTAATCCATTATTAGTAGTCGATTAATTCACATGGACAATCGAAGACATATTTGGGTTTGGGCACTAATTGACAGTCATGATGGCGAATACTATCAGTGATACACAATATTATGGCCAATCAGCTCAAGCCTAGTAAGAAGATACATCTAAGTACTCAGCCCACTGCTCTCTTCTTACCTCTCTAATAAAGGACATAAGACACTGGATGACATCAAACTTCTTCAAGTAAAACAGATCATGCTGTTAGGGTCTCATGGTAGCTCCCTCCAAACCATCCATTACTTCAGAATCGCATTTGACTCCACACTCTCCTTCCAGTCATATTTAAATACCATAAGCCATGTTTTCAATGTCACCTGCCTCCATTCCCCTTTGAGCTTTTATGATGCAGAAATACTAGTCTGGTCTTGTGGTCTTGTCTACATCACATCTTGACACATCTATTGCAATTCCCTCAAAGCCTTCAACTAACCGTAATACAGCCAAATCTCTGCTGCCCAGTCACATACCAGAGAATCTGCTCATATCTCCCCCTTTCAACCACTTCACTGGCATCCAGTAACAGCCTCTACCCAGTTCAGCTCTAATTTTCACATTTAAAGCATTCCATGAACTTTCCCCTTCCACCTCCTCTGACCTTCTCCTCCCTCACACACCAACCCATTCAGTCCACTAATACAGGCCTTCTTAGAAATCCCCCTAATAAAGCTCTCTAAAGCTGAAGAGATCTTTCAGTGCCACTACTCCAGAAAGCTGGAATGTACAACCTCCAAGGCTGTAGAGGCCCTGCCCTTTTTAAGTCAAACTTAAGACACACATGTTTATTTCACGCTTCCTCTCCTATAAAAGCCTATAAAATCCCCTGTTTTCTGTGCCCTCATCCTTATGGTCTAGACATGTTTTTTCTTATAAGCATGATGAACCCTGAAGAAACTGTCTCAATAACTGAGATATGGTGTTACAGTAGCTAAACCTGAGAGCCTATTCCTGTTCCAAGGAGTATGATAATGGATGTGAGCCACTGTGGCACTGAAAAGAAAAAGGAAAGAAGAAATGGGATAGCATTTCAAGCAGGTGTTATTTAGTGGGGAAATCTGAGCACTTGGCAATTTCCTGATGAATTCTACACAATGAGGGTACCAAACAATGGGGAAAAACAAGCTTTTGCCTGCAATCTGACCCTGAATTACAGAGAAAAAGCTCTATCCTATCAAATCCTGAATTGAGCAGTAGACCTGTCAAGATCATGAAATTTTAGCTGATGACTGATTGCCATACAAATTGCTGCAATGAACAATTTCATTGTCTTTTTTTGAAAGCTGTCTCCAGCTGAAAACGGAGACAGCTTAAGCTCAAATAAACAAACATTACTCATCGTTACCCTCTAAACGAGCTACAGCACCACATTAGAAGTCAAAACAATCCAACAAATGCGTTTAATGCTCTTTAGTTAACATTTTGCCTCAATCCTGTTTGTTGTGCCATAAACATACAATTATGGAACCACATAACTGTATAAAATTAAGCTTAAGTCATTGAGATCAGGTGATTATGTAATAATTGTGACAGGCCTATGGAGGAGCTTTCACTCTGTTCTGGCTGAAACTCGGGTTATTCGTCAAGTACAATGCCACAAAAGTATGTCACGTGCTAAAGATTAATCCAAGAGGCTGGCTTCTTATTCAGACCTGTCCATTCCACCTTAAATGGTGCATAAGTTACATTCTGCTGAATTTAGATGGTGCACTTTAAATGGGAATTCCACTGATTTTCCAACATTTCTGCAAAATTAAGCGGTTAAGATGTAAAGAGTTGTTCAGGGTGGTTTCATGCAAAATGCACTGTTCTAGAGAAAACTGTGAGTCAGAATTATTCCCAGACAGGTGCACCAGGTTTTTTGGATAGTAAAGTGATATTATTAGACCAATAAAGTGGCTATATTTGAATGTGCTGTGTATGGTGCTATACAGAAGCTTTTTGAAAATGGTTCTATATATCACCAAAAAAGGGGTTTAGCTATTATTATGATGTCAACCTTGTAATAATAGAAGAACCCTTTTTGGTGCTATTAAGAACAATTTTCAAAAAAGTTCAAACAGAACACATTAGAACACATCTACAACACACTCACCATCAATCCGAAGAACATTTTACCATGTAAAGAACTATTTAAGCATGAAATGATTCTATATAGAACTCATGATTCTAAATAGAACCACTGGTATTACTAAAGAACCCTTGAAGAATCTTCTTTACTAAGTGTGTACTTACAGCCGCTCTGCTGTGGCTCTATCTCTTGATTGTCAGAACATCTAGATTAATGACATTCAGGAGCGAGGCATAAAATAACAGACTATCACAAAATCTGGAATCAGAAGGTGGGTTTTGGGTTTATTTGAAATAACTTTAATTCTTAATTTTCAAAATGTCTCAAAGTCTGCCAGTCATATTTAAAGGACAGTATAACAGAGTGTCAAAATCCTGGAGAGGAAAACACCTCACTGTAGAATTATTTCATTGTGTCCCTGTAAACATAATATACGAGACCTGAACCTGATGACTTATGTGGTCATTCAGCCACAAACATCAGTTTAGCTTGTACAGTACAGTAGAGTCTCAGTAGATGGGTGTTTTATTCTGAAATTGATTCTGACCACCAGGCTCAAGACACAATATATATACTGAAAAACAGACATATTACTGTAAACACTGCAGTGTGGGACTCCTTTAAAATTGTGACCCTTTCATTCAAATGTGTACACAGCATTTTATACAGATAAGAGATTCTCGCCACTCAAAGGGGAATTCCACCATTTTTTCAAATATTCCACATAATTAAATGATGAGATGTAAGCAAAGTCATTTAAAGTGGTTTGATACGACAGTCTCCGTCCTAAAGAAACTTGCAGAGGCAGTATTGTTCCCAGTGGTGGTGATAGGAACCAGACGTCTGAAGAGTTTAATGCCTCTAAAAACTCCCTGATAGGAATTTATTACATGAAATGGTTAGATATATGCTGCCTGATGCCTGACATACTGTTTTATGATAGTTTTGTGAAAAAGTATTGGATTTTAATCCAGTTATTTAATCCAGACATGGCGGAGGGGTACATGCAGGGCGTTGTTAGGCAAGAAAGTCCCCAAAGAAAACTCATTTTTTCAGATTTATGACTATTTTACCATCATCAACAGTACATATAAAACTCAGGAATGTTCACTGGTGGTTTTGGACAGTAAATAAAACGGCTATATTTGTGTTGTTGACATTATGACCTCTGGTTCCTATCACCACCACTGTAAAGAAATGAGAGTGTATGTTTCTCTACAGCGAACCATTTCACACCAAATCACAAACAAATGACCCTTTTTACAACCCAAAGGCTGAATTATTCAGATTTTGAGAAATGGTGGAATTCTCCTTTAAAATCTTTTGGGACTATATTGTCTTAGAACTCCATGTACCCCTCCGCTGTGAATGGATTTGGAAAAAAAAAAATATATATACGTTTTAGACCAAGACCTTCTCAAAACTGTTGGAGAGCAACGTCACAGGCATCAGGCAGTGGATTCATAACAATCTCATGTAATAACTGTCTGTGAGGAAGGTTTTAGAGGTGGACGTCTGGTTCCTATCACCACCACTGTGAACAATTCTCTAGTTTATCTGAAACACAGCAATTCACACTATCAGTCTGACTGTTTCTTATCCATCTAATTACGTACACATTTTGAAAAACTAATTTATTCGCATTTAAAACGCGCCATCTGCCGGCGCTAGTATGTAACTGCTGCACCATTTAAGGTGGAACGGAAAATTCTATTAAGAAGCTTCAGTCTTGGGGTGAATAGGTACAACAGGCATAAAAGAAAGATGTTTGTTCTATGTTCTAACCAGAGGACTGTGGAAATCTTTGTTGTTGCTAATGGTGAGCTAACGATAAGGCTAACCGTGTACGTGTGCTTACAGGTACCCACAGGTATGTGCTAACCAGAGGATTGTGGAAATTTTTGGTGTTGCTAATAACGATAAGGCTAATCGCTTTAACCAGGTCAACGTCCATTATTGACAGTTTTGCGAATTTCACAGGCCTCGTAACTGTCCACCACACACACTGTCAGACACTTTCTGAAGTGAGTTAGGCTCCTCATGTCCTTCAGTATGATAGAGTGGAGTAACTGCACACAGACAGCAGTTTCTATAGGACTCACCACAACTGAATGTGAGTGACGGTTATAATTACCTGAAGCAGGAAAATTAGCGTTAGCGACACTCACTAGCTCACTATACATTTAACGCACTTTTCGGTTGATCCTTTGCCCTCATATTCTTTCTATTAATGAATGGTCAGTCTCTGTCTTTCCAGAGTAGCCCGTGTTTGCGGTGGAGGAGAAAGACAAACTAAGTCAGGCGAGACTTTGACCGCTTTATTGCACAGAAACTGCTTCTGCTCTCATTTACTGTCGTAGTGTCGTTATGAATGAGACGAAACTCACCCCAGCTATGATTTTCATTTTACTGGACGTCCCGTTTTTAGCGGCGTTGCTGTGTTTCTGTGTCCGTCCCGCCCCGAGCAGAGTGGCTGCCTGCCCGGGTGCCCGCTCATCTCCCTCGACCACTTCCATCGTTATTCACTGTCTACAGCTGTTGTACAGAGCGCAACCCTTCTGCCTCTGAAGTGAACACTTTCAGGCTCTGTCAGTGTCAAGTTTTAGGGACCACCCTCTTTTTTTCATGACGTCTCCAGGCTACATTAGAGGGTGCGATTTCAACTCACAGCCCCCGCAGCTTAAAGCTTTGAACAGTTCCAGCGTGATTCTGAGCTGACTGGGCAGCGCTTATTAGATTTGATCTATCGTTTGGCTCTTTTGTTCTAAGTATGCTTTTTTAAATGGTAGAAGAAACATAGTAATCTCGTAATGGAAAGTACAGAATGATGAACATCTAAAATAAATGCCTGTTGCCTCATACGTCGATAAAAATATTCATTTCTTTGCTGCACTGCAAGGGAGCCACTGACATGGCGCCCCCTTGTGATCGTGCAGTTAATCTGTTTTACAGTCTAGCAGTGTGACAGTACAGTGTAAAAATGGTATCTTGGCAAGTGAAAGTGAAATCTTAAATCTAGCCAACATATCTAATATTCCTCATGTTGAGCTTCATGTTGTTATCATGAGAATATTTCACTTATTTCGAGACATAATTTACTTCTTTTACATCATTTTTTTCAAGTTAGCTCACTATATTAGCAGATCATTTTGCTTATTTTAAGAAATATGCTTGAAACAAGTATAATTAAATGCCGATATAGTGGGATAATTTTACTTGATAAAATTACTTGAAAAATTTGTTAAATAATCGGAATAATGCAGAAGGGGATTTTATTTTGAAATTTGTTTTGTGCTTTATTTTGCTTTTCTCATATAGCCATGACCTAATAAATGAACGAACCTGTATGTAGGCCTATTTTGCCTTACTAAGCCATGTTCAATTTTGCTTTTATCTGTTTCTGGTAACATTTTATTGATTTTACAACATTTTAGACAAAATGGTGTAAAATTCTGAGACAAGTATGTAAGATATATTACAAGATATACAAGAACAATATATACATACATACATCATCTAAACCGCTTATCGTTCTGGGTCGTGGTGGGGTGCTGGAGCCTATCTCAGCTGTCATTGGGCGGAAGGCAGGATACACCCTGGACAGGTCACCAGTCCATCGCAGGGCAGACAGACAGACATACACATTCACACACACATACTCACACCTAGGGGCAATTGGCCTGACTGCATGTTTTTGGACTATGGGAGGAAACCGGAGTTCCCGGAGGAAACCCACACAGACACGGGGAGAACATGCAAACTCCACACAGAAACGAACCCAGGCCCTTCTTACTGTGAGGCGACAGCACTACCCACTGCGCCACGTTGCCGCCCCTAAGAACAATATATATTACAAATATTCTTTGGGTTTACATGTGTGATGTCACAGCTACAGGACACTGTAGGAGAAGTGCTGCTATTTAATCTAACTTAGTGCTGACATTTTTAACTCTGGTAATGTTATTTACTTAAATATGATCAATGATATGATCTGTTACTACAATAACATCACTAATAAGCCTCTTGAACAGAGGTCCACAGCTCCAGTCCTGGAGGGCCGATGTCCAGCACAGCTTGGTGATCATTTTTATGGCCAAAAGCAACTGATTCAACTCATCTGTTAATTGCCAGGGTTAGTAGGGGTGTGTGATGATGACCACTCACAAAAAGTACCACAGGGTGTTTGAGTAGATCCCTTACCATACTCTGCTGGACACCAGCCCTCCAGGATGGGAGTTGTGCACCCCTGCCCTAGAATCTGATGTTCATGTCTACCTGCTAAATTCTTTATTCACAAACAAGCTTTCTCAAACTCTCAAGCAATGCTGTGTCTCTTTTTCACTGAGTTTAAATACATTCTCTGATGCTTTATGAATTATTATAATCAGCTTGTGTTTACTATGCACTTAAGACATTTGTATTTGAGATCACAAGATGAATATGAGACTAGGGATGGGCAATATGATGATATTTTATGTGGATACTGTGAATACTTAAAGAACACTGACTAACTACGTTTCATTACAAAGGGAGCATAATTAGGCCTGTTTAATTGGATTTAGTGCAGTCTAGTTTGTAAAACATTGAATAAAACATTGCAGTTATAGATTTATTCATACTATATAGGATTTTATAGGATATTATAGGATTTTATATGTGGCAGTACAGATTCTATTTTGTCTGTTCCGAATGACTAGCTCTCAGACAAACAAAACATTATGATCATGAAAATGTCTTGAAATATCATGACATAATATTTTTGCCATATTGCCCACCCCATATGAGAAGATCAGAATTTCAGCTTTTATTTCCTGATATTTACATCTAGATAATGAATGTAGAGCGTGGCATCTGCCTATGTGGTTAGACCCACTCATATTTCAAATGAGCAAAAAACCTGGAACGTGTCACTGACAGGTATTTCTTGTTGCCCAGGTGTGCCCTGTTAGATGGATTGTTACAATTAATAGCTCTGAATATCTACTCTTGATTGGAGCCCTAGATTTCTGCATTTGTTTTGCAGTCAATAGTTTGGAGTGTCCTTAAAAGGTAAGAAAACACTAACAACCAGACATCAGACAGTTGGGCCATGGAAAACAACAGCAGTTGATGGCAGAAACACTGTGTAAAACATTAGTCATTGACATCACCAACAGGACATGAGTGAAGGTAACACACTCTACTGTTTGAAGAAAACTTCAAGAGTAGAAATATAGAAGCCATGCTGCAAGATGCAAACTGCTCATCAGCAGCAAGAAAGCCAGACTGATGGTAGCAATGAAAAATACAGAGATCTACTCATATTCATCTTTCAATTTCAAACCCAAATGTCTTCAGTGTATAGCAAAAAAAATAAATAAATAAATAAAAAGAACTGGCCTTGTCATTCCCGTACTTACGGATGAGATTGTATGCATTAAATTTGTGGACGTACACTTAAAAAAACCCCATAAAAAACATAAACTGTACTGGCAAAAAAATTACCTGTACATTTTCTGTAAAATTAACAGATAATTCTGTCACTCATTTAATGGCAAAATTCTGTTAAATTACCTTACATATTCTGTGTATATACAGGACAATTTGTATACTTCTTATATGGAACATTCCATAA
Organism: Colossoma macropomum; assembly: GCF_904425465.1. NCBI lineage: Eukaryota > Metazoa > Chordata > Actinopteri > Characiformes > Serrasalmidae > Colossoma > Colossoma macropomum. Next base: position 410,255 of record NW_023495014.1, read on the forward strand.
TTTTACAGTTTTATCCATAACAAATAGGTTTTCTTCAACTCAAAAGAAAAAAAAAATCTGTATCCTCCCCTAGAACCCAAGAATATATCACTTGGATGATATCAACAATTATTGATAACCCACAGGTTTAGTGATATCAACAAAAATATTGCTGATAACATGCCAATAATCAGTGATTTTCTGGCTGTGGTATGGGCAGGATTCAAACGTCAATATTCTGACAATAAAGCAAAATCTTATCATTTTGCCTACTGAGAGCCCAGTTAGCAACCAGCCACTTTATCACAGCAAGGCAAGCTGTACTGGTAAATTTGAACACAAAACACCGTCATGGTGAGCAAAACAAAAACATCTGAAATGCCCCCAGTCCTATGCATTAGCATGGAGATAACATCTTGTAACACGCACACAAAAAAAAACATTTCCTTGAAGAGAACTTAAGAAAAATAAGAAAATAAGAGGTAGTTAAGAGAAACTGAAGCCTCAAAGACTTCTGGGTAACCCTGCCCTCAAGTGATACAAAAACAGATTAACCTGTGATAAAATCTCCCTCACTACAAATGAAAGATAAAACATATTCATGACAGTTAAATCTTTCTTTACTTTCTTATTTCAGCATTTTCCTCTGTATATCTGCCATGTTTTATAAAGCATTCTGCTTCTTTAACAAGAAATATTCTGTATTTATCAGTGAGGCTAGCTGGCCACTGTTAATTAGCATTAGCTAACTCAGCTAGCTGGCTTTCATACACTTGAACTGCTTTCATGTCTAGTTTATGGGTGAAACATTAACATTTCTGAGAAAGTGTAGCTCATGCTGACACTGATTAATGTAGTTAATTTTGCTCTAAAAGTCACAGGAAAGAATAAGGAATCTAAAAATAGCTAATGTCATGCTAGCTTGTTTGCTAACTTAATTTATGCTGTTTTATTTATTCTAACTTACTTAACTAACTATTCTAACAGCTAATGTTCAATACTGTAGCCACATGTCTAAGTTCATATTACACCTAACACTTTCATTTAGTTACAATGTTATTAACAACACATTTGAATTTATAATCATGGTGAAAAAGAGGCCAGTTACTCTCTCTCGTGATGGAGGAGCAGTTTTCTCCTCTAATCTTATTTGGCTGGTATACTCTCTGCAGCAGCTGTAAGCAGTGGAGTGACAGATATACTTTTCCCAGGAACTAACAAGAGCTTAGAAATATAGAAAAGCTACTGTGAAATGCAGAAACAGAAAATTTCAGTTTTAATTATGCTGAGGAATAGCCTATTAAAAATAGATTTTACAGAATATTGTTATTCACTATCTTCCTTCTTTTGCTATGTTATCTTTGTATACTGAGATGGTTTGAATGTATTGCATTTATGTTTTGTTTCAGACCTGTCAGATATACTGTTCTGATGATACATTTATATGATTCTATTTGCACAATTATAAAAAAAATCCAGAACTGAACATCACAGCACAAATATGAACATTAAATAAAATCGGAAATGGGAGTGAGTAGATGGTTAAGATGTAATCAGAGTCATTCAGAGTGGTTTCATGTGAAATGCTCCATTCTAGAAAAACTTACAGAGTCAGAATTGTTCACAGCAATGATGATAGAAGCCAGACGTCCCAAGTGTTTAATTATTCTGCATGGTACCTCAGCATGTTTTTGTTTTATGAGAGTTTTGAGAAAGTTCTGGCCTAAAATGTGTGGGTTTTTAAAAATATATATTTATGGTGGAGGAGTACATGCAGAGTGTTATAAGGCAAAATAGTCCCCAAAGAAAAAAAAATTCAGATCTACCACTATTTTGCCATTTATCAACATTACATATAAAGCTCACATGTAAGACACGTTCACTGGTGGTTTTGAGTAGTAAATAATATGGCTAATAATAAAAGTGCCACTTTCAAATAAGAATACACTCTTAAAATATGGTACTTCGAGAGTTCTTTAGTAAAGAAAGTGTTTCTATAGAGAAGCATGAACACTCAAAGAACCTGCATTAAAGGGTTCTTTGCATGAAGAAATGGTTCTTCAGACTGATGGAAAATGTGCATGAATGTGCTATAGACGGTTCTATATAGAACCTTTTTGAAAAGGGTTTATTATAGCAACCAAAAGTATTGTTACAAGCTTGACACCAGAAAAACCCTTTTGGGTGCTATATAGAACCATTTTCAAAATCGTTCTTTATAGAACCATCTACAGCACATTCACCATCAGTCTGAAGAACCCTTACATGAAGCAAAGAACCCTTTAATCATACAAAGGGTCCTTTGAGTGCTCATGGTTCTTTATAGAACCATTTCTTTACTCTCAAAGGGTTTTTGAATAGCCTAAAATTAGTTTATTAAAGCTAATTTAATCATAAACACCTCAAAAGGGGTGACAGTAAGATTTAACATATGATGAATATGAATTGCTGACAAATTGCATGCTTACTAATGGAAAACAGATCAGTAACCAGCAACATCTGAGCTTTAACAGTGTTGATGAATATGGGCTCACTATTTGGCAAGTAACAGGTCACTGTTGTCATTTTTATTATTAGAACTGCTTATTAATGATTTTTAAGGTGATTATGACCATATTAACAACCATTAGTAACCTCAAACTACTCTAAATGACCTATTATATCTCAATAAAGGAATTTTAAAAATAGTTCTACACAGTGGCAAAAAAGTTTCTGTGACTTCTGTTGTACTATTTTAAAGGGAAATTCCACCAATTGTTCAAAGGGGATTTCAACAAATTGTTCAAAGTTTCTACATAATCAATCGAGAACATTAAGATGTAAATACTCGTTCAGAGAGATTTGGTGGTAAAGGTTAATTATACAAAATCTTAAAGGGAAATTCCCCTGTTTTTATTAACATTTTTGAATCATTCTCAGTTTTTAATGTTAAAGATGGTAAAATAGTGGTAAATCTGAAACAATAAGATTTCTTTAGGCACAATTTTGCCTTACAAGACCATGCAAGTACCTCTCTGGCATAAAAAGAATTACAGTTTTAGGCCAAAGGCTAATTGCAAAACTGTCATAAAACAATGTCTCAGGCACCGTGCTTTGTATTTGTTATCCTTTTATGTAATAACATGGCAATTTAGTTTTTCACATTAAACCACTCTAAATGACACTCAAAGGTTATGAAAAATCAGTGGAATTCCTGTTTGTAATGACTGTTTACAGTGGTGGTAAAATCAGCAATCATATCTTCAATGCAAGAATAGATGTTTTATTTCTTATCCAAAATGATCAGTGAACCTACATGTACATTCTGAGATGTTGACAGTGTTAAAATACTGGCAAATCTGAAAAGATACCATAAAAAATTACATTTTAGGCCAAAACCTTCTACAAACCATCAGTGCCATTTATTTAATCAGACAGTGTGTTTATACCATTCCATTTCATGTAATTACTTTATGGGTGGAGGCTTGAAAGGCATTATCTCTCCGGATGTCTGGTGCCTATCACCACCACTGTGAAATATGGTGCATTTGACATCAAACCACACTGACTGAGTTTGTTTACATCTTAACCATTTCCTCATGCAGAATTTCGGTGGAATTTTCCCTTAAATGAACCGTTATATTCTTTGAAAAAAAAAAAAAACATATACAACAAGTTTTCCATCACAGAGAAGAATCATTTAACCGTGTAATGTACCATTCAGGCATTCAGGTTTTTTCGTGTTAACAGTTCTGTGTAGAACCATTGCCTTAATAACCATTGCAGAACCAAGGGTGGTGCTTGGCCACTAGAGGGCATGGTGTAGTAATAAAAAGTAGCACCAGGAGCCAAAGCAAAACATGTTCCAACAACTTGGGCTGTAATTTAGGAGTTTTTCCACAGAATAAGGCTTTCAGAGCAGCTTCTGGCAGTAGATTAAATGAGAATGTTTTGTATTCACCAGTCTATTACCTTAAAAAGTATGCTCAGTAGGTTCTTTGACAGAACCAGCTTATGCCAAGATTGCATGGAAATTCAAGGTTATATTAGGGTAAAGTGGACTTGTGTACAAACACTGAGGAAAAGGCCCTTTAATGGTATAATTACCACATTTTCTGATGATGTCTGAAAGTTTTAAAGGGGTATTTCACAAAATTGCCAATTTATTTTGCATAATTCAACCATTGAGATGTAAACAAAGTCATTCAGAGTAGTTCTGGATAAAATGTTTAACTGTAGAGAAACTTGCCTAGTCAGATTTCCTTACAATGACGGTGATAAGAAGCAGTGGCTGTGATGTGAACAACACAAATATAGCCATTTTATTTACTATTCAAAACCACCAGTGAACCTACGTGTCATCTGAGTTTTTATGTGTAATGTTGATCATGGTAAAATATTGGTAAATATGAAAAAAATAAGCTTTCCTTGGAGAGTATTTTGCTATTACAACATCATGCATGTGCCTCTCTGCCATGAATAGATTTTTAAAAATCTATTTTAGACCAAAACCTCCTTAAAACTACTATAAAACAATGTTTCAGGCATCAGGCCACTTCGTTACATTTCATGTAATAACTTTTCAGACGTCTGGTTACTTTCACCACCACTGAGAACAATTCTGACTCCGCAAGTTTATCTAGAAAATTTTACATATCAAACCATTTCGAATGAGTCTGTTTACATCTTAACCATTTAATTATGCAGAAATATGGAAAAATCAGTGGAATTCCCCTTTAAATGAACCACTATATTCCTTAAAGAACCACATACCGGTTTTCCATCACAGAGGAGAATCACTTAACCATGCAATGTACAATTTAGGCATTCAAAAGTTTTGTTTAGCTTTTTTCTATGTTTTATGTAGAACCACTGTCTTTACTACATAACAACTGAAGAATGATTTTGTAAGGGTGGAGCTTGGTCACTAGAGAGCATACTGAAGTCAAAAAATGTATGAGCAGGAGCCAAAAACATGTTCCAGCAGTTTGGAATTCAGGATATTTTCCACTGAATAAAGCTTTAGTAGTAGCTTCTGGCAGTAGATTAAATCTGAATATTCTATATTTGCATTGGCCTAAATAGTATGCTCTTTAAACAGTAAGTTCTTTGACTGAACACAGCTTATGCCAGGATAAATTGTAAAAATACATGCCGTGGTACAGAGTGGTCGAATGGCATGGACATTCAAGGGTACAGTCCAGACCAATAAACAAATAAAGAGAGATAAAAAGCCTCTTTAATGACAACATTTTGCAACATTTTTCAGACAAAGTCTTAAATTCTTCCGATGTAAATGAGCAAAAAGTCCCACTTCTGTACTTCCACATCTTGAATACACAAACCTAACAACTACACCTGCATTAGAATTCTTTCAGCGAAAGCTATTATCTGAACTGCCATGTTCTTGTTTGTCAGTCTTGATACATGTTGGTAAAACAATAATGAATAATGCAGAGCATTAATTCACAGCTAGTCTCACTTGTAAAGTATTGTTGTTGTAAATGTCATCAAGGAAAGTGTTTTCATGATTCTCAGTCACATCTGCTGTTTCTCCCTTATTCTCTGAGTCCGCTCTGGTGAAATAAAGATACAAACAGAACTTTTTCCCCATTTATAATTCATGTCACTTCATCACTTTACTGAGATGAATTGGTTCTAAAACATTCTGCACATTAAAATACTCTATACTCTATAGTTAGAATGAAAATGGAATTCCATCCATTTTCAAGATTTCTGCATAATTTAATGGTTAAGATAAACAGAGTTAGAATGGTTTATTGTGAAATGATCCATTAGAGAAACGTATGGAGTCAGAATTGTTCATAGTGGTGGTGATAGGAACCAGACGTTTAAATCTGAAAGCTCCCCATAGAAAATCATTCAATGGAATTGTGAATATACTGCCTGAGGTGAAGTTTTGGCTGATACCATATTTTTTAACATATATTAATGGCGAGAGGTTGTAAGGCAAAATAATCACTATTATCACTATTTTCACTATTTTCATTATCAAAATTATATATAAATTACAAAATCTGTAAGTATAGTAAATAAAATAGCTATATTTGTGTTGTATGGCAGTTGCATGGTACATGGAGACCCCTGGTTCCTTTCAGCACTGCTATAAAAAAGTGTTGGTAAGTTTCTCTACAAAGAACAATTTCATATTAAACTACTCTGAATGACTTACTGAGTGTTTACACTTCAACCATTAAATTATGGAGAAAAATGGGTGGAATTCCCCTTTAACTGTGTCTTTTTGTTAAAAACCATACACTATATATCCAAAATCAAGGGTTTTAATAGGGATTACAACAGAGATTACCTGCAATAACAACCCTGTTTGTGAACTGAACCTCAAACTGATTTCAGTAATTAACTGAAAACTTAAGTAAGGCAAGTAAATGTATCAAACATTAGTGAGACAAAAACATGGCTTATTCCTGTACATAGGTATTTTGGTGGTTTTCATGTTAAAATTTCCTCTTTCAATGCTGCTACTGTAATAATAACTGTTCTCTGTCTCCCTCTAGTGGCTGGGTGTGACTGTGCTCTGAAGGAGGACAACCCAGGTTATTTACAGATTATGATTTGGTCAAATTCTGGTTATCAGAAATTGAACATCAAAATAAAAAAAACATCTTCAGTAAAAAAATTATAATGTAGATTTAAGTGGCATAAACAAACCATGTTTTAAACATTGCAGAGTGCTTATGAAGTATTTATTATAATGTATATTTCACCATATACATTATTATGACATTATATTTTAAACATTTTTACAGCTTTTTTTTTTACAGCTACAAAATATCTATATATAATATATGCATAGTACTATTACTACTACTACTGTCCATTCATTAGCATTCATTAGGCATGACATGCTTTCTGTATTTAATATATTTTAATTAAGCAATAGAACACGAGAGGGAGTGTGTTATTCATGATAACACACAACCTCGAGTGTTCTACTGTTTTTTTTATACAACAGGTAGTTCCGACCATGCAAGCTGATTGGTTGAGAAGCGTTCTAACCGTACTGTTATTTTGCCAGAACATCATGGGTTTTTCACAAACACTGTATCACTCAGCTGAGACGCTGTTGCTAAGCAACGACTTTGACAGCTGTAGGAGACGCTCAAGCCATTTGAACGTTTTTATGTCTTACTTTGCCACAAACAGAAAATGGACACTTTTAAGATCACATTTGACCGACAGCCGATCTGGTCAGACTCTGAAGATGAGGCTACACTAAATTCCCAAACTCTCAGTTGGTCCGTTGGCTGTGCAGCGAGTGAGCGGAGCTCACTACTCTGATGTAGCAACAAGCTGCTTGTTAAGGAACTATAATTTGGCAGAAGGAACCGCTAACATTAAAACATATTAAATACCGCGTTCACGGCCCAATTTATTTATTTCTTACTTTATTTATTTAACTGTTGTATAAAAGCAATAGAACAGTAAGTAAGTAAGTAACTCACTCGCTGCAGTCTCCTGTAAGCCTCGCCTTTTGAAGTATGGACTGAGCCATAAAACTGCCGCAATATCAAGTTTAGCTCAGTTTTGTCAATTTTTGCCAGATCAATATTAATTTTGTTTTGTTCCAGCCACTCTGTAAAGCATTTTACAGCCCATTTTGTTTGGCGAATGGTATTCAGTTCATTTCTGGCTAATTCCAGGTTGATTAGCTGTTCTTCTGTCACAGCTGCCGACTGAAAAGCTTGCTCAGCGGTAATGACAGTTTGGGAATTTAATGTAGCCTCATCTTCAGAGTCTGACCAAATCGGCTGTAGGTCAAATGTGATCTTAAAAGTATACGTTTTCTGTTTGTGGCAAAGTAAGACATAAAAACGTTCAAATGGCTTGAGCGTCTCCTACAGCTGTCAAAGACATCGCTTAGCAATGGCGTCTCAGCTGAGTGATACAGTGTTTGTGAAAAACCTGTGATGTTATGGTGAAATAACAGCACGGTTAGAACGCTTCTCAACCAATCAGCTTGCGTGGCTGGAACTAACTGTTGTATAACATTAAATAATATATAGCATAAATATATTAACTATTGTTATTTATTTTTGGACGAAGTACTGCACTATAGCACTAATCCATGGAAACAGGAAACAATCGTGAAACATAAAAGTAAATGAAAAACAGAACAAATGAACCGTTAACAAGAAACTATATCTAGGTACCAACATTGAACTCTTTATTGATCCTACAAGGCAGTTTTGCTGTGCAACTATGCCCAGTCTGGGAGCAGCACCACCTAGGGAAGTGGAGGTTAAGTGCCTTACACAAGGGCACCACCAGGTGTACCAATTAGTCCTGGGACTTGAACCCATGACCTTCTAGGTGCTAGCTCATCTCTCCAACAGCTAGGATATCAGCCACCCATACAAGGCCATGAACATACAAGCCCTCAAACGGCATGGCAACAGACAAGACACAGGTGCATGACATCATGAAGGGGCAGAGCTAGGGAGGAGCAGGGGTGTTCCACTGATTTCTCAGTTAGCCAGATAACTTAAGGCCAAAGATGAGGATTGTCCAATAGGAATACCCCTCAGCTTTTTTCCTATTTGACAAGCTTGACTCTAAGCTTAACTTACCTGGCTAAACTGAGAAATCCCTCCCAGGGGGTGGGGAAAAGTAAACCAACATGAAAACAGATGCACATGGTAGATACACAAGGGAGAACATGAACAAAGAGGGAATACAGACAATGATAAAGGCAACGCAGGGTAATATGGTATACGTGGTATGTCCATCTCAACAGACATCATTCACTACACCCCTGCTGGGTCACATCACTAGCTCTTCTGGAGCTGAATCAGGAATGTAAGAACAGGAAAATACTTAAAAAAGCTTATTTAAGGTACACAATTGGAGCAATATATCTAGAAGGAGTTTAATGGAAAGAGTCACAGCTAGTGGGGAAATTGAGTTTAACATTCAAAATCCATTGTGTTTATCCAACTGAGATGCAGAACTAGAAAAGGGATTTGGGTGAAAAAAAAGCTGTGTAATCAGCTACCCTTTAATTTTAAGTTGAGCTGACTTCTCATTTTTTTTACTGCATGTGCGGTACCAGTCATTTGGACCTGTTTTTACATGCATGTTTTGCATGATGACATTTTGACTTAACGGCTTATGCTTAAATGCTTAACATTAAGATCTATGATACCCATGCATGTTCTAAATGTAAAAAAATATGTGTTAGAAATCTATATATAAACAAACATTATTCAATTAGAGCTTTAGCGAAATTTGGAGTCGACTCAAACGAACTGTGCAGGTTTTAGCTCCACTTAATGTCTTGGAACGACTGGTTCTACCTGTTCCATATCTTGAAAAGATGCTAATGACAATCTACAGTGCAAACCATGCTAATGTTAGCCTGTTTAGCTGAGAGTCATAGATGTTTCAATCACATTTCAAATGAAAATGAAAACACAGTAGCGCCCTGATCACCTCCCGCCGTCTAGTCCTCTGCCACAAATAATCACAAATAACACAACATACAAACAGTGCAAACCATGCTAATGTTAGCCCGTTTAGCTGAGTGGGGGGAGTCAGGGATGTTTCAGTCACAATTCTAATGAAAATGAAAACACAATAGAGTCTCAATCACATCCGCTGTCTAGTCCTTTGCATCAGAAGTAGTCCACTTTAGTAGACATAAAGGAAGGGCCAGCTGTGTGAGGTAAGCCTTAGCCTAACATTGACTCCAGATCGACTGTCTTGATTGTGTTTTCTCTCGCAATAATAAACCACTGTTAACCTACAAAAATAGGTTTACTTAGGCAAACTACTACTGAAACTACTGAAACTACTACTGAAAACAAAAAAAAATGCATAGAGATGTGCTATAATATTAGTACTAGCTGGTGAGCTAGCTAGCTCAGTTAGTCAACGAGCCTACATCATCTTCCCAAAATGGAAAAGAGGAAAGAATGGAGCTGAGAGGAAAAACAGCAGTCTGCTTAACATAATATGAGTGTGTTTACAGGCACTCAATGATCCAATCATAATCAGATTTCTGCAGTTATCTGATTATTCAAATGGTCATGTAAACAGCATGCTCCCATCTAGAAATCCGATAAAGGGAGGTGGATTTTAGCTTAAAAATCAGATTTCTCAGTGCATGAATACTCTTTTTCAGACTTCTCAGTCTGAGCAAGTGCGAAACAGAAAGCGGTACCAGAAATAAGCAAGCAGCGCTACCGCAAAATGGCAGCAAAACACTTTTGGAGCGACAATGAAACTACATGCTTGATGAAATGAAGGAATAAAATTAAATACTCTTTATTTTCTAGATGATGTATGTTCATATTTTCAGGTAAAGTGGTGCAATGGTGCGATTACTGCCTGACTCTTGAGATTTTCTGCAGCTATCAGATTATTAAGTGTATATAAACGCATTGATCGGCTTACTGACAAAATCTGATTTTCTGCAGTTATCAGATTGTTAAGCGCATGTAAATGCACTCTATCAGCCAGGGAGCAACAGGTCAATCAGAAAAACGCCACATGTACTTGTGTGATCATTCTAACATATGGCGCGCTAACTACTGCTGTAGGCTATTTCCCTCTGTCAGCAGCTGAGAGGAATAGCAATCAGCCAGAGAGCAACAGGTCAGTCAGAAAAAAAAGAAAAAAAAACACCTGTATTCATGTCAGCAGTCTACCATATGGCTAGCTAGCTAATGCTGTAGGCTATTACCCTCTGTCAGGAAATATCAAAATAACCCACCAACAGCAGAGATGATCTCCATTGCTGAATTTCAGACTCTGGCTAGCTAACAGATTTGTTGGCACGTTCGGCATTTGCACTGTAAACCCTGATAAGTTTAGTTTACTGAAACTTCATGAGTAACTCGTTGCCTCAAATGAATTACCCTGCTGAAAAAAAACAGCATACACATACATGAATTCCATGGTTTAGGCTGGTTTTTGCTGGTTTGGTGCTGGTTTAGCTAGTAACCCAGCATGGTCATGTTGATTGACCAGCTTACCAGCATCCAAAACACAACATATGCTATTTTTGCTGGTGACCAGCTCATTAACTTCCATTGCTACTGACCAATATACCAGCATCCAAAACACAACATATACTGGCTTTGCTGGTGACCAGCCATGCTGACCTATGCAGTTTTTTCTAGCAGGGTAAGTTTTGAAACTTGTTGCCTGAAATTATACATGGCGTTAAATACACTAAAAGCTTTTGCAAACAAAGTGCATGTATACTGTTGCAAAAACCTGAGCTTTTCAGTGACTGCATCATTATTGTTCATTTTCACAACATCGACATAATCAGATGTAAAAGAAAACTCATTCAAAATAGTGGTGGCATGTAAGTGTGTGTTGCACTGGTCTGAGTGGATCAGACACTGCAGTGCTGGAGTTTTAAAACACCTCCGTGCCACTGCTTGACTGAGAATAGTCCACCAACCGCTGTGGGCGGGTCCTGTGACCACTGATGAAGGACTAGAGGATGACCAATACAAACTGTATTGGTCATCCTCACATTTCTGACATTACATCTATAAGGTGGACCTACAAGATAGGAGTGTCTAATAGAGTGGACAGTGAGTGGACACAGTGTTTAAAAACTTCTGTAAGATTGCTGTGTCTGATTCACTCGTGTGAGCACAACACACACTAACATACCACCACCATGTCAGAGTCACTGCAGTGCTGGGAATGATCCACGACCCAAATAATACCTGCTCTGTGGTGGTCCTGTGAGGGTCCTGACCATTGAAGAACAGGATGAAAGAGGGGCAACAAGGTATGCAGAGAAACAGGGGGGGCTACAGTCAGTATGTGCACCTATATGGTAAGTCACGCTGACAAAATTGACAACAAGTATAGATACAGGTAAGTGTCCTGAATTAAGTGGTCAGTGAGTGTATACTCTTATAACAACCAGGAAAAACTACTGAGTTGGCAGAAATTTAAGTTGTTTTGTTACAACCAAACTGCCTACTAAGCAGAGACCATGAACTCATTCATGGTTAGGATACCTAAAACATGAAAAGTGCATCCAAACATACACTTAACCTATATATAATATGTGAATGTGTTCTTTGAAAGCAAAATCTGAAGTAAAATATGAGCTAATAAACAGAAATTATCTAACCCACTAGGAATTCTGGCTGACTCCACCCCTAACTAAACACTCCACACTAACTAATTGCAAGAAAACAATATAAAAGTCAATATAACCTGCTTATTAAGGTACAAACATCATCAGGACTTTCAGTGTGCTTATAAAAATAGCACTATTCTTAGTATAGCCATGTCTTTACAACTGACTTTGCCCAAATAGTAACCTAAAAGGCTATTTGTAATAATGTAACTGCATGACTGCATACATACCTTTGTGGTTTTTTCAGCCTGTTTAAAGTTATTACTGAGCTTTAACTTCACGTTTCCAAGCTTTTAAATCCTAGTGACCTGTCCTAGGGACCTAGTGACCGGTGTTTCCTGCCTTCTGCCCAGTAAGTGCTGGGATATGTTCCAGCATCCCCCACCCCCCCCAACCCAGGAGGATAATGGTAAGACGGTGAATGAATTATTGTTTATGGCAGTAATGTATTGAAAGTTAAGCATTTGTTTCTCTAGATTTTCATTAGTTGTGTTGAAGCAATTGCTTGTTATCTCAAAATCAGTAAGGCCACATGCCATCGGTGGAATGAATCCAGCAAAAATCCGCATCTGAACGGTGAGGCGTCCGCCTGTGAGAAATTCTGCAAAGTGGAGAAGGAGCAGAGCAGATCTTTTTGGCTGGGAAGTTCAACACCACATCACACATCCCTAAAAGGATAGACTAATGAAACTAGCACTTACCGTGCTTTATTTTGGAGGCAAAAGACGGCTTAGGCTTCACATTACAAGCTGCTTTTTGCTCAGATTTGATCTTCCTAACCTGATGGTTCACATTTGTGTAGGTAAGTGACTCAAACCTGTCATTAATGTGCACGAACCTGTGTCCTGAAACGATGAGTAACATCACGTGAATGAACATGCGTCACAAAGAGCAAACAATTTAACCAGCAGAGCCTAAAGGTCCATTTACTAATGAATTTTGCAGTGTAGTTTTAGATGTTTTTAAAAAATAAACACCAAAACATATTTGTATAGGTTTTTTATTGACCATTTCAAGTACAATGGGAATGAAAAGAATGTATTAAATAATAAAAAATATGCCATAATTACCTTTCAACAATAAATTCTTATTGTAAATAAATGATAATATTGTATCATTTTGGATATTTACTTTATTATTACCTCATTCTTGATGTTGTACAGCTTTCACAGTCCCTTTAGAATCGTTTACAGCTGTTCATTGTTCATCATACTGGACCCACCTACATTTTTTTTTTTTTTCAATTTTTACGGCTTCCTGAAAATCATTTGAAACCTAATTTGTCAAGTACTACAATCTTATTACAGTAATTGTATCTGCAGCATTGTATTATATTACTGAAAACATTCATATGTATGCTGTAAGTAAGTGGCCTGGATTGAACCTACTTGTAAAAAAGATATCAACATGCGAAAGGCAACGAAGAGAAGGAAACCTGACAGAAATAGAAATAGAACATATTTTAGTGCCAAAGGTGAAGTGTTGTAACATGCAGGAAATCAGTCAGATGCTTTATTGTTCTTGCTTATCAACCAGGGGATTAATAACCTTGAGTAGACCAGCAGCAAGGCACAGTAAACATACAGTAGATGATCTTCACAGTAAACACACAGTAGATCATCTTCACAGTAAACATACAGTAGATCATCTTCACAGTAAACATACAGTAGAATCTTCATGTTCCAAAATAAACATGTATCTCCTTTTTTGTCAGTTTGTTTTTTGACATAATTTGAATACAGTGACTGTTCTTTACACTGTGTGAACTGATGAATGGATTGTGTGACTTTAGCAAAGAATGGGCCAATAGGAATGATCCACAATTACTCGGAAGAAAACCTCTTTACGCTGGCTTTAAGAATTAAGAACTTTTTGCTGTAAAGTTTCTATTTTGGAGATACATGCTTGTCTTTGGACAGTGACATTATACTGTGCAGCATATATAAACATATGTGTATGTATGTATATGTGTTTCAATTATTCAAAAAGCCTCTCATATATAGGTTCTAGATAGATCAATTATTGTTTTCATCCGGATACTTGCATCTCTTTTATCTGTGAAGAAGTAAGTTGGTTAAAAATTCATTGATTGATATGAAATAGACACAGGTCTTTATAACGTTGAAGGGCTTGTAATGAGTTTCTACTGCTGAGGCTGGTGAACCATTTTATATAAAATGTTATGACGTCAGTTACAAAGAATGACAACAATGTCATAAAGCTGATTCAAAATTGTGAAATATAATCATAATAATTTATGTTCAGGGTAAGATTGTATAGATATTGAATGACCATTTATTGGCACTTGTTGGCGCATAAAACAAAACATGATGAGTTGGATGTTATGAGCAGTGTTTTCCCCCAAAGTTGAAATGAAACCTATGTCCCTGCTTTATAGGGTCATAGAAGTTACTGAATTCATAGTAGTTAAAAGCCTTATGTTTAAAATAATAAGCATAGAGTTATGATGTTAAATGACGTTAACAAATGAAAAATGGCAAAGTTGCTGTTTTGATTAATATTAGTGGGGGGCTACGGCAGCTACAGAATTGTTGTAATTGCTGTGGAGCGCGTGGAGCCCTTTTTATCTGTCAGCTGACTGTTAAGTGTTCTGCACCGGCTGAAGCAAATTGGAAACCATTCTTTCAAAGTCTTAATGACTAATGTCCTGAACCTCTGGCCCACAAAGGCGTAGATGATGGGGTTGATGCAGCAGTGACTGAAAGTGATGGTTTCAGACCACTGCATGGCCAAGCCAAGGTCTTGCAGCCATTTGCAGGTTTCCATGTATCCCAAGTGATGAAGAAAGTGCATGAATGTGACCACATTGTAGGGTGTCCAGAAGAGAAAGAAAACTATGATCAGGACCAGCATGAGCTTGATGGCTTTGTGCCTCTTCTTAGACTTCATAGCAGCCAAAGTGGGGATGATCTGAGAGTAGCAAAACCCCATGACTGTGAGGGGGAGGATCAAGCCAAGGATGTTCAGCTCCATGTAGCTGATAAGCCTCCATGTGTTGTTAGGATATTCCAGCAGGCACAATTTGGTTGACTCATTCCTCCCTTGAGAGAATATGATGGTGGGGAGAGAAGCGCCCAGGCTGAGTGCCCACATAAACAAGACCAATGCTATGCCCACGCTCACTGATTGGCGCTTGAAAAAAAGGGAGGTATGGGCATGGACAGTGACAAGATAACGATCCACTGTCATGAGCAGCATAAAAAAGATGCTGCCGTAGAAGCCTAGCATGTAAAATGTGGTGACAGCTTGGCACATAGCATTCCCAAAGATCCACATGTTGGTGGCAGCGTAGTGGGCCCAGAACGGCAGAGATATGAGAAACAGCAGGTCAGACAGCGCCAAGTTGAAGAGGCACACATCCATCATGTTCGATCTCTTGAAGTATTTGGCAAGGACACACAACACCAGGCCATTTCCAATGAAGCCCACGATGAAGACTATGCTGTAGAGGGTTGGGAGGAAGATTTGCCCAAAGTTCCTACTAAGGTCGCAGGGTGTGTACGTGTTATCATTGCAATCTTCGTAACTGCTACATTTTCCCGCTGTTTAAAAAAACAAATCAGCAAACAAAAACAGTCTCATTATCATACATACTTGACTGCTGTGAATTGTGTTTGTAAGAAATAGTATGGGAAATGTGTGCTAATAAGAGCAATGAGAATACATTGAAACAAACTTTGTATATTAGTCATATTCAATCAGGCAAGAAACACTTGGGTGAATGTTGGTCATTTATCAGTTTTACACAAATCATTTTATAGATAGTTGAGATTCTGTGCTTTTTGCTTTTCCCTAACTATGATTTCATTACTGGGTCATGAGTTTAGTATTCAGCAATTGCTTGATGAGAATAAGGTTGTTCATTGAAGAATGTTCTGTTGAGAGAAGTCCTTGGTGCCTATAAAAAAAAAAAAAAGTTTTTAAAAGTGTACCAAGCATTTCATTTTGCTCAGTTGAGAGCCATCTGTGCCCATTCCTCTCAGAGTGAATCCAATTGCATGTGATCCTAAACTGTGTTAAGTCAATTCAAACCTCGGGCCTGTACAGTAGAGATTTTAAATTGTGGAAATGTCTTTTGCTGTAATTAGGAAAAAGGAGATTCCAGTCGAGCCTTTTAAAAAATTGTTTAGGAATCTTCAAGAGATGTAATGGATCAAATAATTCAGCTGAAGAATCTTATTTCTATAACTAAATAACTAAAATCAAATAAAAAAAATGGAGGTACCACCGCTGAGGTTGTTAGGTTTTGAATGGAGTTCTCCTGGAAATGAATTGGTAAGACTTATTGGATAGACTTAATCAGTGCAATTCCAAACATATTAAAAGTGAGCTGAGATGTGGTTAATAAGACATACTAATAAATCAGCAGCGTACAGGGAGAGTTTATGAGCTGAAGGGCAAAATTTGATACCAGAAATGGTCAACTCAGCTCGGGGGGCTAATGCCAGCAGTTTTTTGGCTACTGTAAATATCAGAGGGGAGCACAGACAGCCCTTTCTCCACAAGCTAGATCAGGGCTTCCCAAACTTTTTCATGCCAGAGCCCACATGTGGAGGAAGTGTTTGTCCTGAAACCCACAAAAATTTAAAAGGCTAAATAAACACGTAAACTTATCAGAAAATCTTAAGCTTTCTGTTCACTTTTACTATTATTTATATTATTATTAACATTACTGTTCTTTAAATACAAATGCAATAGCACACCTTAATAAAAGAATGAGACATGCAGGTATAAACTATTTTATTGATACCTTGGAATAGACAAATACTAAAAACAGGAAATTGTTTCATTCAGCTTCTCATGGAAAACTAGGCCTCATATCATTGTGCTGCCATGGCATCTGCTGGCTAGCACCTATAGACATGGGATGTTTTTAACAACCTACTAACAAGGAAACAGGAACACCTTCATTTGTCATATTTGCCGAGGGGCAGTCTAATGCCCTCATGAGTTCCTGAGGTTTGTACATATTTGGTCTTTGTTGCAATATGATAAAAAGAAATGATGCAACTGAGCATCCTGGTTTCACATATTTGTATGTATTGTATGTTTATATGTATTTACTTTTATAACTTATAAAGGACTGGAGACAAGTTAACTTGCAGAAAGCAAAAGAATAAAGCAGTAAGCTACTTGAGATGATGTCCAGATCACCAAATACACAGGTTCAACTTAAAACTAGCCAACTTTTACCCTTTTAATGGCATAATTAATGTTTCTGTTTCAGAACAGTTACGGAATGATTCTGTTTTTGTTCTTAATACAGTTTGATTCAGGTTCATTTTCATTCCTCAAACTTGGAACTAAAATATACAGTGAGTTGTTGGTGTAAATACAACAATACCATTTGGGACACCTTTTGGGTCTTGGTTTTGTTCTTCCTAATTCCTCTCCTGGTGACCCTCAGTGCTTCACAGTTTCAGCTATTTCCTGCCTCAACATGCTTTTTCCAGCTTATCAACTCATTTTCTGGCTCGTAATGAGCCAGAAAAGGCGTGTTGAGGCAGATCATATTTCAGACTAAGTAGTGCAGCGGGCTGCCAGGAACTGACTGAAGAAACTGTTCTGTCCCTTAATGAGAGGGCAGAAATGTTTGTGTAGATTCTTGTAGATTGCAGGTCTTAAAAACTTTCAAGCTAGTTGCTGGCATAAAGCTGACAAAAAATCCTTGCATAGTTAATTAATTAATAAAAGCCTATTATTTTTGGTTATGTGTTAAATGTGTTGTGAGTTTTACAAATTACACAACAAAATTGTTACAAATAGATATTCAGCATTTTGGAATGAAACTCTTCAAATGCACAAATTTCCTTCACCCAATCTATGAGAATGAGGGAAAAATGAAAAGTGGACCATTATTAGGGCCAGATTTAGGGTTATTTACTATATTTCAGGAAAATATTAGGTTGATTTGCTGAATACTGAATTCATGCACAATTCTTGAAAAACAACTCTTTAATCAAATGTATTAAAACTGATTAATTCAAAAGGTTAATTTCCATTGATTAAAGGGAAACACTGCACAAAAAATGATCTCTTGGCAAGTGAAATAGTATTAATATTTCTTCAGATAGCTCACAGAAGGCAAAAAAAACCCACCCCATTCAAATTACATTTTGTTGATTTGTCTTCAGAGAAAAAAACTTAAATATTGTATTTTTTTCCAGGTTTCAGTGCACAGTTTCAGTTGTTATGCAAAACATTTACACACATCTGCATGCACTTTAGATTTTTTTCAAATGAGACATTAACAAACCCTAATCAAGACAAAAAGAAGCAACATTAAATTCTGTCCCTAGTTTGAAAGACTCAGTCTTTTAAATATTTGCAAACTGCTTAAGAAACTCTACAAACATAATTTAGTAACTGCATTAAAGGGTTAAAATATCTGCATAGTTAACTCATTAAGATCTAAGAAGAGTCATTAAGAGTGGTGTGATGTGGAATGCTCCATTCTAGAGAAACATTCCAGTGGTGGTAGAAACCAGACGTCCGAAGTGTTTAACGCCTCTGAGCTTTAATACTTTTTAAAGCCATTCATGGTAAAGAGATACATGCAGGGTGTTGTAAAGTTTTAGAAAAAAAAGTTTTAAAAGAAATATTTTTTTACATTCACCACTATTTTACTATTATCAACATTACATATAAAACCTCCAAAGACACATGTAGGTTCACTGGTTTTGGATGGCAAATAACAAGGCTATATTTATGTGGAGGCATCAAGATCTCTGGTTCCTATTATCACCAGTTATTAAGTTTCTCTATAATGAAATATTTCACACCAAATCACTCTAAATTACTGTGTTTATGTCTCAGCGATTCTATTATATGGAGATTTTTGAAAATGAGTGGAATTCCCCTTTTAAAATGGCAAACTAGATAATGTTACATTTTACAATAATCAGAACTGAAGAAAGTCCACTTATACTTACTCTGCGTTGTGTTGAACGTATGATTCCCAGACATGTTTCATAAGTCCAAGAGCTAACAGTCAAATCAAGGAGGGAGAGCTCAGTGCAGCTTACAACATGTGAAGAGGCTGAGCTGTAGTTTCCTGAGGCGGGCCTTTACCGCACTGACAGCTCAGTGCGTCTACAAAGTGTTGCTGTGCTAATGTAAACACATCTGTCAACACAACTCACAGTTCATGTCCTGACCTGACAGTTGATGTGGATGATTTATGTCATTGAGGAAACTGAATGTGTAAATGCTCGAGTGATCTGTGTTTGAAATATGCTGAGGTACTTAGTTCCTTAGTTGCACTAACTCAACTCTCCTTTTCAGAATCATTTTTTCTTAACGTCACCTTTATTGCAAATAAACATAAACATGAATCCTTTACATTTTCTAAGTGAAAATAAGCTATCACATAAGACTTAAGGGCTAATCTGAGCAGTAAGTGCATAAAGAAGGAGGGTTGAGTGATATAGTGAATAAGAGAGGTCACAAAGGGCACCACTTGTGAGTTCCTTGTCCCAATGGAAAAGACTGTTTGTTACCTGATGGCACTGCCGCTGTTGGGTTCACATATAATACATTTATCAGGGCAATGAAGCCAGTGCCTAAACCAAAATGTTCTATGGTGGACCACAGATACTTCCACTCAAGTTGGTTGATGGCTTTCATGGCATCCCCAGTGTGACTTAGTTGTGTCTGCTGAATGAATAGTGTAGTAAATGTCTAATCAAGATCAGGTCCTCTATCAACATCTGAAGCTGTATCTGAACGTTTAAAAGAAACATATCAATACTGCCCATGGCTGCTTCTGCACAAAAGCAATTGATTAAACAAAAACATCATGGTTAATTGTTCACAGTGGTAGATGTCTGAAAAGTTTAAGCCTCTAAAAGCCCCCTAATAGAAAGTTATTATAGAAAGTGATTATGAATATGCTGCCTAATGCAGTATTTTTGTTTAAGAGCAGCAAAAAGTTTAAAGATGTAGATGTTCTTTTCTTTTTCGTTCAGTTTATGTCTAGCCATTGTCACTGAATATTTATCATATCACAACAACCAGTTAATGTGTGTAAAATAGGCTAGTAGAATAAAATGTCTAACAGCAAGCTTTGAATATCCCAAGATTTGCAAGATTCATGATATTACATTTTAGCCATAACCTTGGCTACAAGTAGTTCTAACTACATTCAGCAGTTATTCAGCTGGTACTACAGACAATGACCGAGCTATTTTTCAATCAGAGAAAAAGGAAATGATAGATCAGTCAACACAAGTGATCTGGACAGGTATGTCAGCTTATTTGTTAAACTGCTGGTGCCACTTCTAAAGTGACTCAAATGTGAATATTGATGTTTATTTACATTCAGAAATTGTAGACTGTAGATTAGATTCATATTGTGACATTTTTGTTACAGCAGGAACAGTTTAGAATCTGAAAAAGATGAGTAAACACCATTACAGCTTGATTCGTATCAGCGCGCAGATTTGCTGGAACATTCAAACCTACATGGTGTCAAATATGGAACTGGATAGAGTGGAGAGATGGAAAGGCATTTGCCATATTTGCAGAATAGCGGTGGGGCTGAAATTCTCTAATTGCCTCAATGATGCATTTACTATAAAAGGCTTTTCAAACTGGAAGCATTCAGGAGTGATGATACATCTTTGACCCAAAAAGAGGCCATCCTAAAATGGCTTCACTACACAAGAAAGCATCTGTGACTACACAGATTCTGGCAGGAAAACAAAAACAGCAAGCACAAGCAAAAGAGGCATTTATAAAAATCCTTGAAAACATTTAGTTACTGTACCATTCAGGCTCAGTACAGATGATTACTGAGACTGCGAGCAAGAGAAAGTGCAATATTGGAATCTTGGTTACAGAGTCGAGATAAATATTGCTCACATGAGATACAGAATGAAGCTCTTGACATAATGTCCTCAGCAGTTACTAGAGCTTCAGAAATACCAAGTTTTTAAGTATAATAGTACAACTGATGTCATCAAAGGGACAAAATTCAATTGTGATGAGACGTGTTTCACATGACTTTGCTCTTCATGAGGATTTCATGGGGATTTATGAAAACCCAACTAAAGCCAGTATCAAATCAATGATTAAGGATGCTCTCATTCAGTTTAATCTAGCCCTTTCACACATGGAGGTCACTACAGTGGACAGCTATTTAAAAGTCATTATTTTCTATGTGGGTAGGTTTTACTGTTATTGATGCATGACAGCCTTTTAAGGGGACGTTACCAAAGAACCCTCTATCGTGTCACCATGTGGCCAATTAATTGCAAATGCAACAAACCATATGGTGAACCAACATGGAAGATGGAAGGTCAGAAACTCCACCTGTTTTGGGGACTTCCGTAAAATCCTTCTACAAAAAAGCATTTTTGCATGTAAATAAAAATTGAGCCCAAAAAGGAACGTCTCAGGAGCAATATAATTGTTTTGTTGCTCAAGTATTGATTTTCTGTAAGTAGTAAATTATCACTAATCAGATGTCCACTAAAATGAACATCATGAATTTTAGGGATATTTCAACTACCGAATGTATTTTTTACTCCATATTTTGGAGAAAATACACCTTTGAGAACTCCTCCTCTCCTCCGGGAGTCCAGCAACCTGTGCACATATAGACCAGGTGCACATATAGAACACTGGCTGAGACCTCATCCAGTGGACCAGGAACAACTGGTTTAAGAAGGAAGACATGGAACGAGTTACTGACTCGATACTGACTACTGACAAGGTAATTCTAGTAATTCAGACCTGTTCACTAGCCTAACATTGTGAACAGGTAGAGCATGAGGCTACGAACTTGTGAATATCACCTTATATATTATCCCACCAGTACCTACCAGAAATAGAGAGTAAAGAGTTTTGCCAGGGTGACCAGAAGACAGAGAGGAGAGAGCCCAGGAAATAATATGATCACCGAATTAACTAGGGACGAATTTTATAAGGACCCAGTTCAGGTACTGTTACCGTTTCTAATGCCTTATCAATATCCTCATCTACCTCCCAACGTGCTGCAATAATTTCAAGTGGCAAGATGCTCTCTGGGGTTTTCTCAATAAGAGTTTCCTCACTAAATTCTTCCTCGCTCGCTTTCCTCACTCGTGACAAAGCATCAGCCTTGGTATTAGATGTACCAGGTTAGTATGTGATGGAAACGATTGAAAAACCAACCAACGAGCCTGTCTGGGATTAAGCCTCTAGCATCTACCTCCAGCACAAAGGCTTTAGTAGGGTCTGGATGTTTGAGAATGGGTGCGAAGGTAAAGGCTGACTTTAATGATTTAAAATTCCTTTCAGCTTGGGAGTTAAAGACAAGTTGTTTCGCATTACCTTTGAGAAGAGCCATTAATGGAGCTGCGATGCTACTATAGTCACAAATGAATCTACGACAGAAATGAACAAATCCAAGAAACCGCTGTAAACCTTTCACAGGGACTGGACTGATAAAGTGCCCTAGAAAGGACATGGACTGCAGATGAAATTTACTTTTCTCACCCTTAACACAGAGATGATTCTCTAATAATCTGGCTAAGGCCTGACAGACATGACTGATGTGTGTAGGGATATATGGAGAGTATCATCAATGTAGGCTATGACAAATGTACCCAATGTATCTCTTAGAACGTCATTAATGAAGGCTTGGAAGATGGAAGGAGCATTCGACAGGCCAAATGGCATGACTAAATACTCATAGTGCCCCCTAGTGGTGATAAACATGGTTTTTCACTTGTTCCCCTCTTTGATTCTAACAAGGTTGTATGCACGCAAAGGTGTAATTTAGTAAAAATGGCATCTCTAAGTTGAGTCCTCCATCCTTTTTCTTCACAAAAAAGAATCCCTCAGCTGCAGGTGAGGTAGAGGGACGAATTAACCTCTGAGCTAAAGCCTCCTGTATATACTCCTCCATAGCTCTCTCCTTCACTTGAGTAAGGGGGTAAACTGTAGATCTAGGGGGAACAGCGCCCTCAAGCAGTTCAATCAAGCTATCATTTTCTTGATGAGGAGGAAGTTCAGTGGCTTTACTCATAGTAAAAATGTATCGAAGGTCCTCATATATAGAGGGTGTGAGGACAGGAAGGTCTGAATTAGGCCCCTCAATTGATGTAGACATCAAAGCTAGACTGGGTAACTCTAGGCATTGTTCATGACATGAGGGGGACCATCTAAGGATCTCACAATCTGACCAGGAGATGTTGGGGTTATGTTTATGTAACCAGGGAAGTCCTAGAATAACTGAGTATGCTGATGAGTTTAGCACGAAAAAGCCAATCTCCTCCTTGTGGAGAGCACTGATATACACGGTGACTGGCTTGGTAAGTGTGTCAATAATCCCTTCTCCAACTGGATACCGCACTGCATGGGTTCAGTCTGCACTGAGTCCTTGATTGAGACACCAACAGGGGAAACCTGGGAGGCAGTAGCTCCTTGGTGCTGGGCAGTTGTGGTATGATGTGAGCTGGTGATCTTGGCAGGTTTAAGCAGGTCAAGACATATAGCTAAAGTGCTAAGGTCTTCAAGCAAGAGATCATTGTCCTTACACATTATCTCTTATCCACTCCCAGTGGCTGGCTTGCTAATGGGAAAAAACATTAGTAACAGGAGGCGGAGAAGCAGATGGATTGATGGCTACTTCTCTAGACTCACCAGTATTCAAATTCTGTAAGTCAGTAGTAATGTCTTTTAGGTTGCTGGCAATTGAGGTCAACTGTCATTGTTGCTCACTCTACTGTTGTGTAGGATTGAGTATCTCCTTGATATCTGCTGTCTGCATTCTGGCAAAGTATTCTGTAATTCTGGGTTGACTAACCAGACACTCACAGCTAAAATAAATTGGAAGGTTTATTAAAAGGAGAATTCACCAAAGGAACAGGATTTACACAAGACCAGGTCAAAAACAGGGCAGCTAAACAAGAGGGCTCAGGCAAAAGTCGAAGTAGAGAAACAAATGAGGGTTGAAACCAAAAAGCCAAAACACAGTTAAACTGAGCCAAAGAGTTTAAACCAAAAAACAACAACAGAAGACAGAACACGGTCATAACAGGAAAATGACAAAACACAAGAAAGGCTGAAAGAAACAAACAGGTATATTTACATAGGCAAACAGGTGACCATAATCAGTACTCAGGTGATGGGAATCTGCTGGCTGAATGCTGATTGGCTGGCTGAGTCACATGACAAACTGAGGAGTCTTGGAAATGAACACATGGGAGGACTAGACCTCATGGATCAGTGCGTCTCAATGTATCCCCATAGACGCAAAAACAAATGGTAGTGCATCCGAGTGTTCTTTCATTTTTTGGATGTGGTCGTCGTGAATGCCAGGAAAAAAGGATCTTCTGTGCTAATTAGTGCTGGTTCTCTGTTGAGACATGCAAAAGAGGAAGACCCAGTGGGACCCCACCTCCTTTGAAGCAAAGAGCAGTGTCCAAGGTACCCCCTGAAATCAGATTTGGGCCTGGAAACCAATGGCCCCAGCTCACCAAAGCAAAAAATGCCTGCAGGTGCCATGATGCTGCATGCAGTGTCTTGTGCCTTTGAGCCCTGGCTGCTTTGCTAACTTCCATCATACGTAGACTTGATGTACAAATCAAGAACACTCAAGACAGGAACATGTTTTTTTGTTTTTTTGGTCTTAAGCATTTCTGAAGACTCATACTTAGTTAACACACACGGTAGTGGACTACAGTTCATGTTTTTTATTCTAGCCAGACCAGTATATGTTAAAACGTGATAGCACAATATTTGTTCTACAGCATTAAAATTCCCATTTTACTGTACTCCATTGCACAGCTTACTCTCTGAATTTGTCTGTACATGATTCTGTACAGTCTGTTTCACTTGTTTGAGATGCCACTGAACAGAGAAATAAGTGGATTCATGACAGCTACTGCAAAATGAGAGGATGCCTTCACTCAAGCTCAGCGAGAGTTGATGACAGAGAATGGAGAAGCCCATTCAGCTACTTCCAAAAAACTTAGTAAGCTTAACACAACAAGGTGGGCAGAGTGTGTGAAGGCAGTGAGTGCACTACTCCACCACTACAAAACTTCCCTGGGTATTTGCTCATCAGACAACACTGATTCTGGAAGTAAGGCAAGTGGTCTACAAAAGGTGCTTTCAAGCTTCAGGTTTTTCTTCTGCCTGATGTTGAATGAGAAGATCTTGGAGCCTTAATTCCATACTGCAAAGTCCTCAGCTGCCTCTTAGCAAGGCAAAAACAGCAGCTTCTGGGACAACAAAGATTCTTATATCTTTTCATAACACACAGGTTTTGCAGTGCTTTGGCAGGACTGTTTGAGAAAATCAGCAATGTCAGCAAGCTTCAGATATGACAGGTTACTCGTCCACCAAGAAAGTCTGCCTGTACAGCCCACAGGTTCAGTAAAACTGAAGAATTCTACAGACAGAGATATTATGAGATGATCGATGCACTGATTACCCAGATTAAGGTGAGTTTGAAATTTTATCAAGCTATAGAGAACCTGATCATCGCTGCCACAAAGTCAGATGGGTGGTCTTAGCAAGACTTTGAGAATGACACAAGTCACTTCACAGACATTGGTGCTTTACACCTGTAAAACCAACTGAATGTCTTGACTGAGCTGATGCAAAACCAGGAAGCAATTACAATACATCATGTAATCAATGAAATAGAAGGCCTTGGGCAAGGTGGTCAGCTCTACGATGAAGTTGGCAACTTATCCACCAGTTAGGAGTCAAGTGCAAGTTTATTGCTAGTAAGATCAGGAGAGTGGAGCAAAAGAGCCAGGCAAAGCCAACCATTTTAGAATGGAACAAAAGTAGACAGTCCCCAAAAACACTAGACAGAAATGGTCAAGAGACAATATACCGAGTCCAAGACAACTATAATGCTCCAAGAGGACACAGCTCAGAATAGCAAGGAGGATAACCACACAAGACTTTGCAAGACCAAGCTGAAAACACAGGGTATAGATACTAAACAAAATGGCTTCTGACTAAACTCAGGTGCATGATCTGATAGTATTCAGGTGATAGTGACCTCTGCTGGCATGGAGGGGCGTTGTCAGCAGCAGATGTGACAGACCACCACCCCCCACACCCCACAATTGGCGGCCCCCAGGCACCATGTCCTCTGTGACATGGGATACCACTCGGGGGCAGGACGGCCCGGATCATCCCTATGAAAATCTGCTATTAAGGAAAGGTCAGGTATATCTTCAGAAGGAACCATTCAACTGCGAATGACACCCTGAAGTAGAGGATAGCGGTACTTGACAGTGATCGCTTTCAAACCCCTATAATCTATACAAGGACATAACCCACCATCCTTTTTTTCAATGAAGAAGAAGCTGGCTGCAGCAGGGGAGGTAGAGGGATGAATGTACCCCAATTTTAGTGCTTCATCAATATACTCTTCTAAAGCCTTGGTCTCTGGTTGTGACAAAGGATAAATTCTATTCTTAGGGGGTCATGTTCCTGGCAACAGTTCAATAGCACAATCTTCTGGTCGGTGTGATGGTAATTTACCAGCTTGCTCAGATGTGCTCATGACACAGTTTTCTGCTCTATGTCCACACAGTACTGACATGTGAAAAACAATGCATACAATAGTGCATAAACTGCACAGACACTAGATTAAACCTTTAAACTCAGAGGACTCAGCAAGTCTACACTTCTACACTTCTGTTTCTTAGTTCTCATAATTTACTTTTCAATATGGCTGATTTGGCAACTACTGAGTGCTGGATGTCAGGCTGTAGAGAGGAAAGCTGCAAACTGAGTTGTGTCTCAATTCAACAGGTTTAGATACATATTCACTGTGTTTAGTCCTTGAGTGATGGTGTAAATTGTTGGGTTTCAAAGCTTTATTTGAAAAGACCCAAAAGACCCATGAGCAATTAGCACAGAGCACTAGTTACTCAGTTTCAGTTCTGAAGCCCAGAGCTACGCGTTCAATGCTGTATTTCCTTCGTTTCAGTTATGCTTGTTCTGAAAGCATAACTAGCTAGCAGTTTGCCAGAACAATCAATGTGCTTGATCTGCTGTCAAACGTGAGTTTGGTTAAATGTCTGTGTTGGAACAATTTTTTGCGGTAAACAAACCTGATTGCTAACAGCCCTTCGGCAGTACCACCACAGCCCACTGGGAGATCGCAGCCAAGGTTGAAGACCACATTTGTATATGTTTAAATCAAAAAAAACTGTTGGTTGAGGATCTAATTGATTTTTCCATGATGGCTTAATTGAGTATTATTTGTTTGTTGATGTACACTGGTCCCCTCAATCCCCCTGAGCACTGGTCAGAATGTTCTTATTATTAATGTGTTATAATGTTCATTTGATTTTAGGTGGTGATTCTGAATAAGTTTTAGAGAATACACTGTAAAAAGTGGCTCATCAGATCTACTTATTAATTTAATTCATGTGGTAACAAGCAATTGAACTAGTTTTATTCAACTAAAAAAAACTACATCGATTGAAAGAATCGTTCATTCAAAGTGTTTATTAAGTGTAACAGTGGAGGCAAGGAGGCGGGATGCAAATGCAAGTTGCTTTTATTCAAATTAGAATTAGAGTCCAGAATCTGAGTAGAAGAAGATTGAAAAGCGGACGAGTCGAACAAACTACAAGAAGAAAGCAAACAAGAGACAAGGGAACATCCACAAATACATCCAGAATGCAAGACCAAGACTGAACCAACACAGGGGTATAAATACACTGAGAGAAAATAAGAAACACCTGGGACTAATGAGGGGCGGAGCACAGACAGGTGGAGCAGATAACAAGGGGGCAGGACCAGGGAGGAGACACAGAACAACAACAACAAAAGCACATGGTATAAGAAAACAAAAAGGCACATGGCTACAACAGAGGGGAAGAAACAGACACTGAGAGGGACAAAGAAAGAATCCGTGACATTAAAGTTGGATAAAACTAGTTAATCTACTTGTTACCACATGAAGTAAAGTTTTTAAGTAGATCTGATGAGTCACTTTTTACAGTGTAATGGAACAGAGTATTTGTCTATGTATAGTCAACACTAGTATAAACATTATTTTCACAGCCTAAATCTAATTCAAGTTTTGTCCTTTGGTGAAGAACAGGCTCTGTTTATAATCTTATTCTCTATAGGGGACTCACCTGAAATGTTAGGGAAGTTTAAAAAAAGATTGCCCAGTAACTAATTTGTGACATTATAATACAGGCTTTCAAAATGGAGATTTTTTAAGTGGTTCATGACTTTAGTCTTCCATTGGATGGTCATAACATCTAAAGTTTGGTAAATTTAAAGCTGAGCAAGAAGGGCTTGTAGCGATTTTAATTCTAGGAGCCTTCCTTTGCCAGAAGTCTTAAAAAATATTTGGGAATCTTCAAGGGGATGTACCAAAACGAATAATTCAGCCTAGATAGTGTATTCACTTTGTATTCACTTTGACAGTTTTTGCTTGACCTATAAGAGACATTCACTTCAACAGATCTTTCTTGATTTGGTCTGCTTCATTTTACTAAACATCTAAAACCACATTAGGTCTTGAATGAAGTTATCCTGAAAATTGGGAAGACCTCTTTTTGGATAAATGTAATCGGTGTGGTGTAATTCCCAACAGATGGAAAGAGAGCTTAGGTGAATTCTGATGGGTTACTAAGATATACTATTACATCATTGATCTTCAGAGACAGTGTATGATCTGAAGGGCCAAATGTGATACCAGAAATTACTGAGTCAGCTTGAGGTCTTACTACTAATGCAAACAGTTCTATGGCTATTGCAAACAGCAATGAGAGCATTGGCAACTAATAGACCAGGGCTTTCCTATCTTTTTCATGCCAGGACCCCCATGTATAGGCAGTGTCTGAGGTCTAGAATTTAATAAAGTTGAATAAAACATAAACCTGTCTAAAAAGTTCTTGAGCTTTCGGTCAACTTTATTAAATATTAATGCTTTTTCAATATAAATGCAGCAACAAAACTTAATTAAAGGAAGAAACATGCATAGGTCTACACTGTTTCATACCTAGTGATACTGTGGAATTCTGTGAAACAATAAAGTTAGTCCTGTATTTATATTTAATCCATTTGTTAGTGTTGCTCTTGTTGCAAAGATCACTGGTGCTTCACTGGGACATACTGTAGAAACAGAGTGGGTCCTGCTTCTGATCTAAAATGTGCCACATTTAGTTCTGCTCCGTGGCTGCTGGAACAATGGGGGCAAGTGCCCATTTGACCCACCACTTTTCAGAGTACTTAGAAAAAAAAAGAATATCCTCCACTCTCGCTAACTACATGGACCACTGACCTATAGGCATGAACATACAGACAGTGAAACTCAGCAGCAGCACCAATTAAAATCTCTATTACGGCTGGGGGCGGGACATTGCCCAAACTGTGAGTGTTTAGTTAGAGGACTGCTGCAGCTCACTAATCCAGAAGGCTTTTATTTACTGTGATGCACAAACTAATATTTATGCACTTGCTTAATATATTGATGACATGAAATTTGCTAAATGCCGGGTGAAGTGTTTCTTAGTACTGCCTTGCTAAGCTGTGATTTGTGTTGTTCTTTAGAAATGTTAGCAAAGTTAGCTATTTGAGCAAAGCCCCATGAACCCTGCAGGGTCAAAACAGCAGAACACTGACACTGTTCACATAACCAGTTTTTCATGTTACTACAAACCAGATTCCACAAAAGTTGGGACTACATTTGAAATGCTAATAAAAACAGAAAGCAGTGATGAGTAAATTCTGTTTGACCTGATTAAAAAAGTACAAAAACACAATATTTGATGTTTATCTTTTGAACTTTATTGAGTTTTTTTGGTAAATGCATGATCTTTCCAAATATAAACCCAATTCCAAAAAAGTTGGGACAGTAGACAGTAGGTAAAATGCAAGAAAAAACAGAAAGCAGTGATTTGTATATCTTCTTTGACCTGTTATTCTTATGACCATCTCCTTGATTCTACACTCATTTTCCATTTTATCAGCTCCACTTACTATATAGGTGCACTTTGTAGTTCTACAATTACAGACTGTAGTCCACCTGTTTCTCTGCATACTTTGTTACTCCCTTTTACCCTGTTGTTCAGTGGTCAGGACCTCCATGGACCCTCACAGAGCAGGTACTATGAAACTGCAACACTGTATTGTATTGCTGAAAACATATACATACATACATTCTAAGTGTGTGGCCTGGACTGGACCTGCATATTGTAAAACAGATAGCAACACTAGCCATTAGTCCCACATCACTGCAAATTGTAATAGTCCAGTCATTAAAAACAACCATGGAAGAAAGTTGAAGTAAGTTTAGCTAAATCCGTCCACATAACTAGCAATACATACATAGTAGTACTATTATATAATATCATAGTAATTTGAATTGTTCAAGATTGTTATACATATTGAATAACTGTTTATAAGCATATTATGGAAAGACATAAACATATACCCCTGCCTTATAGTTTTATATTGGTTACTGAATACATGGTATTTAAAAGCCTTATGATTAATACTAGAATAATAAGCATAAGAATCAAGGTGTTAAATGATGTCAACAAATGAAAGAAAAGTTGCTGTTTTGATTAAGCCATATTAACAAGGGGCCACTGCAGCTACACAAATGTAGTTTCTGTGGAATGCATGGAATTTGTGGAGCTCCTTGTATATGTCAGCTGACTGTTAAGTGTTCTGCACCGGCTGAAGCAAATTGGAAACCATTCTTTCAAAGTCTTAATGACTAATGTCCTGAACCTCTGCCCCAAAAAGGCGTAGATGATGGGGTTGAGGCAGCAGTGACTGAAGGCAATGGTTTCAGTCCATTGCATGGCCAGGCCCAGGTCACGCAGCCATTCGCAGGTTTCCATGTATCCTGAGTAATGAAGAAAGTACATGAATATGACCACGTTGTAGGGTGTCCAGAAGAGAAAGAAAACTATGATCAGGACCAGCATGAGCTTGATGGCTTTGTGCCTCTTCTTAGACTTCATAGCAGCCAAGGTGGGGATGATCTGAGAGTAGCAAAACCCCATGACTGTGAGGGGGAGGACCAAGCCAAGGATGTTCAGCTCCATGTAGATGACCAACCTCCATGTGTTGTTAGGATATTCTGGCATGCACAATCCATTTGACTCATTCCTCCCTTGAGAGAATATGATGGTTGGGAGAGAAGCGCCCAGGCTGAGTGCCCACATAAACAAGACCAATGCTATGCCCACGCTCACTGACTGGCGCTTAAAAAAAAGGGAGGTATGGGCATGGACAGTTACAAGATAACGATCCACCGTCATGAGCAGCATAAAGAAGATGCTGCCGTAGAAGCCTAGCATGTAAAATGCGGTCACAGCTTTGCACATGGAATTCCCAAAGATCCATATGTTGGTGGCAGCGTAGTGGGCCCAGAACGGCAGAGATATGAGAAACAGCAGGTCAGACAGTGCCAAATTGAAGAGGCACACATCCATCATGTTCGATTTCCGGTAGTATTTGGCAAGGACACACAACACCAGGCCATTGCCAATTAAACCCACGATGAAGACCATGCTGTAGAGGGTTGGGAGGAAGACTTGGCTGAAGTCCCTTACATAGTTATTGTTGCAGGGTGTGAAATCGTCCCCAGTATAACTGTAGTAACTGTCCGCTGTTTAGAAAACAAACAAACAAAATCTCATTATCACACATGTATATATAGTTATATTTTTTGGTTAAGTTTTCTTTTCACAAGATTTAACCACCCAAGAAACATTTGGATGAACGTTGAGCATTTATCAGTGTTTTTCAGGATGAAATAAATGGTTCTGTGCATCTGTGTTAAAAACTGAATTGAAAGTATTGGAAGTTCTTCAGGTAACACATAACATGTCAACAACTTATAACAACTTATTTTTATATGTTAAAATATTGAATTGTATTTACCTATGATTATTCCAAATTTACATCATTGTCTATCAACATTCTCTGCATCGTGCTCTTTCAATGATACTTAGGCCTATTTATGGGACCATCTCTCTCAAGATAAATCCAAAGCCTTATTACCCTGAACTGGATACATGGTAAAAACTATCCAGCTTATGTAGCCACTTTACCTGAAAAAGACAATTATAATTCCTTCCACTTCAGAAGATCTTTCTTTCAGAAGTCCCCCTCCCCCATATTTAATTGAAAATAGTACAGCAGACAAAGTAGTAGCCCAAATATATGCCCATCTTGAATTTGATGCCAGAAACACATTTCAAAAAAGTTGGGACAGGGCAACAAAAGACTGGTAAAGCTGTGTAACGCTAAAAAAAACAACTTGTGGAACATCTCACAATTAATTAGATTATTTGGCAGCAGGTCAATAACGGGATTAGGTTTAAAAAGAGCATCCCGGAGAGTCTTTCAGAAGTAAAAATGGGAGGATTTCACCACTCTGTGAAAGACTGCACGGGCAAATAATGCAACAATTCAAGAATATCATTTCTCAATGTAAAATAGCAAAGAATTTTGGGATTTCATCATCTATGGTACATCATATCATTAAAAGATTCAGAGAATCTGGAAAAATCTCTGGATGCATGGGACAAGGCCGAAAACCAATATTGTCTGGCCGTGATCATCAGGCCCTCAGGCAGCACTGCATTAAAAACAAACACAATTCTGTAGTGGAAATCATTGCATGGGCTCAGGAACCTTTCTGAAAATCAATTGTCGGAGGTATATGCTTCCTAAAAGCTTTAGGGACGAGCATAGTGTTTTGTTTAATGTATGTGCATAATTTTTGAAATGTATATGGTTAAATGTTATGTCAATCCAATTGCTTTATCTTAATGCATTGGCTTTGATACTATGCAAAGTTTTTCACTGAGGTCACATGTGATGTGCAGATGGTTTTTTTTTCCTTAAGGAAACGAGGGAGCCGCACGGTTTTCTGACGCGTCGTTGTGTCCTAGTGCTGTGGACTGAATTTAGATATGAGAACATGTAGAACTAAGACACACATCTGTTGAGCTGTATTTTTTTGCTTTGCACCTGAAATGGAGTAAGAAAGTCAAGAACTGTATCGAAGATTTGTGTGATTCGTGTGGATAGGCTACCAGTGTTGGACACGCGTCAGTTACGCGGCTCAGCCTTTACTTTCGATTTGAAACCCCACTACATCAATGTCTGTGCACATAGTTTGTTATTGCAACTACGAGTTAAAATGCAAAAAGAAACCATATATAAACAGAATCCAGAAACCCTGCCGCCTTCTCTGGGCCCAAGCTCATTTAAGATGGACTGAGGCAAAATGGAAAAGTATCCTTTGGTCTAACAAATCAAAATTTGAAATTGTTTTTGGAAATCATGGTCATCATGTCCTCCAAGCTAAAGAGGAGAAGGACCATTCGGCACCTATGGGAGTGCATTAGTGTGCATGGCATGAGTGATCTACTTAGGAGCAATGTATGCTGTCATCCAGATGATCTTTTTCAGGAAAGGTCTTGCTTCTTTCAGCAAAATAATGCCAAACCACATTCTGCATGTATTAGAATAGCATGGTTCCATAGTAAAATAAAAGAGTCCAGGTGCTAAACTGGGCTGCCTGCAGACCAGTCCTGTCACCCAATGAAATCTTACATCATGCAAGAACACAAAAACATCTCCTTAGTTCCCAAATGCTTAAAGTGGTGTTAAAAGAAGAGGTGATGCAGATGCAACACATTGGTAAACATGACCCTGTCTCAACTTTTTGAAACATGTTGCTGGCATCAAATTCAAAATGGGCAAATATTTTTTCAAAAAACAAAAAAAAAATAATTTTAAATATTTGATATGCTGTCATTGTACTATTTTAATAAAATATGGGGTTTAAATGATTTGCACATCATTGCATTCTGTTTTTTTTTTACATGTTGCACAGCAAAACTTTTTTGGAAATAGATCTACTAATATATCACTGGTGTAAATTTTGTAAATAAGTGGACTGAAGCAGGTGATGACTGTGGAAATAATGTTGAGAACTTCATTTAAATCAGTAAATTTCATGAAACATATTATCATCATCATCATCATTAACCGCTTAGTCCAGATGTGCTCTCGGTAGCAGTTGGGAGAGCAGAGAATCCCAGATAACCCTGTCCCCCGCAACTTCCTCCAGCTCATTCCCAGGGACCCCAAGCTGCTCCCAGGCCAACTTGGAGATATAATCCCTCCAGCGGGTACTAGGATGACCCCGGGGTCTTGTCCCAGTAGGCCATGCCTGGTACACCCCCACCGGGAGGCGTCCAGGGGGCATCTGGATCAGATGCCCAAACCACCTTAACTGGCTCCTCTCAATGCGGAGGGGTAGCGGCTCTACTCCAAGCTCCTCCCAGATGACCAAGCTCCTCACCCTATCAAGTAGAGTGTAGCCCACCACCCTGTGAAGAAAGCTCATTTCCGCCGCTTGTATTCGCGATCTCATTCTTTTGGTCATTACCCACAGCTCATGACCATAAGTGAGGGTTGGGATGTAGACGACCGTTAAACAGAGAGCTTCAACTTATGGCTCAGCTCCCGCTTTATCACTACAGTCTGGTACAGTGACCGCATTACTGCTGCCGCCTGTCCCAGCCTGCGGCCAACCTCATGTTCCCTCTTCCCATCACTCATGAACAAAACCCCGAGATACTTTCCCCTTACCTGGAGTGGGCATGCCATCCTTTTCCGGGCTAGGACCTTGGACTCAGACTTGGAGGTGCTGATCCGCATTCCAACTGCTTCACGCTCGGCTGCAAACTGCTCCAGTGAGCGCTGGAGGCATCCATGCGATCCAGCCAAAAGAACAACATCATCTGCGAATAGCAGAGATGCCACCCTCCGGCCTCCACACATAATGCCCTCCTGACCTTGGCTATGCCTTGACACCCTGTCCATGAATATCATGAACAGGATTGGAGACAGGGCACAACCCTGGTGGAGTAGAACGCTAACACTGAAGGAGCCCGACTTAATGCCGAGTATATGAACCCAGCTCTCACTCCGGGAGTACAGAGATTGAATGGCCCGGAGTAGTAGCCCCGGCAGGACCTCCCACAAGATATCTTGGGGAACACAGTCGTAAGCCTTCTTCAAGTCCACAAAACACATGTAGCCTGGGTTGGCAAACTCCCATGCCCCCTCAACAATCTGAGGTTCAACTATCGGTCGAAATCTCCTTTCCAGCACCTTGGCATAGGTGCTGGAAAGGAGACTGAGCAGTGTGATACCACAGTAGTTGGCACACACTCTCCGGTCCCCTTTCTTAAAAATAGCGACCACTACACTAGTCTGCCAGTCCAAGGGTAATGTTCCTGAGGCCCATGCAATATTGTAGAGGCATGTCAGCCTCACAATACCCAGAGCCTTAAGCATCTCCGGATGAATCTCATCCACCTCCGGTGCCTTGCTACTGAAGAGCTTGCCAACTACCTCAGTGACCTCCACCAGGGAAATGGAGCTTGACACACCAGAAGCCTCTGGCCCTGACTCCCGTGAGGGAGGCATGTCTCCTGGATTAAGGAGTTTCTCAAAGTGTTCCTTCCACAGACCGGCAATATCCTCATTTGAAGTCAGAGTTTCTCCACCCCTGCCAAATACAGCTTGGGCAAAGCCACCCTGACTGCTCCTGAGTTGCTGGACAGTTGTCCAAAACCTCCTCGAGGCACACCGAAAGTCTTTTTCCATGGCCTCACCAAACTCCTCCCATGCCCTGGATTTTGCTTCTGCCACTGTTGCCGCTGCCACCTTTTTTGCCTGTCGGGACCTATCTGCTGAGTCAGGAGTCCTCTGGGCCATCCAGTCCCAAAAGGCCTCTTTCTTCAGCTTGATGGCCTCCCTCACCACCGGTGTCCACCAGGGGGTTACCGCCCTGACAGGCACCCACAAGCTGTTGGCCACAGCTACGCCTGGCAGCTTCCACAATGTAGGTTTTGAACAGGGTCCATTCAGACTCCATGTCCCCCACCTCCTCCGGGATATGAGAAAAGCTCTCCCGGAGGTGGGAGTTAAAATCATTCCAAACAGAGGCCTCCGACAGTCGTTCCCAGTACACCCTCACTATTCGCTTGGGCCTACCGGGTCTGACCATGAGTCTTCCCTGCCATCTGATCCAACTCACCACCAGATGGTGATCAGTTGACAGCTCAGCACCTCTCTTCCCTCGAGTGTCCAGAACATATGGTCCCAAGTCAGATGAAATGACAACAAAGTCGATCATTGACCTTTGACCCAAGGAGCTCTGGTACCATGTACACTTATAAACATCCTTGTGTTCAATCTTGGTGTTCATCATGGGCAATTCATGCCTAGCACAGAAGTCCAATAACAATTTACCATTTGGGTTTAGATCGGGCAGACTGTTCTTCCCAATCACGCCTCTCCAGGTCTCCCAGTCATTGCCAACATGAGCATTGAAGTCTCCCAGTAAGACTATGGAGTCTGTAGGCGGGGCCCTTTCCAGAACCCCGCCCACTCGCTTCAAGAAGGCCGAATACTCCGACCTGCTGTTTGGTGCATAAGCACACACAACAGTCAGAGTTTTCCTCTCTGCGATTTTAATTCGCAGTGATGTTATGACTATGTGCACATCTGTGCACATCAACATTAAAGGAAATCTAGCAACATGCATAAGTGATGGTGTAGGGCATCCTGAATGGGATTATGAATATATGGATCACTGTCTGGTGACATGGAGTAAAATGAAAATTGAATGGGATAAACATGTCACCCCTAAAAGGACAACAAAGTTGAACAAATAGGCTAAGTCAAGTATTAATGTATTAACTTCAAAGAACTCCCCTGGTCTTTTCAGCTCCTCCTCTAGCATACAAGGCTGCTAATGACAGAATTTGTGTTACTGAAAACATCTTGACTTCAGGGTCGAGTAAAACCAACACTAATTCTGCTGCTAGTTTTCATCCTGACTCTGATTCTAATTCTGATGTAGAGGATATGACGGCCCATAATTCACAGTAGCAGAATATTGCTGCACTTTTTTCCATTACTGGCCACAGCACCTAATCTTACTTTAATAAAACAGACTGTTTCCAGTCTTCTATCCCTACGCCAACCACACACATTTGCTGATTCACGGTTGAAAATGACTTGTTACTCCCAGCTCTCAGGTCCAGATTACAGAATGTCAAAATAATCAGCAGAAGGAGCAAGGGGCATGTCATTATCATGGAAAAGAGGGGCATTGGATCAGAGAATGTAGAAAGAAGTGCTCTGATGAAAGTCAATCTCAAAAAACATTTTAGACTCAGACGGAGGGCCCTAAAACACACACCGGACAACCTGTTGTCTGGAAACCGATGAAGGCATACAGAATGCACCCCAAGTTGTTGAAGATGCACCTAGTTTGACAATGCTTTCTAAGACATTAACTCTTGTTTCTGGTGATATACCTCTTATGGAACTGTTTGTAGATGGCAAAAGGTTTAATTTTCTTGTAGACACTGGAGCAATATTTTCTTCAATTAGTGGAAATTAATATAATGGGCCAGTGTCAGGCACCACGCAGGTACCAATTTCATGTTCAAAAACACCTCAGCTGTCAGTAACCTGTCCAAATGATTGGGGGATCTCCTTTTAACACAAGTTTGTCATAATTCCAGATTCCTGATTAAACCTGCTGGGTCGTGATGTTATGGCCAAATTGCGTTTATCCCTTTCTTTTGATGGCGAGTAAATGGTGGTGTCCAATAAGCGTAATTGTACTCTTTCTGTTGATGAGGGAGCCGTAAGCACATCATTGAAAATCCCAATATATCTGCAAGACATTCCTAAATCATTATGAGCAGAATATAGAAGGACCAAGTGGGTCTATTAAATTGTGAACCGTACAAAGCCCATTTGTCAACAACAGCCAGTGTGCTGCAAGAAATACCCTTTGTCTAGAGAAAATGAGGAAGGAATTTAGGGGGTGATACAGTCACTGATGAAACAAGGCTTCATCGTTGAAACAACATCTCCATACAACCTGCCAATAAATCCTGTTTGCAAGGTGGATGGTAGAGGTTGGAGATTTACAGCGGGTAAATTAAGTTGTTATCCCACATGTGCCAATTGTGCCATTTTTAATAGATTTCTAGTAATACACACACATTTAATTGTTGTAGACTTGTGTTCAGCCTTTTTCTGCATCTCAGTCCATGAGGACATTCAGCTTATTTTTGCTTTCAGTTTCAAAGAAGGACAATGCATGTGGCAGCATGCCCTGGATGTGTTGATTCTCCTGCTGTTTTTGCCGCTGCTGTGCACAATTTCCTGGATACTCTCATTTTGCCTGATAGCTGTACTTTGTTGCAGTATGTTGATGACCTGCTACTGACAGCGAAGGATGAGGCCACGTGCAAGACAGGCTCTGTGTGTCTGCTTCAGCATTTAGCTGTGCGTGGTTTCAAAGTTGCTCTTGACAAGCTGCAGTACTGTCAAACCTTTCCTATCTTGGTTTCACTATGTCAAATGGAAGCTATAGAGTTTTAGGCCTCCATCCACAAATAAAGGCATGATGTCTTTTCTGGGACTGATCAATTACTGTTGTGCATGGATTCCTGACTGCTCTTATTATGACAAGATTTGGGAATGTGTTGCAAGTCCGACACTCCTGACATGATCGAATGGGCCACAGAAAAGGCAGAGGCTTTCTCAGTACTGAAACGGTCCCTGTGCTCTGTTCTAGCCATTGGCCTGCCAGTCTTTTCGTATGTACACGCATGAACATTACGAGGTCGCTGCAGGTGTGCTGGCTCAGCAGCATGGGGGCCACATGAGACCTGTTGCATATTTATCCAAAACATTAGATGTAAAGGCATAAGTGCTGCCTGCTTTTTTGCGGGCTGTAGCTGCGGCTGCCCTGGTGGTACTGGATGCAGAAAAAATGATCCTTTCACACCCACTGACATTGTACACTTCACATCAGTTGCTTACTATCCTTAACAGGCACAGGGGTTATGAGAACATTTTGACATGCACTAGCAATTTGTCTATTGAAAACTCGTCACCACAATCTCCAGCATTTCATTTGCATCAAATGTTGTCTCTCTTTGATTCTGAATTTCTGCCTGACGCTCACCTCTGTTGTGCTGACATCATAAAAGAGTCTGTCTGTCGGGGGATTTGTTGTTGTCGCCATTAGAGCACTGTAAAAAGGGTTTTGTAGATGGCTCATGCTCCAAGCGCTGTGATGGTGTATTTTTATGTGTATGTCAACTTCCTAATTTGGTAACTAAGGCACACTCGCTTCCTTATTAGTCAGCACAGGTGGCAGAACTTGTGGCCCTCGTTAGGGCATGTACTCTATTTAAAGATCGTACCATCAGCATCCTGACCGACGACAGCAGGTATAGCTGGGGCGTGGCTCACGATTCTGGGGACATCTGGTCCCAGCGCAGGTTTCTCACAGCTGACGGGAAACCAGTCTCTCACTCCACACTGACTTCTGATTTATTACATGCTTGCACTTTATCCGGGAGACTGGCTACCATCAAAGTTAAGGCCCACGAGTCCCCTAGTTCGGGAGAGGAAGCAGCTGGTAATTTTATAGCAGATGCTGTTGCCAAATGCTGCCAAAAATGGCCCACCGTGTTCATACATTAGTCAACAAAATTGTTCTTTTTCAGTTTTCTCTCATCCATTGTCTACTGATCCTAGCCTTATTGACATCGCCATCATATGAGAAAATGCCTCACAGGTAGATAAGGACTATTGTAGTAAGTGTTCTGATGGTATTTTGACATGTCCTGAGGGTCACATAGCACTGCCAAAATCTTGTTTGCCTTTCCTGCATTTCATGGTATTTCACATGTTGCATGAAGAGGGGTGATTGATAATATTAACAGAAGATACTGCATTCCAGATGTGACAAAAACAACAACGTTGATTTTAGATGCATGTCTGATATGTGCACAGAACCATTGTCTCCTTTTGAGGTGTTC
This sequence comes from Colossoma macropomum, assembly GCF_904425465.1. Lineage (NCBI taxonomy): Eukaryota > Metazoa > Chordata > Actinopteri > Characiformes > Serrasalmidae > Colossoma > Colossoma macropomum. Next base: position 450,266 of record NW_023495014.1, read on the forward strand.
ATGCGATGACCGTTCCCAACACCGTGTGTGTGAGGTAAACCTGCTCCGACGATCAGTGGTGACATGGACACAATTGTGTTTGATTACACAGCTGCCCTGATTGACAAGTTAGCCAGCATACAAGCTAATGTTGATGTTTCTCTCCCTTTACCCACAGACCAACCAACACACCCGTTTAAACCTGGGTTCAGACAACGGGACAAAGGACACCATTTGTTACACAACAGATACACAACTTAAACCCAGCCAACAATGCAACACCCTTCCCCTCACTGAGAACCTAACTATGAAATAAATAATTACAACGTTACCATTTGGGATGGCATTTTATAAGTCTTGGTTTTGTTCTTCAACAAACAGTGCTTTTTATTCCCTCTCCTGAGGATCCACAGCACTACACGGTTACAACTATTACCTGCCTCAACATCCTCGATCCAGCTTATCAGCTCATTTTAAAGCTCTTACATGAAATAGTTACACGCTGCCTGATACTGCCTTTTACTATAAAGCTTTACTTTAAAGCCATGCATGGTGAAAATGGCTATATTTGAGTTGTAGACATTGCAACCCTTGGTTTCTATCACAGCCACTGTAAAGAAATAAGAGTTGGTAAGTTTCTTTACACTGAACTAAATAATCAAAACTGAAAGACATCCACTTATACTTACTCAGTGTTGTGTTGGATGTATGATTCCCAGTCATGTTTATAAGTCCGAGCGCTAACAGTCAAATCAGGGAGGCAGAGCTCTGTGCAGCTTTACAGCATGTGAAGAGACTGAGCTGTAATTTCCTGAGGCGGGCCTTTACCGCACTGACAGCTCAGTGTGTCTACAAAGCCCACTGTGCTAACATAAACATATCCGCCTCAACACAACACACAGTTCATGTCCTGACCAGACAGTTGATGCGGCTGATTTATGTCATTATGTATGAGATTCTTCTGGGACACTTTTTTCCATATTGCACCAACATAACCCTCATTTTCAAATTTTTCCTTGTATGTGCAGAAGTATAGGCACTCCTGGTCATGCTTTTTTTTGATTGTCTAAGTGAAAATAAACATTTTAAAATGGTAGGCCACTGACTATTGTTTGTGAAAAAATAGTGTAAAAAATTATGTGTCTACAGCAAAGAATTCTGTCTTTCTAAGGTAAATGAAATGAATTATAAATTAACTTTACTTAAGTAAAAAAATAATAAAGCCAGTTCTTAATAACTTAATGTTTCCTTACAGACTCAATGAGGTACATCTGCTTTGAACTTGAAACGGGGAGAAAAAGTTATGAGAGGCCAAAATCCTAACTAACCTCTCACACTCACTATCAAGAACGCCTTGGAGTTTGATGGTGAGTGTGAGAGGTTTGATAGGATTTTGGCCTAAACGGCCTCTCATATAAAAAGCCTCTTTAATGACATTGCAACATTTTACAGAAGAAAGCATCTAAAGATGTAAATGAGAAAACAACATATATAATGTATATAGACAAAATAATAATCCTGCCAGGAATATTCAGCAGGACAATCTATTCAAAAGAAAAGTCTATTCAAAGTTCCACTTCTGTCCTTCCACATTTTAAATACACAAACCGAACAACTACACCTGTGTTTGACGTCTTTAAGCGAAAGATACAAAATAGTCCCCAAAGAAGACTTATTTTTTCAGATTTACCACTATTGTACCATCATCAGCATTACTTATGAAAACTCAGAAGACACATGTAGGTTCACTGATGCTTCTGGGTGGTAAATAAAATATATATGTGTTGGAGACATTGCAACGCCTAGTTCCTATCACCGCAACTGTAAAGAAATATGAGTAGGTATTTTTCTTTACAATGCACCATTGGACCTTAAACCACTCTGAATGACTGTGTTTACATGTCAGCCCCTGAATTATGCAGGGATTTTGAGAAATTGGAAGTTCTTTTCAAGATGTAAATCAGAAAACAACTTCATATTAAGATGAAATAATAATCCTAATCATTTTCCAGAGTGAAATCAGTGAAAAATTTGATTCAGAGCCACTATAGTCTTATAATCCATATAAGACTTTTTTCTCTTTGTTAGAGTTGAGAGTAATCGTTTTGGCTACAAGCTATTATTTGAACTGCTGTTGTAAATGTCACCAAGTCTCACTCAGATCTGCTGTTCTTCCCTTGTTCTCTGAGTCCGCTCTGGTGAAATAAAAATACAAACAAAACTTTTTCCCCATTTATAATTCATATCACTTCATCACTTTACTGATATGAATTAGTGATAAACATTCTGCACATTAGAATACTCTATATTCTTCTAACTGATGGGAGTTCCACCCATTTTCAACATTTCTGCATAAGTTAATGGTTAAGAGAATGGTTTGGTGTGAAATGATCCATTAGAGAAACCTGTGGAGTCTGAATTGTTCACGGTGGTGGTGATAGGAACCGGATGTCTAACTCTGAAAGCTCCCTCATGGTAAGTCATTCAATGGAATGGTTATGAATATACTGCCTGAGGTGATGTAAGTTCAATGATTTGTTTACACTTCAACCATTAAATTATGCAGAAAAATTGGTGGAATTTCCCTGTTTCTTCCAAAATCAAGGTTTTAATAGGGAGTTAACAGAAATTATAACAGGGATGAGGAGTAATAACAACCCTATTAATTAACTGAAAATTTAAGTAAGGCAAGAAAATGTCTCCTTCCTTTATGTGGGTCAGCATTTAGAGTTTTATTTAAGGTATTTAGGTATACATTTTCCCTTTAAATAGTGCTACTGTACTAATAACTGTTCTCTGTCTCCCTCTAGTGGCTGGGTGTGACTTTGCTCTGATCGAGGACAACAGCAGGTTGTGGTCAGCAGGGAAGTACAGAAAGAGTAACATAACAGACAGAAACAGGAGCAGCGTCTCGTCTCCTAATCTGACTACTTTAAGCTTCACCATAAGCAGAGAGAGATCAGTGCAAAGCACAATATGGGATGAGCCTTCAGTCTTTACAGCGTATATTATGGCTGATGAAACTCATCCAATGTGGCAGTGTTCATTAAGAAATTATAATTTAGTCAATTTGTGATGATCAGAAGTTGAACATCAATATAAAAAATAATCAAAAATATATATATGTAGTACTATAAACACACCAATAGGTGTTTTTTTAAAACATTCCAGAGTATTTTGGGAAGCGTTTATGATTAAAGCTATTAAATGGAAAATATACTGTATAATCTGTGTATAGTAATTCCCAGTCAAATTTCCAGTCAACTGTAGATAGTACAGCTTTGATCACTGCTTCGCGAATATGAGAGATTCAATATTACATTATTCTTGGAAATTATATTTTGGATCCAAAAACGAATGGTTGGAACATAAAAGTGAACGACAAACAGAGCAAATGAACAGGTAAGAAGAAACTATAGGTACCAACATTGAACATATGGCCTTTACTGATCCTACAAGGCAGTTTTGCTGCCTGACTAGGCCCAGTCTGGGAGCAGCACTGCCTGGGGCAGTGAGGGTTAAGTGCCTTACACAACCAGGTATACCAATCAGTCCTGGGACTTGAACCCATGACCTTCCAGGTGCAAGCTCATCTCTCCAACAGCTAGGATATCAGCCACCCATACAAGGTTATGTACATACAGGGCATGGCAACAGACGAGACACCTGTGCATGACATCATTAAAGGGCAAAGCTAGGGAGGAGGAGTGTTCCACTGATTTCTCAGTTAGCCAGATAACTTAAGCACAAAGATGAGGATTGTCTAATAGGAATATCCCTCAGCTCTTTTCCTATTGGACAAGCTTGACTTTGAGCTTATGTTATCTGGCTAAACTGAGAAATCCCTCCCAGGGGGGTGGGGAAAGGAAAACCAAAACAAAAACAGATATGCATGATAGATACACAAGAGAGAACGGAAACAAAGAGGGAATACAGACAATGATAAAGGCAACGCTGGTAATATGGTATACGTGGTGAAGAATCCAAACCCCAACTTAACCAGGGGAACCAGCCTGATGTCTGGAGAAGTGAAGTTTATTCATTGCATGCGCAGGTACCAGACACCTATGACTAGAAGTCATAGGGCATCTGCTGCTTCCTTAAAAACAAATTATACATGTATGGCATTTGGCAGACGCTCTTATCCAGAGCAGCTTACAATTTGATCATTTTACACAGGTAGGCAATGGCAGTGTTAGGAGTCTTGCCCAAGGACTCTTATTGATATAGTGTAGGGTGCTTACCTATTCAAGGATTGAACCCCAGTCTGAGTGAACAAAACCTATTTCTGGAAAAGTTGGGCTACGAAAATAAAAACAGAGAAGCTTGGATTACAACACACTCGGAGGCGGTGTGACTTCATTCTCTGCTCAGGATGTCATTACTCCACTATATCTTTGTACAGAAAATAGTTGTTTGCTGCTATGCAAACTTGCAAAGTCATATATAGAACCTTCAAGGCTAGTGTCTGTAAGGCTAGGCCTAGTGTCAATACAATGTCATTTACTTCATAACTTCATTACTGGCACAAGCTATTCAAAAACCTCAAATATTTCTTTTTAACATGTTTTTCAATGCTTATGAATGTGTTATGAAAAGTCTATGAAGATACCCTTCAAATAAAGTGTTACCGAAAAGCTCATTGAAGCCCACATGATCTTATCTCTCCAGATAAGAGTATCTGCCACATACAGTCAATTGCATTAAAGTTCATTCATGTTAAAGTTGCCCCTTTTTCCCTTGAGTGCTTTTTCCCGAAATGTCTATGCACGGGCCTGAGGACAAGTTTCCACTTTTTTGAGTCTTGGTTGGTCTCTCGGAGAAAAATAGGTGTGAAACAGTCACTGGGGCAGGACCCCTCTTGTCAGTGGGATGGTACCCTCAAGGGTACATCTCAGTACCTTTAGTCAGGGAACATAATTGTACTATAAACCATTGAAATTAGATTTTCTAAATTGTACTGACTCCACACACTCTCATCTCCAGGCTTACTGTTTTATTGTTCTGTTTTAAAACATTAGGTTATGAAAAGATACAAAGATGTTAGGTTCACAATTGGACCAGCATATTTAGAAGGAGTTTAATGGAAAGAGTCACAGCTAGTGGAGATAACATTCTCATTTTTTTTTACTGTATATGCAGTGCCAGTCAAATATTTGGACATGTTTTTACATGCATGTTTTGCATGATGACATTTTGATATAACTGCTTATGCTTGAATGCTTAACATTAAGTTCTGTGATACCCATGCATGTTCTAAATGTAAAAATATGTGTTAGAAATCTATACATAAACAAACATTATTCACTTAGAGTTTTAGAGAAATTTGGAGTTGACTCAGATGAACTTTGTGCAGGTTTTAGCTCCATTTTACATCTTGGAAGGACTGGTTCGTCCTCTTCCATATCTTGAATAGATGCTAATGAAAGTCAACAGTGAAAGTCTTCCAAAGAATGACGACAGGTACAGTTATCATATGTAAATAGTAGAACTGGACCATCCAGTATAACAGTTGACTTTGTTTCTTGGGTTATATGTTTTTATGCACAACGTACAAAGAGTGCAATCCATACTAATGTTAGCCCATTTAGCTGAGAGTCATGGATGTTTCAATTACATTTCAAATGAGAATGAAAACACAGTAGAGCCTCGATCACCTTCCGCTGTCTAGTCTTCTGCATCAGAAGTAGTCCTCTTTGTTTTTGAGACAGCAGACATAAAGGGGGGGCCAGTTGTGTGAGGTAAGCCTTAGCCTAACGTTGACACCGGATCAAATGTCATGGTTTACTTAAGCATATTAAAGTACTCATAGTTTTCTTTGAAAATAAAAAAATGCACAGATATGTGCAATAACATTAGTACTAGCGGGTGAGCTAGCTAACTCAGTTAGTCAACTAGCCTACATCATCTTCACAAATTGGAAAAGAGGAAAGAAGTGTGGAGCTGAGAATCAGTCAGAAAAACGTTACCTGTACTTGTGTGATCATTCTAACATATGGCTAGCTAACTACCACCTGGAGGCTATGTGCCTCTGTCAGGAGCTGAGAGGAAAAGCGACAGCTCTATCAGCCAGAGAGCAACAGGTCAGTCAGAAAAAAAGAAAAAAAACACCTGTACTCATGTGAGCAGTCTACCATATGGCTAGCTAGCTACTGCTGTAGGCTGTTTCCCTCTGTCAGGGAATATCAAAATAACCGTTAAGCTGGTTTATGCTGGTCTTGTGCTGGTTTAGCTAGTAACCCAGCATGGTCATGCTGGTTGACCAGCATACCAGCATTCAAAACATAACTTATGCTGGTTTTGCTGGTAAACAACTTATTAACTACCATTGCTGCTGACCAACATACCAGCATCCAAAACACAACGCGAAACCATTTGTTTCATGAGACATCTGCCTGGGAGAAGTTCTGCAAAGTGGAGAAGGAGCAGAGCGGATCTTTATGGCTGAGAAGTTCAACACATGGCACGCATCCCTAAATGACTAGAACTAAAGAAACTAGCATGTACCGTGTTTCATTTTGGAGGCAAAAGACGGCTAAGGCTACGTTCACATTACAGGCAGGTCTGTTCAGCACCCAGACTCTCCTTCTGTAAAGCCATGCTGTTGTGGTGGATGCTAGTGTAGTTTAGCATTGTCTTGCTGAAATATGCAAAAAAGACACTGTCTGGATGGCAGCATATGTTGCCAAAACCTGTATATTTCGTTCAGCATTAATGGTGCCTTCACAGATGTGCAAGTTACTCATGCCATGTGCACTAATGCTCCACCATACCATTATGGAGGCTGGCTTTTGAACTGTGTGCTAATAACAAGCTGGCAGGTCTTTAGCGTGGAGGATGCAGTGTCCATGATTTCCAAAAAGAATTTCAAACTTTGATTCATTGGACCACAGGACACTTTTGCATTACGTCTCAGTCCATCTTAAATGAGCTTGGGCCCAGAGAAGTTGGCAGCGTTTCTGGATACTGTTTATATATGATTTCTTCTTTTCATGATGCAGCTTTAACTTGCGTTTGTGGATTGCCCGGTGAACTGTGTTTACAGACAATGATTTCTGGAAGTATTCCTGAGCCCATGCAGTGATTTCCAGTACAGATTGATGCCTATTTTGAATGCAGTGTCATCTGAGGGCCCAATGATCATGAGCATCCAATATTAACCATCGGCCTTGTCCCTTGTGCACAGGGATTTCTCCAGATTCTCTGAATCTTTTGATGATATTATGTACTGTACATGGTGGGATATCCAAAGTCTTTGCAATTTTACATTGAGAAACATTTTTCTGAAATTGTTTCAGAATTTTTAGATGCAGTTTTTACAGGTTGGTGAACCTCTGCCCATCTTTGCTTCTGAGAGACTCTGCCTCTCTAAAATGCTCTTTCTATACCCAGTCACATGAGTTAGTTGCAAATTACTCCTTCAGCTGCTTTTTTATTAGTACCACTTACTTTTCCAGCCTTTTGTTGCTCCTGTCCCAACTTTTTTGAGATGCGTTGTCGCCATCAAGTTCTAAATGAGATAATGTTTTTCATGAAAAGGTAAAATGTCTCATTTTCAAAATCTGATATGTGTTCTACGTTCTATTGTGAATAAAATATGGGTCTATGAGATTTGCCAATCATCGCAATTATGTTTTCATTTAGACTTACATTTTACACAGCATCCCAACTTTTTTTGGAATTGGGGTTGTACTAATAACTTATGCAATGAGGATTTAGATGTTTTTTTAAAAATCAATACCAAAGAATAGTTGTATATGTTTTTTTATTGAGCATTTCAAGCACAATCAAAATGAAAAGAATGTATTCAATAAAAAAATATTATGCCATAATTAGCTGTCAACAATACATCCAATGGCTTCCTGAAAATCATTTGAAACCTAACTTGTTGAGTACTACAATCATATTAGTAATTGTATCTGCTTAATATTACTGAAAACATATTCATATGTATGTTGTAAGTAAGTTGCTTGGATTGAACCTACTTGTAAAACAGCGAAAACTTGTAAAAACATGCGAATGGCAACAAAGAGAAGAGAGCTGATAGAAATAGAAATACTTATTTTAGAGCCAAAGGTGAAGTGTTAACATGCAGAAAATCAGTCAGATACTTTATTATACACTGTGTGAATTGTTGAATGAATTGTGTGAATTTAACAATGAATGGACCAATAGGAATAATCCAGAATTACTCGGAAGAAAACCTCTTTAATCTGGCTTTAAAAGCTAAGAACTTTTTTGCATTCTTGTGTAAAGTTGCTATTTTGGAGAAACATGTTTGTCTTTGGACAGTTTTATGCTTGGGGCAGCATATATAAACATATATATATTATATATATATATATATATATATATATATATATATATATATATATTTCATCCAGATACTTGCATCTAATTGATCTGTGAGTTGGTTAGAAATCCATTGTATGAAATAGATACAAGTCTTTATGACATTGAAGGGCTTGTAATGAGTTTCTACTGCTGAGGCTGGTGAACCATTTAATATAAAATGTTATGAAGTCAGTTACAAATAATGACAACAATGTCATGATGCTGATTCAAAACTATGAAATATAATTATAATAATTTCAGGGTAAGATTGTATACATATTGATTAACCATTTATCAGCACTTTATTGGCACATAAAATAAAACATGATGAGTTGGATGTTATGAGCAGTGTTTTCCCCCAAAGTTGAAATGAAACCTATGCCCCTGCTTTATAGGGTCATAGAAGTTACTGAATTCATAGTAGTTAAAAGCCTTATGTTTAAAATAGAATAATAAGCATAGAGTTATGATGTTAAATGATGTCAACAAATGAAAAATTGCAAAGTTGCTGTTTTGATTAATATTAGTGGGGGGCTATGGCAGCTACAGAATTGTTGTAATTGCTGTGGAGCGTGTGGAGCTCTTCTTATCTGTCAGCTGACTGTTAAGTGTTCTGCACCTGCTGAAGCAAGCTGGAAACCATTCTTTCAAAGTCTGTATGACTAATGTCCTGAACCTCTGGCCCACAAAGGCGTAGATGATGGGGTTGAGGCAGCAGTGACTGAAGGCAATGGTTTCAGCCCACTGCATGGCCAGGTTCAGGTCACGCAGCCATTCGCAGCTATACATGTATCCTGAGTAAAGAAGAAAGTACATGAATATGACCACATTGTAGGGTATCCAGAAGAGAAAGAAAACTATGATCAGGACCAGAATGAGCTTGATGGCTTTGTGCCTCTTCTTAGATTTCATAGCAGCCAAGGTGGGGATGATCTGAGAGTAGCAAAACCCCATGACTGTGAGGGGGAGGACCAAGCCAAGGATGTTCAGCTCCATGTAGCTGACCAGCCTCCATGTGTTGTTAGGATATTCCAGCAGGCATTTCGATCCAGCTGACTCGTTCTTGACTTGAGAGAATATGATGGTTGGGATAGAAGCCCCCAGGCTGAGTGCCCACATAAACGAGATCAGGACTATGCCCACGCTCACTGACTGGCGCTTGAAAAAAAGGGAGGTATGGGCATGGACAGTGACAAGATAACGATCCACTGTTATGAGGAGCATGAAGAAGATGCTGCCATAGAAGCCTAGCATGTAAAATGCGGTCACAGCTTGGCACATGGAATTCCCAAAGATCCACATGTTGGTGGCAGCGTAGTGGGCCCAGAACGGCAGAGATATGAGAAACAGCAGGTCAGACAGCGCCAAGTTGAACAGACACACGTCCATCATGTTCGATCTCTTGAAGTATTTGGCAAGGACACACAACACCAGGCCATTTCCAATTAAGCCCACGATGAAGACTATGCTGTAGAGGGTTGGGAGGAAGATTTGGCCAAAGTTCCTTACGTAGCTAATGTTGCAGGGTGTGTACATGCCACCATTGCAGTCTTCGTAACTGCTACATTTTCCCGCTGTTTAAAAAAACAAACAAGCAAACAAAAACAGTCTCATTATCATACATACTTGACTGCTGTGACTTGTGTTTGTAAGAAATAGTATGGGAAATGTGTGCTAATAAGAGCAATGAGAATGCATTGAAACAAACTTTGTATATTCAATCAGGCAAGAAACACTTGGGTGAATGTTGGTCATTTATCAGTTTTACACAAATTATTTTATAGATAGTTGAGATTCTGTGCTTTTTGCTTTTCCCTAATTATGATTTCATTACTGGGTCATGAGTTTAGTATTCAGCAATTGCTTGATGAGTATAAGGTTATTCATTGAAGAATGTTCTGTTGAGAGAAGTCCTTGGTGCCTATAAAAAGAAAGGTTTTTAAAAGTGTACCAAGCATTTCATTTTGCTTAGTTGAGAGCCATCTGTGCCCATTCCTCTCAGAGTGAATTCAATTGCATATGATCCTAAATTGTGTTAAGTCAATTTAAACCTCGGGCGTGTACAGTAGAGATTTTAAATTGTGTAAACGTCATTTGCTATAGGAAGAAGGAGATTCCAGTCGAGCCTTAAAAAAAAATGTTTAGAATCTTCAAGAGATGTAATGGATCAAATAATTCAGCTGAAGAATCTTATTTCTATAACTAAATATCTAAAATCAAATAAAAAAATGGAGGTACCACCGCTGAGGTTGTTAGGTTTTGAATGGAGTTCTCCTGGAAATGAATTGGTAAGACTTATCGGATAGACTTAATCAGTGCAATTCCAAACATATTAAAAGTGAGCTGAGATGTGGTTAATAAGACATACTAATACATTAGCAGCGTACAGGGAGAGTTTATGAGCTGAAAGGCAAAATTTGATACCAAAAAATGGTCAACTCAGCTTGGGGGGCTAATGCCAGCAGTTTTTTGGCTACTGTAAATATCAGAGGGGAGCACAGACAGCCCCTTCTCCACAAGCTAGATCAGGGCTTCCCAAACTTTTTCATGCCAGAGCCCACATGTGAAGGAAGTGTTTGTCCTGAAACCCACAAAAATTTAAAAGGCTAAATAAACACGTAAACTTATCAGAAAATCTTAAGCTTTCTGTTCACTTTTACTATTATTTATATTATTATTAACATTACTGTTCTTTAAATACAAATGCAATAGCACACCTTAATAAAAAACTATTTAATTGATACTGTGGAATAGAAAAATACTAAAAACATGAAATTGTTTTGTTCTGTATTTAATTCATTCAGCTTCTCATGGAAAACTAGGCCTCATATCATTGTGCTGCCATGGCATCTGCTGGCTAGCACATATAGACATGGGATGTTTTTAACGACCTACTCACAAGGAAACAAGAACACCTTCATTTGTCATATTTGCCGAGGGGCAGTCTAATGCCCTCATGAGTTCCTGAGGTTTGTACATATTTGGTCTTTGTTGCAATAGGATAAAAAAAATGATGCAACTGAGCATCCTGGTTTCACATATTTGTATTTATTGCATGTTTATATGTATTTACTTTTATAACTTATAAAGGACTGGAGACAAGTTAACTTGCAGAAAGCAAAAGAATAAAGCAGTAAGCTACTCAAGATGATGTGGAGATCACCAAATACACAGGTTTAACTTAAAACTAGCCAACCACACAACACCCTTCCATAAAGTATGTGTCCACTTCAGACAGGCATAACCTTTACCCCCGTAATGGCATAAATCATGTTTCTGTTTCAGAACAGTTACGGAATGATTCTGTTTTAGTTCCTAGCAAAATACAGTTCGATTCAGGTTCGTTTTCATTCCTCAAACTTGGAACTAAAATATACAGTGAGTTGTTGGTGTAAATACAACAATACCATTTGGGACACCTTTTGGGTCTTGGTTTTGTTCTTCCTAATTCCTCTCCTGGTGACCCTCAGCACTTCACGGTTTCAGCTATTTCCTGCCTCAACATGCTTTTTCCAGCTTATCAACTCATTTTCTGGCTCTTAATGAGCCAGAAAAGGCGTGTTGAGGCAGATAATATTTCAGACTAAGTAGTGCAGTGAACTGTAGTGCCACCAGGAACTGACTGAGGAAACTGTTCTGTCCCTTAATGAGAGGGCAGAAATGTTTGTGTAGATTCTTGTAGATTGCAGGTCTTAAAAACTTTCAAGCTAGTTGCTGGCATAAAGCTGACAAAAAATCCTTGCATAGTTAATTAATTACTTAAAATAAAAGCGTATTATTTTTGGTTATGTGTTAAATTTGTTGTGAGTTTTACAAATTACACAACAAAATTGTTACAAATAGATATTCAGCATTTTGGAATGAAACTCTTCAAATGCACAAATTTCCTTCACCCAATCTATGAGAAAGAGGGCAAAATGAAAAGTGGACCATTATTAGGGCCAGATTTAGGGTTATTTACTATATTTCAGGAAAATATTAGGTTGATTTGCTGAATACTGAATTCATACACAATTCTTGAAAAACAACTCTTTAATCAAATGTATTAAAACTGATTAATTCAAAAGATTAATTGTCATTGATTAAAGGGAAACACTGCACAAAGAATGACCTCTTGGCAAGTGAAATAGTATTAATATTTCTTCAGATAGCTCACAGAAGGCAAAAAACCCCACCCCATTCAAATTACATTTTGTTGATTTGTCTTCAGAGAAAAAAACTTAAATATTGTATTTTTTTCCAGGTTTCAGTGCACAGTTTCAGTTGTTATGCAAAACATTTACACACATCTGCATGCACTTTAGATTTTTTTCAAATGGGACATTAACAAACCCTAATCAAGACAAAAAGAAGCGAGATTAAATTCTGTCCCTAGTTTGAAAGACTCAGTCTTTTAAACATTTGCAAACTGCTTAAGAAACTCTACAAACATAATTTAGTAACTGCATTAAAGGGTTAAAATATCTGCATAGTTAACTCATTAAGATCTAAGAAGAGTCATTAAGAGTGGTGTGATGTGGAATGCTCCATTCTAGAGAAACATTCCAGTGGTGGTAGAAACCAGACGTCCAAAGTGTTTAACGCCTCTGAGCTTTAATACTTTTTAAAGCCATTCATGGTAAAGAGATACATGCAGGGTGTTGTAAAGTTTTAGAAAAAAAAGTTTTAAAAGAAATATTTTTTTACGTTCACCACTATTTTACTATTATCAACATTACATATAAAACCTCCAAAGACACATGTAGGTTCACTGGTTTTGGATGGCAAATAACAAGGCTATATTTATGTGGAGGCATCAAGATCTCTGGTTCCTATTATCACCAGTTATTAAGTTTCTCTATAATGAAATATTTCACACCAAATCGCTCTAAATTACTGTGTTTATGTCTCAGCGATTCATTTTTGTGGAGATTTTTGAAAATGAGTGGAATTCCCCTTTCAAAATGGCAAACTAGATAATGTTACATTTTACAATAATCAGAACTGAAGAAAGTCCACTTATACTTACTCTGCGTTGTGTTGAACGTATGATTCCCAGACATGTTTCATAAGTCCAAGAGCTAACAGTCAAATCAAGGAGGGAGAGCTCAGTGCAGCTTACATGTGAAGAGGCTGAGCTGTAGTTTCCAGAGGCGGGCCTTTACTGCACTGACAGCTCAGTGCATCTACAAAGTCTTGCTGTGCTAACGTAAACACATCTGCCTCAACACAACTCACAGTTCATGTCCTGACCAGACAGTTGATGTGGCTGATTTATGTCATTGAGGAAACTGAATGTGTAAATGCTCGAGTGATCTGTGTTTGAAATATGCTGAGGTACTTAGTTCCTTAGTTGCACTAACTCAACTCTCCTTTTCAGAATCATTTTTCCTCAACTATATTGCAAATAAGCATAAACATAAAACATAAAGTGAAAATAAGCTATCACATCCTCTACAGAGAACACACATCCACACAACTGGGACAAAAATAACATAAAATTTGGTCTGTGTAAAAGTTATGGCACATTTTATATTTTATGTTTTATTTTTTCCGATATGTCACAGCAAATAAATAAAAACTATGTGCTAAAGTTAGAAAAAAATAATAAAAAAGTTACAAAAAAGGCTAAAAGTTTACCATATAGGTGCACTTTGTGGTTCTACAATTACAGACTGTGGTCCATCTGATTCTCTGCATACTTTTTTAGCCCCCTTTAACCCTGTGATCTGGACCCCCACAGGACCCCCACAGAGCAGGTATTATTTGGGTGGTAGATCGTTCTCAGCACTGCATTGACACTGATGTGGTGGTGGTGTGTTAGTGTGTGTTGCGCTGGTATAAAAATCATTGAAAATAAATCCAGATGCTAAGCATGGAACATCATGGTCCAATAGATACAGTTAGACTGGTGATGCCAGAGACCCAGTGGCAGAAATTAAGGACTTTGACCAAAAATAGTGTAAAAATGGGCTAAACCCCCTTTCAAACACAAGTTACACATCAGAGACTGGGTCAAATACATATAAAATTGCCTTGGAGATGTTTAGTAAAATCTGTGTAAAAATGTCCAGTGTATTCTTTGGTGATTTGGTTTTTTTTAAGATAAAATTAATGGTTTCCCAGACATGACTTAAAAAGAACTCCTGATGCTCTTAATTAAAATTCTTAGAGTTTGTTACCTGAAGGCACTGCTGCTGTTGGGTTCACATATAATACATTTATCAGGGCAATGAAGCCAGTGCCTAAACCAAAATGTTCTATGGTGGACCACAGATACTTCCACTCAAGTTGGTTGATGGCTTTCATGGCATCCCCAGTGTGACTTAGTCGTGTCTGCTGAATGAATAGTGTAGTAAATGTCTAATCAAGATCAGGTCCTCTATCAACATCTGAAGCTGCATCTGAACATTTAAAAGAAACATATCAGTACTGCCCAGGGTTGCTTTGCACAAAAGCGATGCATGAAAACCATGGTTAATTGTTCACAGTGGTAGATGTCTGGAAAGTTTTATGCCTCTAAGGCTAGGTTTACACAGCAGGTAAAAGTGGCCCAAATCTGATTTTCTCACCAAATCAATTTTTTGTTTGGCTGTTTATATTATCTTTTAAATGTGATCTGTATGCGACATCAGTCTGAACAGATCACATCTTCGCCTGCATCACAGGAGCAATTATGAAGTTCCAATGGTTGACAGCTGGGCTCATCATCCACAGTGTGTTCGAGTTTGCCGTAAAAGGGGCACATGATTTGGCCACAGTCATTTCTTTGGCTTGTGCTCTCAGCTTCTTTAAACTTTTTTTAACGTTGCAGCCTTGTTCTCCTCCGGCCGCGTTTGCCTGTTTCGTTCGAAATCTCTGGAGAGATTGGAAAGGCATTTTGCCATATTTGCAGAATAGCGGTGGGGCTGAAATTCTCCATTTGCCTCAACGATGCATTTACTATAAAAGGCTTTTCAAACTGGATGATACATCTTTGACCCAAAAAGAGGCCATCCTAAAATGGCTTCACTACACAAGAAAGCATCTGTGACTACACAGATTCTGGCAGGAAAACAAAAACAGCAAGCACAAGCAAAAGAGGTATTTATAAACATCCTTGAAAACATTTAGTTACTGTACCATTCAGGCTCAGTACAGATGATTACTGAGACTGCGAGCAATATTGGAATCTTGGTTACAGAGTCGAGATAAATATTGCTCACATGAGATACAGAATGAAGCTCTTGACATAATGTCCTCAGCAGTTACTAGAGCTTCAGAAATACCAAGTTTTTACATATAATAATACACCTGATATGTCATCTAAGGGACAAAATTCAATTGTGATGAGACATGCTTCACATGACTTTGTTGTTCATGAGGATTTCATGGGGATCTATGAAAACCCACCCAAAGCCAGTATCAAATCAATGATTAAGGATGCTCTCATTCAGTTTAATCTAGCCCTTTCATGCATGGAGGTCACTACAGTGGACAGCTATTTAAAAGTCATTCTTTTCTATGTGGGTAGGTTTTACTGTTATTGATGCATGACAGCCTTTTAAGGGGACGTTACCAAAGAGCCCTCTATTGTGTCACCATGTGGCCAATAATTGCAAATGCAACAAACCATATGGTGAACCAACATGGAAGATGGAAGGTCAGAAACTCCATCTGCTTCGGGGACTTCCATAAAATCCTTCTACAAAAAAGCATTTTTGCATGTAAATAAAAAATTGAGCCCAAAAAGGAACGTCTCAGGAGCAATATAATTGTTTTGTTGCTCAAGTATTGATTTTCTGTAAGTAGTAGATTATGATTAACCAGATGGATATAACACATTCTAGGGATATTTCAACTACCGAATGTATTTTACTCCATATTTTGGAGAAAATACACCTTTGTGATAGAGGAGGTTGAAAACCATATATGCATTGAAATGGGGTGAGTCCAGTAGCCAAAGTAATCAGTGAATTCTGTACTATCTCTGCCCAAGGTAAGTAACGTGACCAATCTAACTGATTCTCAAAACAATATAGTCTCAGGTATTTTCCTAATGCTTGATTGACCCTCTCACACTGTCCATTAGATTGTGGATGATAACTGGATATAAGATGGACAGGAACACCTAGTTTTTCAAAAAAGGCAGACCACACTTGTGACATCAACAGGGGCCCATGGTCTGATACAATGTCCCCAGGGATACCGAAGAGACGAAACACGTGCTGAAAGAGAGCCTCAGCAGTTTGAAAAGTGGTAGGTAAACTAACAAATGAGATAAAAATGAACTGGAAAAACAATCTACGACGGTTAGGATGGTAGTATAGGAGTCTGATGGAGGAAGATCTGTAACAAAAGTCTAAAGCTAAATGTGACCAGGAATGGGCAATGGCATTAGTTTCCCTGCAGGTAGAGCTTTACGAGCCTTACATTGTGAACAGGTGGAGCATGAGGCTACAAACTTGTGAATATCGCCTTATATGTTCTCCCACCAGTACCTACCAGAAATGGTCTTGCGAGGGTGACCAGAAGACAGAGAGGAGAGAGCCCAAGAAATAATGCAATCACAGAATTGACTAGGGATGTATTTTCAATTAGAAGGACACTTTTCAGGTACTGTTACCATTTCTAATGCCTTATCAATATCCTCATCTACCTCCCAACAAATAGGTGCTGCAATAATTTCAGGTGGCAAGATGCTCTCTGGGGTTTTCTCAATCGTGACAAAGCATCAGCCTTGTTATTAGATGTACCGGGTTAGTATGTGATGGAAACAATTGAAAAACAGGGACCAACGAGCCTGTCTGGGATTAAGCCTCTTGGTGGAGTGAAGATATTCTAGATTTTTGTGATCAGTGAATACAAGGAAAGGATGCTTAGCCCCCTCCAGCCAGTGATGCCATTCCTCAAAAGCAAACTTCATAGCTAGTAATTCTCTGTCCTCAGTGCCATAATTGCGTTCTGTTGGGTTAAGCTTATGGGAATAGTAAGCAACGGGGTGTAACTTAGGTGGAGAGCCTGCATACTAGGACAGGACAGCTCCAGTCCCGATATCTGCCTCCACCACAAAGGGTTTAGTAGGGTCTGGATGTTTGAGAATGGGTGCGAAGGTAAAGGCTGACTTTGAAATTCCTGTCAGCTTGGGAGTTAAAGACAAGTTGTTTCACATTACCTTTGAGAAGAGCCATTAATGGAGCTGCGATGCTACTATAGTCACAAATGAATCTATGATAGAAATGAACAAATCCAAAAAAACGCTGTTGACCTTTCACAGAGGTGGGATCAGGCCAGTTCAAAACTGCCTCGACCTTAACCATCCTTGGTTTTCTCACCCTTAACACAGAGATGATTCTCTAATAATCTGGCGGACATGATTGATGTGTGTAGGGATATCTGGAGAGTAAATCAAGATATCATCAATGTAGGCTGTGACGAATTTACCCAACATATCTCTTAGAACGTCATTAATGAAGGCTTGGAAGATGGAAGGAGCATTCGACAGGCCAAATGGCATGACTAAATACTCATGCCCCCTAGTGGTGATGAATGTGGTTTTCCACTCATCCCCCTCTTTGATTCTAACAAGGTTGCATGCACGCAAAGATGTAATTTAGTAAAAATAATGGCATCTCTAAGTTGAGTCCTCCATCCTTCTTCTTCACAAAAAAGAATCCCTCAGCTGCAGGTGAGGTAGAGGGACAAATGAACCCCTGAGCTAAAGCCTCCTGTATATACTCCTCCATAGCTCTCTCTTTCCCTTCAGTAAGGGGGTAAACTATAGACCTAGGGAGAACAGCACCCTCAAGCAGTTCAATCAAGCAGTTATCTCTTGATGAGGAGGAAGTTCAGTGGCTTTACTCATAGTAAAAATGTATCGAAGGTCCTCGTATATAGAGTGTGTGAGGACAGGAAGGTCTGAATTAGGACCCTCAATTGATGTAGACATCAAAGCTAGACTGGGGAACTCCAGGCATTGTTCATGACATGGGGGGGACCAACTAAGGATCTCACGATCTGACCAGGAGATGTTGGGGTTATGTTTATGTAACCAGGGAAGTCCTAGAATAACTGAGTATGCTGATGAGTTTAGCACGAAAAAGCCAATCTCCACCTTGTGGAGCTAAGATCTTCAAGCGAGAGATCAAGTGGAGAAACAGATGGATTGATGGCTACTTCTCTAGACTCACCAGTATTCAAATTCTGTAAGTCAGTAGTAATGTCTTTTAGGTTGTTGGCAATTGAGGTCAACTGTCATTGTTGCTCACTCTACTGTTGTGTAAGAGTACCTACAGATTGAGTAATAGAACAATTCAGTTCATTCAAACAATTGGTGGGCTTGACTTAACATAGCACCTTGGTTACTTACTGCTGACATGATCTCCTTGATGTCTACTGTCTGAATTATGGCAAACTATTCTCCAATGCTGGAATAAATTGGAAGGTTTATTAAAGGAGAATTCACCAAAGGAACAGGGTTTACACAAGACCAGGTCAAAAACAGAGCAGCTAAACAAGATACATGGGCTCAGGCAAAAGTCGAAGTGGAAAAACAAATGAGGGTTGAAACCAAAAAGCCAAAACACAGTTAAACTGAGCCAAAGGTCATAACAGGAAAACAGCAAAACACAAGAAAGGCTGGTATGCACTGACGGAACAGAGGAAATACTTCATGTGTGAAAGAAACAAACAGGTATATATACACAGGCAAACTGGTGACCTTAATCAGTACTTAGGTGACTGGGATCTGCTGACTGAATGCTTATTGACTGGCTGAGTCACATGACAAACTGAGGAGCCTTGGGAATTAAAGTTCGTATTCAAGTGTGAGTCCAACTGAGAACTGGGAAGTGTGACAGTAAACCACACTATTTTTAATTATTTTTTGTAATTTACAGAGATTTTACAGCAAAACACTATTTTTGTGCATATTAGTTTTATTGTATATATTGGCAGTGTTTGTATCAATATCATCCCTTTTTTCTAGTACTCAAAGGCAGCTTGTCATTGTAAGTCCTTCAGAACAGTTCAGGTTGGGCGCACTTAGGTCAATGTGCGTAGATGTAGTTTTGTGTCTCTGTGATGACATACAGAAGAATCACAAAGTGTTCTTTGACAGTTTCTTTTGTACCATTCCACTCCTTCAGACACTGCAAAGACAGGACATCTATGGCATCTATCGGTTCACAGCTGAAAACATCTTGGTCAGAAGATGGTTAGACAGTTCAGTGATCCACATTATGTCATCCTGCACTGGTCAGTCCCCAGAGGATGTAGCCCAAAGATGGAGCAAGAAGGAAAAATCCATGATCAACATCCCGAGGCCATTTTCAGTATGTCTGTACAATAAGCACATGGGAGGACTAGACCTCATGGATCAGTTCATTTCAATGTATCCCCATAGACGCAAAAACCAAACGAGTGTTCTTTCATTTTTAGGATGTAGTCGTTGTGAATGCCTGGAAAAAAAGGATCTTCTGTGCTAATTAGCGCTGGTTCTCTGTTGAGATGCAAAAGAGGAAGACCCAGTGAGACCCCACCTCCTTTGAAGCACAGAGCAGTGTCCAAGGCACCCCCGAAATCAGATTTGGGCCTGGAAACCAATGGCCCCAGCTCACCAAAGCAAAAAATGCCTGCAGGTGCCATGAGGCTGCATGCACATGAAAAACCAAGTATATCTGCATGCAGTGTTTTGTGTATTTGAACCCTGGCTGCTTTGCTAACTTCCATCATGCATAGACCTGATGTACAAATCAAGAACACTCAAGAAAAGACCATGTTTTTTTGGTCTTAAGTGTTTCTGAAGACTCATACTTAGTTTTTTTTTTTTTGCAGATCATTTTTTTGTTTTTGGAAAACACGGTAGTGGACTATAGTTTGTTTTTTTCCTAGCCAGACCAGTACATGTTAAATCGTGATAGCATAATATTTGTTCTACAGCATTAAAATTCTCATTTTACATCTTTTTTAAAAATTGCTTGTTCATTGTGCTATTGCAATGTCACTTGTAGGTGAACGCACAAATTTATGCTGTCCACCTGAGTAGAGTTACTCTTAAACGATTACATTTAAAATTAAAAAAACAATTTAATAGGTTTTTTCAGCACAAAAATAGAACCATTTGGGGAAAAAATCCAGATTCATGTCATAATTCATGCATGAAAGGGCTAGAACTCTCAGATCTACAGGGTCAGTGCTATGATGTAGCTACCAACATGATTGGCTGTACCAGTGGAGTCCAAGCACACATCATCACTGAGCAGCCAAATGCTATAGTTGTCCATTGCACAGCTTACTCTCTGAATTTGTCTGTACATGATTCTGTACAGTCTGTTTCACTTGTTTGAGATGCCATTGAAGAGAGAACCAAAGAAATAAGTGGATTCATGACAGCTACTGCAAAATGAGAGGATGCCTTCACTCAAGCTCAGTGAGAGTTGATGACAGAGAATGGAGAAGCATGTTCAGCTACTTCCAAAAAACCTAGTAAGCTTAACACAACAAGGTGGGCAGAGTGTGTGAAGGCAGTGAGCGCACTACTCCACCACTACAAAACTGTAAAATGTCCTGGACATTTGCTCATCAGACAACACTGATTCTGGAAGTAAGGCAAGTGATCTACATAAGGTGCTTTCAAGTTTCAGGTTTTTCTTCTGCCTGATGTTGAATGAGAAGATCTTGGAGCCTTAGTTCCATACTGCAAAGTCCTCAGCTGCCTCTTAGCAAGGCAAAAACAGCAGCTTCTGGGACAACAAAGATTCTTATATCTTTTCATAACACACAGGTTTTGCAGTGCTTTGGCAGGACTGTTTGAGAAAATCAGCAATGTCAGCAAGCTTCAGATATGACAGGTTACTCATCCACCAAGAAAGTCTGCCTCAGCTGCCAGTACAGCCCACAGGTTCAGTAAAACTGAAGAATTCTACAGACAGAGATATTATGAGATGATCGATGCACTGATTACCCAGATTAAGGTGAGGTTGAAATTTTATCAAGCTATAGAGAACCTGATCATCGCTGCCACAAAGTCAGATGGGTGGTCTTAGCAAGACTTTGAAAATGACACGTTACTTCACAGACATTGGTGCTTTACACCTGTAAAACCAACTGAATGTCTTGACTGAGCTGATGCAAAACCAGGAAGCAATTACAATACATCATGTAATCAATGAAATGGAAGACCTGGTGGTCGGCTCTACGATGAAGTTGGCAACTCATCTGCCTTTTCCGTGTCAACCCTGCATCCTCTGCATCAACTGAGAGGTCCTTCTCCAGCCTGA
This sequence comes from Colossoma macropomum, assembly GCF_904425465.1. Classification (NCBI taxonomy): domain Eukaryota; kingdom Metazoa; phylum Chordata; class Actinopteri; order Characiformes; family Serrasalmidae; genus Colossoma; species Colossoma macropomum. The sequence goes on from NW_023495014.1 coordinate 471,817, forward strand.
AGACACTAAAAACATACCTGCGATCAAGTACTAAAGTGCAGAGGCTAAATAGCATTGCTGTTCTCCACACACACAAGGAAAAGTATGTATCATGTAGAGCTTCGCACCAGTTAGGAGTCAAGTGCAAGTTTATTGTGAGTATGATCAGGAGAGTGGAGCAAAAGAGCCAGGCACAGCCAACCATTTTAAAATGGAACAAAAGTAGACAGTCCCCAAAAACACTAGACAGAAAGTCAAGAGACCATATACCGAGTCCAAGACAACTATAATGCTCCAAGAGGACTTTGCAAGACCAAGCTGAAAACACAGGGTATAGATACTAAACAAAATGGCTTCTGACTAAACTCAGGTTCATGATCTAAAATAGTATTCAGGTGATAGTGACCTGATAGTGACCACAAAAGACCCGTGAGCAATTAACACAGAGAGCTAGTTACTCAGTTTCAGATCTGAAGCCCAGAGCTACGCGTTCAATGCTGTATATCCATCGTTTCAGTTAAGCTTGCTCTGAAAATATAAGCATAACTAGTTAGCAGTTTGCCAGAACAATCAATGTGCTTGATCTGCTGTTGTATTTAAAACGTGAGTTTGGTTAAATGTCTGTGTTGGAACAATTTTTTGCGGTAAACAAACCTGATTGCTAACAGCCCTTCGGCAGTACCACCACAGCCCACTGGGAGACCGCAGCCAAGGTTGAAGACCACATTTGTATATGTTTAAATCAAAAAAACTGTTGGTTGAGGATCTAATTGATTCTTCCCTGATGGCTTAATTGAGTATTATTTGTTTGTTGATGTACACCGGTCCCCTCAATCCCCCTGAGCACTGGTCAGAATGTTCTTATTATTAATGTGTTATAATGTTCATTTGATTTTAGGTGGTGATTCTGAATAAGTTTTAGAGAATACACTGTAAAAAGTGGCTCATCAGATCTACTTATTAATTTAATTCATGTGGTAACAAGCAATTGAACTAGTTTTATTCAACTTAAAAAACTACATTGACAGAATCGTTCATAGTATTTATTTAGGTTGAATAAAACTGGTTAATTTACTTGTTACCACATGAAGTAATCTGACGAGTCACTTTTTACAGTCTAAGAGTCTGAATACAGTGTACAGTGTACAGTCTGAATAGTCACTAGTCAGAATGATATATGGTAAGTGTAATGAGAGTGCAGACATGCATTGAAACAAACATTGCACATTAATAATAATCAGTCAGGCAAGAAACAGCTGTGTTTTTATATGGGGTATAGTATATTCTATGGAAAATATTAAACTGTATTTGTCTGTGTTTAGTCAACACTAGTATAGACATTACATTCACAGCCTAAATCTGGTTCAGGTTTTGTCCTTTGGTGAAGAACAGACTCTGTTTATAATCTCATTCTCTCTAGGGGACTCACAGAATAAAAAAAAAAAGATTGCCCAATAACTACTTTGTGTCATTATAATACAGGCAATCAAAATGAGAGATTTTTTTAAATGGCTCATGACTTTAGTATTCCATTGGATGGTAACATCTAAAGTTTGGTAAATTTAAAGCTGAGCAAGAAGAGCCTGTAGAAATTTTAATTTTAGAAGACTTCCTTTGCCAGAGAAAGGAGATATCTCTATTTAAGTCTGTATTTGGGAATCTTCAAGGGGATGTAACAAAACAAATAATTCAGCCTAGATAGTGTATTCACTTTGTATTCACTTTGACAGTTTTCGCTTTACCTATAAGAGACATTCACTTCAACAGATCTTTCTTGAATTGGTCTGTCTGATGACATTAGAGGGTTTATGCTCAGATCATCTCATTTCTTTTTACTAAATTGGGAAATTGGGAATACCTCCTTTTTGGATAAATGTAATCGGTGTGGTGTAATTCCCAACAGATTGAAAGAGAGTCTAGATGGATTCTGATGGATTAATAAGATATACTATTACATCGTTGTTCTTCAGGGACAGTAGTGTATGATCTGAAGGGTCAAATGTGATACCAGAAACTGACAACTTAAATAACACATAAACGTATCAAAAAAGTTATTGAGCTTTCAGTCCACTTTACTAAATATTATTGCTATTTCAATACAAATGCAGCAGCTTACCTTAATCAAAGGAAGAAACATGCATAGGTCTACACTGCTTCCTACTTAGTGATACTGTGGAATTCTGTGAAACAATAAAGTTAGTTCTGTATTTATATTTAATCCATTTATTAGTGTTGCTCTTGCTGTAAAGATCACTGGTGCTTCACTGGAACATACTGTAGAGACAGAGTGGGTCCTGCTTCTGATCTAAAATGTGCTACATTTAGTTCTGCTCCGTGGCTGCTGGAACAATGGGGGCAAGTGCCCATTTGACCCACCACTTTTCAGAGTACTTAGAAAAAAAAAGAATATCCTCCACTCTTGCTAACTACATGGACCACTGACCTATAGGCACGAACATACAGACAGTGAAACTCAGCAGCAGCACCAATTAAAATCTCTATTACGGTTGGGGGCGGGACATTGTCCAAACTGTGAGTGTTTAGTTAAAAGACTGCTGCAGCTCACTAATCCAGAATGTTTTTATTTGTGATGCACAAACTAATATTTATGCACTTGCTTAATATATTGATGACATGAAATTTGCTAAATGTGGTAAGTATTTTTTAGTACTGCCTTGCTAAGCTGTGATTTGAAATGCTAATAAAAATGTAAAGCAGTGATGAGTAAATTCTGTTTGACCTGATTAAATTGAAAAAAGTACAAAAACTCAGTATTTGATGTTTATCTTTTGAACTTTATTGAGATTTTTTGGTGAATGTATGATCTTTTCAAATACAAACCCAATTCCAAAAAAGTTGGGACAGTAGACAGTAGGTAAAATGCAAATAAAAAAAAAACAGTACAAAGACAACATACACCGATCAGGCATAACATTATGTCCACCTCCTTGTTTCTACGCTTATTTTCCATTTTATCAGCTCCACTTACTATATAGGTGCACTTTGTAGTTCTACAATTACAGACTGTAGTCCATCTGTTTCTCTGCATACTTTGTTACTCCCTTTTACCCTGTTCTTCAGTGGTCAGGACCTCCATGGACCCTCACAGAGCAGGTACTATTAGTGTGGTGGATCATTCTCAGCACTGCAGTAACACTGACGTGGTGGTGTGTTAGTGTGTGTTGCGCTGGTCTGAGTGGATCAGACACGGCAGTCCTGACCACTGAAGAACAGGGTAAAAGAGGGCTAACAAAGCATACAGAGAAACAGATGGACTACAAAGTGCACCTATATAGTAAGTGGAGCTGATAAGAAGGAGGTGGTCTTAATGTTACGCCTATTCAGTGTATGTCATTTTTTATATTATGAATGTAAATATACGTTCATTCTGAAATTGATGCCTCCCAAATATACCATCCAAAAAAGTTAGGACAGGAGCAATTTAAGACTATAAACGCTGTGAAATGTTTAAAAATCATCTTAAACAGGTGATACAATTATGCTTGGATATAAAAGGAGCATCCAGGAAAAACCTAGTAAGGATGTGTTGAGGCTCCCCACAAACACACAATGTTTTTCAGCTAGGGATTGCAAGGATTTTAGGTATCTCACCCTCTACAGTGCGTAATGTCATCAAAACATTCAGACACTGGAGAAATCTCCATGCGTAAAGGGCAAAGTACAAATGAATGCCTATCACCTTTGATCCCTCAGATGGCACTGCATTAAAAACAGGTATGTTTCTGTGATGGATCTCACCTCGCGCAATTGAGAATACTTTGAAAAAACATAGTCAATAAATATGGTCTGTTGTTGCATCCACAAATGCAAGTTAAGACTGTACTATGCACAGTGGCATTCATATGTGTATTGATGCACAGTGTTTATGGAAAAAATGGATGTGTTCTCTGGACTGAAGGAGTAAAGGACCATCTAGATTGTTACCAGCGTAAAGGATTTAATGTCAGTAAGACAATTTGTAATGGTGGAGTAAATTGTGGTGGTAAACGATTGTGTAGTGATGTGGAGCTGGATGTCGTCACATAGCAGTGAAAGTGGAGACTGTGATGAAGTATTATATTTCCAAGGGGGAGCATGTAGAGAATGAAGAGAAGGGGACCAAGCACTGAACCCTGGGGGACACCTTGGGACAGAGGAGCAGTAGAGGAAGCACGGTTATTGAGGCTAATGAACTGTTGCTTGTTAGTAAGATATGATGTAAGCCAGGAAAGAACAGTACTAGTGATGTTGAGTAAGGATTCGAGGCAGGCAAGAATGATGGAGTGGGTAATGGTGTCAAAAGCTGCAGTGAGGTCAAGAAGGATGAGAGTCACAGGAGAGGAGGAGGTCATTGGTAACTTTGAGTAGAGCTGTTTCTGTGCTGAAATAATTCGTACAGGTCATTGGAGGTGGGGTTGGCTTTCATTTGGGAAACGACAACACACTCCAATATTGTTGACAGAAAGGGGGAGCTGGAGATGGGTCAAAAATTGCTCATGATGTCAGGGTTGAGACCAGTTTTTTTGAGGATGGGAGAGAAAGCAGCCATTTTGAGTGTTCAGGGACTAAACCAGAGCTGAGGGAGGAGTTGATGATTTCTGCCATGAATGTAAAGAAAGCTTGGAGACAGACCTTAACAAGATTAGATAGTATGGGATCCAAAACACAAATTGAGCTTCTCAGTCCTGTCATGTACAACCCCATTTCCAAAAAGTTGGGACACGGTGTAGAATGTAAATAAAAATAGGATGCAATGATGTACAAATCATGTAAACCATATTTTTAAAGGAAAACATACAGTAGGTTATCTTCACAGTAAACATACAGTAAATTATTTTCACAGTAAACATACAGTAGATTAACTTCACATTACACAATAAACATGTTTCTCCATTTTTGTTGTGTTAATCTGAAATCTGATTGTGTGAAATGATGAATGAATTTAATTTAATAATGAATGGACCAATAGGAGAGCTCCCGAATCAGTTTAGTTGATTTTCTGTTCACGAAACAAAGCTTGTCTAGCTTCTACAGCACTCCACTAGCCATGAGTCCCACATCACTGCAAATTCTAACAGTCCAGTTGCTAAAAACAACTGTGGAAGAAAGCTGATTTAAGTTTAGCTTAATCCGTCCACATAGCTAGTAGTACATAGATAGTAGTACTATTTTGCGATATATATATATAATTTGAATTGTTCAAGATTGTTATACATATTGAATAACTGTTTATAAGCATATTATGGAAAGATTGAAATAAAACATACATCCTTGCCTTAAAGTTTTATAATGGTTACTGAATACATGGTATTTAAAAGCCTTATGATTAATACTAGAATAATAAGCATAAGAATGAAGGTGTTAAATGATGTCAACAAATGAAAAAAAGTTGCTGTTTTGATTAAGCCATATTAACAAGGGGCCACTGCAGCTACACAAATGTAACTTCTGTGGAACGCATGGAATACGTGGAGCTCCTTGTATATGTCAGCTGACTGTTAAGTGTTCTGCACCGGCTGAAGCAAACTGGAAACCATTCTTTCAAAGTCTTAATGACTAATGTCCTGAACCTCTGCCCCAAAAAGGCGTAGATGATGGGGTTGAGGCAGCAGTGACTGAAGGCAATGGTTTCAGTCCATTGCATGGCCAGGCCCAGGTCACGCAGCCATTCGCAGGTTTCCATGTATCCTGAGTAATGAAGAAAGTACATGAATATGACCACGTTGTAGGGTGTCCAGAAGAGAAAGAAAACTATGATCAGGACCAGCATGAGCTTGATGGCTTTGTGCCTCTTCTTAGACTTCATAGCAGTCAAAGTGGGGATGATCTGAGAGTAGCAAAACCCCATGACTGTGAGGGGGAGGATCAAGCCAAGGATGTTGAGCTCCATGTAGATGACCAGCCTCCATGTTTTGTTGGGATATACTGGCAGGCACAATCCGGTTGACTCATTTCTCCCTTGAGAGAATATGATGGTTGGGAGAGAAGCCCCCAGGCTGAGTGCCCACATAAATGAGATCAGGGCTATGCCCACGCTCACTGACTGGCGCTTGAAAAAAAGGGAGGTATGGGCATGGACAGTTACAAGATAACGATCCACTGTCATGAGGAGCATGAAGAAGATGCTGCCGTAGAAGCCTAGCATGTAAAATGCGGTCACAGCTTGGCACATGGAATTCCCAAAGATCCATATGTTGGTGGCAGCGTAGTGGGCCCAGAACGGCAGAGATATGAGAAACAGCAGGTCAGACAGTGCCAAATTGAAGAGGCACACATCCATCATGTTCGATTTCCGGTAGTATTTGACAAGGACACACAACACCAGGCCATTGCCAACTAAACCCACGATGAAGACCATGCTGTAGATGGTCGGAAGGAAGACTCGGCTGAAGTCCCTTACATAGTTATTGTTGCAGGGTGTGAAATCGTCCCCAGTATAACTGTAGTAACTGTCCGCTGTTTAGAAAACAAACAAACAAAATCTCATTATCACACATGTATATATACTTATATTTTTTGGTTAAGTTTTCTTTTCACAAGATTTAACCACCCAAGAAACATTTGGATGAACATTGAGCATTTATCAATGTTTTTTGGAATGAAATAAAAGGTTCTGTGCATCTGTGTTAAAAACTGAATTGAAATGAATCGGAAGTTCTTCAGGTACCACATTATTTTTTATGTGTTATCTGAAGAATTAATTTTTTATATGTTAAAATATTGAATTGTATTTGCCTATGATTAGTCCAGTTCATTGTTGATCATTGTCTATCAACATTCTCTGCATCGTGCTCGTTCATTGATACTTTGGGCTATTTATGGGACCATCTCTCTCAGGATAAATCCAAATTACCCTGAACTGGATACATTGAAAAACCTATACAGCTTTTGTAGTCACCTTACCTAAAAAGACAATTATAATTCCTTCTACTTCAGAAGATCTTTCTTTCAGAAGTCCCCCCTGTATTTAATTGAAAATAGTACAAAGACATGACCATTTATGCCCAAATATATGCCCATTTTGAATTTGATGCCAGAAATACGTTTCAAAAAAGTTGGGCCAGGGCAACAAAAGACTGGTAAAGCTGTGCAATGCTAAAAAACAACAGTAGACATAGGATGCTTTCAGTGACCTACTAGTAAACAACAATACTTTCATTTGTCATTATATTTGCCAAGGGTGGATTAATGCCTTCATGGGTCCCTCGGGGTTGTAAATATTTGGCCTCTGTCAATATATGGCAAAAACAAATGATGCAACTGACCATCCGGGTTTCACATATTTGACTGACTTATAAAAGACAGGAGACAAGTTGATTTGCAGAAAACAAAATAATAACGCAAGCCACTCAAGACTATGCGCACATCGGGATTATGAATATATGGATCAGTGTCTGGTCACATGGAGTAAACTGAAAATAGGATAAATATGTCACCCCTAAATGGACAACGAAGGTTAACAAAAAGACTAGTATCAATTAAAATTAGTATCAATCAAAGTCAAGTATTAATGTATTAACTTCAAAGAATCCGACTTCCCCGGCCCCCTCAGCTCCTCCTCCAGCATACAAGGCTGCTAATGACAGAATTTGTGTTACTGAAAACACCTTGACTTCAGGGTCGATTAACTCGCAGAGTGAAACCAACACTAATTCTGCCACTAGTTCTCATCCTGACTCTGATTCTAATTCTGATATAGAGGATGTGACGGCCTGTAATTCACAGCAGCAGAATATTGCTGCACCTTTTTCCATTACTGGCATTGTGGGAACGCTCACAGCACCTAATCTCACTTTAATAAAACATACTGTTGCCAGTATTCTATCCCCATGCCAACCACACATATTCGCTGATTCACTGTGAAAATGGCTCGTTACTCCCAGCTCTCAAGTCCAGGTTATAGAATGATCCTATCTTAGGTACTAGGGTCAAAATAATCAGCAGAAGGAGCAAGGGGCATGTCATTATCATGGAAAAGAGGGACATTGGATTAGAGAATGTAGAAAGAAGTGCTCTGATGAAAGTAAATCTCAAAAAACATTTTAGACCCTAAACGGAGGGCCCTAAAACACACACCGGACGACTTGTTGTCTGGAAACCGATGAAGGCATAGGGCTGCCCACAGAATGCACCCCAAGTTGTTGAAGATGCACCTAATTTGACAATTCTTTCTAAGACATTAACTCTTGTTTCTGGTGGTATGCCACTTATGGAACTGTTTATAGATTGCAGAAGGTTTCATTTTCTTGTAGACACTGGAGCGACATTTTCTTCAGTTAGTGGTATGAATATAATGGGCCAGTGTCAGGTGCCACGATTATTTCTGTGGGAGTGAATAGGGAAATTAATGTTCTTTATAAGTATTGTGCTTAAACCCGAACTGGCCATTGTTTATTTAAAATATGAAAAAAAAAAACATCAACAGTACAATACAGACACTTCTAGTAGACCTTGAAATATGCAAAATGTAAATGTCCACAGGAGCTCAGTCTTTTAAATCTACCTTTTTGCTTGAACTAGACACCTGGCATCTTTTCTTTGCTCATTAAGTTCATTAAGATTCGGGCTCAATTTCTCAACAGCTAAGCTGATGTTAATTGTTTATGTTGGTTGAACTGCAGCTGAAATACATTTTGGTGATATGACTGGAATGGAATTGTGTAGAATTGAGGTGTAACCGCTGTCCCATAGACTGTTGTTGGGGGAGGAGAGTCAGAGCACACATTACATTGCAGTGCATGCTGGTGATTGCAGTGCAGCGCATTGTGAAACAAGCTAATATTAATAGAAAATTTAAATACTTTTGTGGGTTGGATAGGATTGTGTGGCGGGCCTGATCTGGCCCATGGGTCTTGTGTTTGACACGTGGGGTCTAGAGAAAAGGAGGAAGGAATTGAGGGGGTGATACTGAAGCAAGTCGTGATCGTTGAAACAACATCTCCATATAACATGCCAATAAATCCTGTTAGCAAGGCGGGTTTAAGAGGTTGGAGATTTACACAAGATTTACAGCGGGTAAATGAAGTTGTCGTCCCACGTGCACCAATGTTGCCATTGTTAACAGAATTCCAGTAACACACACATTTCATTGTTGTAGACTCCCGGATGTTTGGATTCTCCCGCTGTTTTCGCTGCCGCCGTGCACGATTCCCTGGATACCTTCATTTTGCCTGAAGGCTGTACTGTGTTGCAGTATGTTGATGACTTGCTACTGACAGCGAAGGATGAGGCCGTGTGCAAAGCTGGCTCTCTGTCTCTGCTTCAGCATTTAGCTGCGTGTGGTTTCAAAGCTGCTCTTGACAAGCTGCAGTACTGTCAAACCACAGTTTCCTATCTTGGTTTCACTATGTCAAATGGAAGCTGTAGACTCTCAAAAGACAGAGTTTTAGGCCTCTATCCACAAAGAAAGGCATGATGTCTTTTCTGGGACTTATCAATTACTGTTGTGCATGGATTCCTGACTGCTCTTATTATGACAAAATTTTGACAAGATTGAATAAACAACTTGTGGTCCACATAGAGCATGTACTCTATTTAAAGATCGTGACATCAGCATGCTGACCTAGCCGGGGCGTGGCTCACGGTTACGGGCACATCTGGTCCCAGCGCGGATTTCTCACAGCTGACGGGAAACCAGTCTCTCACTCTACACTGATTTCTGATGACATGCTTGCATTTTACCCAGGAGACTGGCTGTCCTCAAAGTTAAGGCCCATGAGTCCCCTAGTTCTGGAGAGGAAGCAGCTGGTAATTTTATAGCGGATGCTGTTGCCAAACGCTGCCAAAAATGGCCCACCGTGTTCATACATTAGTCAACAAAATTGTTCTTTTTCAGTTTTTTCTCATCCATTGTCTACTGATCCTAGCCTTATTGACATCGCCATCATACGAGAAAATACCTGAGGGTCGCATAGCACTGCCAAAATCTTGTTTGCCTTTCCTCGTGCAACATTTTCATGGTATTTCACATGTCGCACGAAGAGGGGTGATTGGTAATATTAACAGAAGATACTGCATTCCAGATGTGACAAAAACAACGTTGATTTTAGATGCATGTCTGATATGTGCACAGAACCATTGTCTCCTTTTGAGGTTTTGATGGGATGACCATTTCCAACACCGTAGGTGCGAGGTAAACCTGCTCCGATGATCAGTGGTGACATGGACACAATAAAGTCAGATTACACAGCCGCCCTGATCTGTAAGTTAGCCAGCATACAAGCCAATGTTGATGTTTCTCTCCCCACAAACCAACGACCACACCCGTTTAGACCCTTGCCATGGCATGTGTCCCTTGTTGTCCAAACAAGTTTCTAATCGCTCTCATGAATACACTGGCAATGGAGCTGTTGATTGTTCTTTTGTTTAAATTTTGACTGTTTCCATTTTTATATTTTGTGCTCTCTGTAACATTAATCTATTTTATTTTTTGTGTACTGCATGCTGACACGGTTTTCAGTAGTCACAAGCAGTGGTGGACGAAGTACACAAACCATGTACTTGAGTTAAAGTAGAGAACCCAAGGTAAAATATTACTCCAGTAAAAGTAGAAGTTCCTCCCTTTAGACCTCCACTTGAGTAAAAGTACAGAAGTATTTGCCTTTAAGTGTACTTAGGTATTGAAAGTAAAAGTACTAAAAGATTAATTATGGCTCTAATGTCCTATTAGCATTTTTGTAACAAGACTCTTCATTAACTCGTTTTAGGTGAAAATACTGTAGTGTCCCTCTTGGTAACCCCTTTTTTTAATGGAATCCTTAGTTAGTCTGACACTGATGTCTATTAAAATTATCATAAACACAAAACACTGAAGGCAAGCAATTTCCATTAGGTAGAACTGAGTGGCTATGAAATAACCTTTTGCACGTTTCAGCTTAAGATTTATTTGCAACTTAGTTACAAGTTTGAATTTAATAAAAACTTTAAACACAGGTTCACAAATGAGTTTTCCTTTAATATATTGCATCTATAGGTCTCTGTTCATAAACATAAACTAGCAAAACAAATTTCCTATAACATGAAATAGTGTTTGTATACATTCAGAAAAAAAGACACATCAGTCACAACTGCATATGTGTACATATTTCTTTATCGTGGTCTGTTTACACAAAGTTAGGTTAGTTCCATCATTTATGTTGGAATAGACACTCATAAAAGTTTACTCTGCTGCACTGACGTTGAACTGTATGCTTGCACTGGGTTGGTATGTCCCAACAGGTCAAGCTCAGAAATCAAGCTCAAAACAAAGTGCGCGCTGTGCCCTGATTGGTGTGTTTGCTTCATGCTTCTTCGTTTGACAAAAGGAATGATTTCTCATAATGTAGTGGAGTAAAAAGTAAGATATTTGACTTTGAAATGTAGTGGAGTGAAAGTAAAAAGTCACCCAAAATGGAAATACTTCAGTAAAGTACAGATACACAAAAAAACTACTCAGGTCCACCACTGGTCACAAGTTAGTTGACTTGTGGAGTAAATGCCCGAGCATGCTCAAATCCACCTGGGAGTGTGAATATCCTAAGCCAAAAAACAAAGTTTGGATAGGCTGGGACTTTTCTTGTACTAATTGGGCCTTGTTGCAGGCTTTTCGCCCAAACCTGGTGGTGGACTCTCCTTTTTAAGAGTGTTGTTCCTGCGGAACAAAAGAGGGGAATGAAAGGAAATTCAGTGGATTTCCTTAAAAGGAAAATCTTTTTGTACAAAGCTGTTCTACAAGCACACCAGGTTCATTTAATTAATCATCGTATGTCTGTGGGTCAGGAGAGAACATCTTGACCTTCAAGTACATTTCTTGGCAGCAACGTCTTTCTCAGCTGTGGTTTCCTGTTTTTTTTTTCCACACCTCAGCTCATCTGCATTTTGATCTTAGAAATCTTGATTATCTCTGCACTGGCCAACTTTCAGCCACATCTGCTTCTATAAATAAATGAGTGTCTCTGAACATTGATGCGCCTGTGTGTGTGTGCGTCTCTGTTCTAGCACAGTCCTGGAGCTCCAACAGAGAACAACCAGATAGAGAGAGGTCAAGGTGGGATCAGACAAAGGGACAAAGGACACCATTTGTTACACAACAGATACACAACTTAAACCCAACCGACAATGTAACACCCTTCCACAAAGCACGCATCCACTCCAGATAAGCGTATGACATAGCTGACATAATTAAGGTTTTTGTTCCAGAACACTTACGGCATCATCCTCTTTTTGCTCCTAGTAAAATATTGTTTGTTTCAGATTCGTTTTCATTCCTCAAACTCACTGAGAACCTAACTATGAAATAAATAATTACAACGTTACCATTTGGGATGGCATTTTATAAGTCTTGGTTTTGTTCTTCAACAAACAGTGCTTTTTTTCCCTCTCCTGAGGATCCACAGCACTGCACGGTTACAACTATTACCTGCCTCAACATGCTCGATCCAGCTTATCAGCTCATTTTAAAGCTCTTACATGAAATGGTTACACGCTGCCTGATACTGCCTTTTACTATAAAGCTTTACTTTAAAGCCATGCATGGTGTAGGGATATATGCCGGCATTGTAGTTTTGGATAGTAAATAAAATGGCTCTATTTGAGTTGTAGACATTGCAACACTTGGTTTCTATCACAGCCAGTGTAAAGAAATAAGAGTTGGTAAGTTTCTTTACACTGAACTAGATAATCAGAACTGAAAGACATCCACTTATACTTACTCAGTGTTGTGTTGAATGTATGATTCCCGGTCATGTTTATAAGTCCGAGCGCTAACAGTCAAATCAGGGAGGCAGAGCTCCGTGCAACTTTACAGCATGTGAAGAGGCTGAGCTGTAATTTCCTGAGGCGGGCCTTTACCGCACTGACAGCTCAGTGCGTCTACAAAGCCCACTGTGCTAACATAAACATATCCGCCTCAACACAACACACAGTTCATGTCCTGACCTGACAGTTGATGCAGCTGATTTATGTCACTGAGGAACAGAAAGTGTAAAAACATGAGTGATCTTTATGGGATGCTGCTGGGACACTTTTTTCTGTGACATGTTTGACTGACATGTTTCCTTGATTTTCTAAGCCACTGACTATTGTTTGTGAAATAATATTGTAAAAAAAAAATGTGTCTACAGCAAAGAATCCTGTCTTTCTAAGGTAAATTAAATGAATTATACATTAAGAAAAAAATTATCCTAAGCCAAAAAACAAAGTTTGGATAGGCTGGGACTTTTCCTGTACTAATTGGGCCTTGTTGCAGGCTTTTCGCCCAACCCTGGTGGTGGACACTCCTTTTTAAGAGTGTTGTTCCTGCGGAACAAAAGAGGGGAATGAAAGGAAATTCAGTGGATTTCCTTAAAAGGAAAATCTTTTTGTACAAAGCTGTTCTACAAGCACACCAGGTTCATTTAATTAATCATCGTATGTCTGTGGGTCAGGAGAGAACATCTTGACCTTCAAGTACATTTCTTGGCAGCAACGTCTTTCTCAGTTGTGGTTTCCTGTTCCACACCTCAGCTCATCTGCATTTTGATCTTAGAAATCTTGATTATCTCTGTACTGGCCAACTTTCAGCCACATCTGCTTCTATAAATAAATGAGTGTCTCTGAACATTGATGCGCCTGTGTGTGTGTGCGTCTCTGTTCTAGCACAGTCCTGGAGCTCCGACAGAATTATACATTCTTCACTTAAGAAAAAAAAATAATAAAGCCTGTTCTTAATAGGCTTAACGTTTCCTTACAGACTCAACGAGGTGCATCTGTTTTGAACTTGAAACGGGGAGATAAAGTTCTCCGTTCATTTGAAACACTCTGTTTATGCTTATTATTCACGAACTACAGGGATTTCATTGCAAAATGGCTGAGCTGTTCTTAAGTAACAGAAGTATATAATAAAAGTTTGGGCCCAGCGGCAGGCCCTGGCCGTTTAATGGATTAATTTGTGTTGTTGCTTCACTACACAGAGCAGAAATGGTGAATATTCTCTGTTGTTTGCGTTAATGCATGTAAGTGGATAAACCGCAACACAGGACTGCTACAGGAGTGCCGCTGATTCATGCATGTCGCTAAAATACGTCCATTTTTACATACATCAGTTGGCTTTGTTTGGTACAGTCTGCTGAAATACTTGAAATACTGAAGAAGTGCGAAGTTTATGTTCTGGTGATTTGAGTCTTTTTTCCTTTGGGCGTGTGTTGGCAGGGTGGGTGGTAATTTGGTTTGGAGGGGGTTAGCAGCGTGCTCAGGTTCCTTCAGTATTTTTAGACCTCTGTGCTGAAAAGGGGTGTTTTTTGGAATCAATGTTTTTGCCATTCCACACCATTCTGAATAAAAAAGTGAGAGTGAAAATATCATAGTGTGATTCATACAAGATTCTAGAGAACTGTCGGAGAAAATGCTGTGGCTGCTTCTGTAGAAAACCAACACAGCATGACCCGCAAAACAAAACTCCTGTGTGAAATGTTTGGTTTTACAGTGGAGTTTCAGGCTATATGAGATAAAAAAGGCGTGGGAGTGTGTTTGGCACATGATTCAGCAATGCAAGAGCTGTTTGTTTTTCATGTGGAGAAATGTCATGTTTTTGTTCTTTTCTCTTGCCAAACAGTTGAGTCCCCCACACAGTTTATTATTTCACTTATGGAGCAGGAGTGCAGTGAGTTAGTGATGAAGATGAGCGGAAATACAGTTATTAAGTGATGAAGATGAGGAGTGGGAATACAGTGATTTAGTCATGAAGATGAGGAGCAGGAATACAGTCATTAAATGATGAAGATGAGGAGCAGCAGTGCAATGATTTAATGATGAAGACGAAGAGCAGGAGTGCACTGATTTAGTGATGAAGACGAGGAGCAGGAGTGCAGTGAGTTAGTGATGAAGACGAGGAGCAGGAGTGCAGTGAGTTAGTGATGAAGATGAGAAGCAGGAGTGCAGTGAGTTAGTGATGAACATGTGAAAGAAGAGTGCAGTGAGTTAATGATAAGAGTGTAACTACAGATCTGGTTAGTTACAGTGTTAGAATACAGTGATTTTTCAAGCAACGTTTATGCATATATATTTATGCATATATTTTTTTATTATTGGGGTTTGGGTTGTTTAAAAGCTGATCAGGTATTTGTAAATGTAAGAGTGCATTGTAGATTCTGAGGTGTGGACGTGTGTGCCAGCCTGTCTGATTCAGACAGTAATTACCAGGAAATTTCTAGCTGTAGCTGATATCATCTCTCAAAGAGGCATCAGCTCATATAATGCATCTGAGGAATTCTTGGGACAGAATTTCTTTTTAACAGACAAAAGTATGTTGCACACAAAAAAAAATAGGTCTTAGATTAGATTACTGACCAATTAGATTAGACTACTTACCCATTAGATTAGATTACTGACCAATTTGATGCAGTTTGAGCATGCCCAGATTAACATCCTCTGAGGCCACTGGGCAACTTTCCTAATTACACACACTGCATTTCCACTGACCTAATTCAATCAAGCTTTGGTTACTTCTTTTCTGGCACATGGAGCTCCCCAGTTACTTTTTCATTCTTTTAATTTGAGAAAAAAAAAAATCATAATTCATAATCAGTCACAGGCAATGTGAAGAAAAATCTTCAGTGCCACAAAATAAAGAAAAAACCCACAAGAGGCCGTGCATTGCAGTAATTTGATTACAAGTGCCATAAAACCCACTTACTTGCAGGGTTGCCAGATTGGTTCTGTAGTTTTCAGCCAAAAAACAGTTCAAAACCTGACCAAATGCATGTAAAACGCACACACTTACACACACACCCACACCCACACACACACACACACATACACACACACACACACACATCATCTAAACCGCTTATCCTTCTGGGTCGCGGTGGGGTGCTAGAGCCTGTCATTGAGCAGAAGGCAGGATACACCCTGGACAGGTCACCAGTCCATCGCAGGGCAGACAGACGGACAGACAGACATACACATTGCCTGTAAAACAGTCCACACATAAAAAAAAATGTTAATGTTTTGCCTTCGATAGTTTGCCTTCGTAATTTGCAGATAAATACTTAAGATGTCACTAGATGGCACTGCCAGCCTTATTAACAAATGCATTTACTACTGCTATGAAGAACCAAAAGCTTTTTACATAATTTTTAGTATCGCTATCAAACATCTAAGAAATGCCCAGGCCAAAAAATCATTTCAATAAACTAATTAAATTATTTTTCTAATTAAATTTGTATTTTTGTTCCAAAACTCACAAAGCTCATCAGTTTTTCAGAGCATTAACATTTTTTAATATGTTGTATATGTATATGGACTCATGATCCTATGTAATCAGAATGGAAAATGAATAGCAATAACATTGCAAGCATAACTATTCCTCATACAAATTCTTAAAAATGTCTTTTTAAGACTTTATGGGCTCTATAGATCACAGGCCATTTCATGTTCCTACTACTGCAGAACTGTGTACATTCAGTGATGCAGAATGAACTGGACAATCTGTGCCATGTTAGGCTGAACATTCATCCATTACATCGAAAATAAACTGGGTATGTTAACCACTGATGTTGATTGCGAACAATACAGACGGGCGGGGCAACAGCCTCATCTCAATAAGAATGACTAAAATGTTTCTACTGAAATTTTTCTGCACCAAAGCCAACCAAAATCTGCCAGGAACCTGCCCAATTTGGCAACACTGCTTACCCATGATGAAATCACTGTAGCCCAAGTGGCGTATGGTTTTTGTAAAACAGCAGACACTATTAAATATCATAAAATGCAAACGTTTTTCTATAACAAAAAAAAAAGTTCTTATTGACAAAAATCAAAAACAATTATTCTGCTGAGAAATGTGGTTCCTTTAAAGCAGAAGTGGGGAACTCTAGTCTTTTCAGTTTGGATATTCCTGCTCAAGCATACTTGATTTGACTCATCAGCTAATTACCAGGTTTAGTTGGTGTGCTAGAGCAGGAAAATCGACAAACTGTGCAGCCCTCAGCTCCTCAACCCAGCTTTTATGTTGTTGCCAAGCAACCACGAACTGCTGAAAGAAGACAAGAACTTTCAGTTGACCGTCATTGTTTACTACAGTCATTTCATGCACTTATTAACTTTGTCAGATAATAATGACCATATCATAATGCAGCACTGTTTAATGCAAAAAACCCTTCATTATAGAAGTTCTTTTTACTTCCACTCTTAGCACCAGGGTTAACGGTGTTGTACGTCTCTCTTCCCACACTGGAGCTAAACTCCTTGCCACCTAAATTGTGCACTACATAGGGATTAACCCCTTGAAATCCCGGGGTTATCACGTACTAAGGCTTATTATCCAGTAACTACAGAGACTCCAATGCAAAAAGGTTTACTATTCTTAGCTTTTAGAAGTGTGTAATAAAATTTTGGCCCCACCAGCAGACCCTGGCCGTTTAACGGGTTAAAATACTGGCTCCTGCACCCAACCAGTGCATTATATATCAAACCAATAGTCATTTGGGATTGAGCGTGTGTGCAGTATTCTGCATTAGATAAACAATACACCATTTAGGTATGAAAGCCAGAATTTCACTACCTACCTAGCACACGACATGGGAAGGATGGAGCCATTTCAGATTCAGCTTGGATTTATAAAGCAGTCTGTGTATGTTGACTATTTTACAGCCATGTGCAACCCAGCCAATCAGATTTTAGAACCGGAATCTGTTTTGTAAAAATGTTGTTTACTGGAGACAAATCCAGTACTTTCTTCTCAAAGCTGCTCAGTTAAGGCCTTGAAAAATCATGCAGACAAAAGGATGTCGCACTCAAGAACATAACTAACATCATGATCCACATCAAATGAGATGCCAAAATGACACAATTTCTCAATGTTTTACACACGTAGACATCACTATCCACAAAACATTGCTTAACAACATACCAAAAGATGTATACAAAAGTATTACGAGTATCGGTCACAACAGATTGGCAGATTTTATGACGTAATATAATTGTGATAATGTCCACCAACTTCTCTGAATCGTGCCATTCTCTGTTCTATCTGGGCTCATTGGTTTGTCTTGTTGTATCTGTCTTGTGATATTAGAGCAATAAGCCATGACACCTCCTGCATTAACATGGTTTTACACAATGCAAAGCAGAGTAAAATCCCTGTAACAGCCTTGAGTGGCTAACCCGTTCACAAAATGGAGAAACCGTGGAGCCTGAATACATAATATGGTTTAATCGTGTGGTCAAATGTGTATATTGAATATTTTATGATGACTTCAAACGTGCCTCACCCCTGTTTTGAAACATTTCATTCTATAATGACTGATTCACAACTTACAAACGGATGATAAAACTCATGCACGTGTCAAAACAGCATCAGAAACTTTCTATGCAATAATGAAGAGATATGGCTTCATTCTGTCTTTGTTCCATTTAGACGTTTCTGGCCCATATTGCGTTTATACTTCAAACGAACTGCTTCAGAATTCATTTGGAAGCGAACTGAGACCGACCTGCTTGGGGGTCTTGGTTCTTATTTGATGTGCACCACAGTTCAGATGGCAGCGTTATCATTTGCTCACACCGCACTAAAAAAGCAATTGCATCAGGGTTGGTTTTAATCACACCAAACCTCACAAGTCTCAATATACCCTAAGATTTGGCTACTTCAAGCGCCAACATTTACTCGTTTTTGACCTTAGACTGTCAGATACGATTTGATTCTGGAGAAACTTGCTTTCGTTTACAGGACTGATTCTTTAGAATTTTCATTGTCTCATTATTTTAAACTCACCCTCTCCATTTCCTTTTATGGGAATCCCCAGTGTTATTATAAAGGTGCCATTTTAAAACCTCCATGCCATTCTGCAGGATGTGGGTGCTAGACTGGCCTGCCTGCAGTTAAGATCCATGTCCCATTGAAAATGTGCCACATTATTGGGCACAAAATACTACAACGAAGGCCCAATAGTTGCACAGTGAAGACGTGTATAACTGAAGAATCGCAGAAACTGAGCTTTCAGTTTGTGTCTTCAATGCCCAGGATAGGTAATGTAACACTGTGGTAAACATGCTTTTTTCAAGGTATTGAAGGCATCAGAAGGTGTTTTTGTACTTTTCAATGTAATTAGGTCAAACATAACTTACTACTCACTTCTTTCTGTTTCTGTAGGCTTTATTAATGTCACATTTCAACTTTTTTGGTAATTTATAGCTATGGAATCGTTCTCTGAGTGAACAACAAAGAATTTTTGTAGGAGATTCTGGATGAGAGGATCTGCTAAATGCAGTAAATGTGAATGTAAAGGTGACTGTATCATCACAAGTGAAGTTTGCAAGTACTTACTTCACTACATTTAAATTGGACTTTATGTAGAAAACTATTTACTTGACTGCTAATATAACTTCATTACTCTGCTAGCTTGCTAAGTTAAGGGTCATACAGTTATCAACAACAAAACCAACAGTAAAGCAGTGTAGTTTTCATTCTGAACCTGAAGCTTAAAGGAGAATTCCACCAGTTTTTCAAAATATCTATGTAACTCATTCATTTAGATGTAAACGTAGTCATTCAGAGTGGTTTAATGTAAAATGCTCAATACTAAAAACACTTACCGAGTCAGAATGGTTTAAAGTGGTTTTGATGGGAACCGGACATCTGAGGAGCTTAATGCCTCTAATGGCTCCCTAACAGCTAATAAATGAAGTAGTTATGAATACTCTACCTGACGCCTGAGGCATAGTTTTATAATAGTTTTGGCCTAAAACATTTTTTTATATTTTTTGATTGCTTCAAGGATATTTCTTAAAATGAGATATAAGATCTGCCAATATAGTAAAGTTTAAGTTAAAACTGTCTAGAAATAAGTTAATAATCTTATAATATTCTTCCAGCAATCTCAAAATGAGAAATATTAGCTATAAATAGTAAAAGATGGTTTCACTAAAACATATTTTTTGCAGTGTAAACAGTTGCGTAACTATTTTTGAAATGTGCATTCAGGGGACCCCATTACTGTCTTTTGCCTTGATGCCAGAATCACTAAATCTGCCCCAGTGAGGTCTACGCATATGTAAATGAGCATCAAACTAATCAAAGCAATTTCAAACCCATTGAAAAAAGACACAATGTAGTAGAATGAGAGCGAGCTGGCTCATGGGGTAACGTGCAGCCACTGTTTCTCTCACTGGATGTCGGTGCAAACCTAGAAAAACCATACACTCGCATGATGAAAATAATGCTATTGAATTAATAAACGTATTATAAAAGTATATGCACAATGCACAGAAAAATCTTTCGTCAGGGTTAAATTTAAAAAAATACTACCTAATTTTAGAAAAAAAAAGTTTAGAAAAAACGAACTAAACTAAAAATAATATGATGATCACAATTTCTTTCATGTAAAATGTTGGTTTTGCAAACAAATTTGCACACAGGGATCAATTTCTATTTATGTTAGTCTTCAAAAGTGGAAGCAAGTTCTTAATTTGTTAAAACGTTGGGTTTTATGTCATGATCAATATGAGCATGTTTAAGGGTACATACTGGATTTTATTAGAGCTCTTCAGCATGTAGATACTGTAACATTGACAAACAGAACATAAGGCTCGATCGAGCTTGTGAATTATAAGAGTGATTCAACAAAAGTGAAGAAGTGCTGCAGAGACCACAAAAATGAAACAAAAAGACAGGTACTCATAGAAGAGTCTTTCATTCACATAATCACTGATCCGGGAACTGTTTTTTTCCCTATGGCGTGTCCTGACCTGGAGGCACGTGGGTTTGCCAAAGCCAAACAACAACTGCCAAACAACAAACAGCTGCATTCAGGAATATCTAGTTGGATAAACCTGTTGTTGCAGGTCATGTAGGAGCTTGCCTCTGGCTATAAGAGGAGATTTCTTTAGAATCTTCATTTCCAGTGTAAAAGGCATTGAGTGGAACTGTGGTTGGTGTTATCGCAGTGAAACTCTGATAAATGGGAGTATTGAACTGAGGTCCTTCAGGGACACAGCCATTTGAGGCCAGGAGTCCAAGAGAGCATAACAGACCATTCTATATTAATAGATCATTCTCACACCTTCTTTAAGGCAGAGAGAGAGAGAAAGAGAGAGAGCACCTCTGTATGTGTGTGTGTGCAAAATCTTACAGGTTATTGGCATAAACTTGATCTGCACTCTATATCGCCCATCCCCTGTCAGGTCTGGATTATGCGTTCCTGAAAGAAATATTTAATTCCCGTGGACAGATATACAATAAGCAGGCATACAGTCTGTGTGTGGACCAGGTTTATGCCACATTATGGGGACCAAAACCTGTTTATACACTATCACAAAGGTAAAGAAACCTATATAGAAACTTCACATTTGACGCAGGGGCAAGTTCGTGGACCCCAGAGGGTTAGCCACGCTGTAATTCGCAAATGGATTTCTGAGGAAGGATGAGGTAACCCTCCATTACCACTCTGATAAATGGTGCAGGCGGAAGTTTGATAACACTGCTATATACAGAGGGATGTGACAACAAAGTGACTCTGAGAAAGGTCTACTGCCTCGCTCTCTCTGGGTGGGTAGGATGGTCCTCCCTTTCTTAGCAACAGTTTGGTAAGATGCGGTGGTGCTTTATGTGCCTTCTGTGCTATCATTACAAAGATGTGAAATGATGTGCTGCGTATTAAGATGGTAGAATAAAAACACACATTGTCAACTACAGTACTTTTCAGTGATTGTTGAAGATATATCTAGGTCTCTATCCAGCCGAGGCCTCTTAAAAAGTTAATGACAGTTTCATTGAAACTACCCTTAACCAGTGATATAGGAATTTAAACAAGGCAGAGACTACCAAACGAACTGCTACTCAAAACTTTTACTTTAGATACATATATTTTATGACACCTAGCAATGAATTGCTGATATAAGCAGGCTAGCAAGCTATGTAACAGTCATCACGGTACCTTATATTTGCGTTGCATTAACAAAGAAATCATCAAATAATATTAATTACATGGAGGAGATGAAATATTCAAACAAATTTTACCAAGAAGTTTTTTTGAAGCAAAACACCACTTTTATTACTGACTGATGAGTTTCTTGACTGCCTTCATGTTCCAAACACACAGCATACTGACAGTCATTACCATAGAGACTGAGTAGGCAGACCCTTCTACAGCACTGTGACTTTCCATTGGCTGAGTAGGCCAATTGACTGAACTTGAGATGCGTTCAACAGACACTGCACTTTATGTGGTTTCCCTATAAAAATAGTCTCCTAGGTTGTTGAGATCTGAGCTTGAGTGCCACTCCATCTTGACTTAATCCTGGAACAGGGCTGTTGTGCAGCCCATTTCCAGTCCTGGTCTTGCGTACATCTTTAACTGAAGATAAAAAATGATGTGTGATGCATTTAAATCGCAGAAAATCTTTATGTTAGCTTGCATGTAGCAATAGTTGTATTTCAGCTTTTCAACAATCTCGTTTCTCAGAGGATCCAGCAACATTCCACTGAAAACATTTACGTACAGAACGTATCGGCTTTGGAACGTTTTTGTTTAGCACATGGTTCGATAGGGGCAGTTTTCAAAAAAGCCGTTGATTTTTCTCATAGAGAAAACCAGCTTAGAGCCAACTTCAGCTGGATATGGGCTTATCAGGTCTCTTGATACATTAAGAGGGTGGAGGCCCACTTTGAATCAGTGACCTGGTTTTATGGTTGGTTTTATGACCAGTGACAATGTCTCTTATACGAAAAATAATTCTACTTTTATCAATGCATCACACTATTGAAATATTATTATATATTCAATATAATATATCCTAAAAAAGTAAAACATTATTATGAAATAATATTTTTTTAGTTATGTGCTTATAGTCCTTGTTATGCAAATGTGTAGTCCTACTGACAGAGTCAGCGTGGCCACTGACTGCCAGGGGCCTCTGACTGCCAGGGACCTAGGAGGCTTCAGAGCACAAGGCATGGGTTGGCTCAAATGCTTGGGGCAATCTGCTGAAGGTATAAGCATTAGATTAACTAAGAGCCCTTGAATGTGTATAAATGAGTAAATAAATTAAATAAAACTAGAAATGTTATCTGTACTCAAACCGCTCAGGTTTTATTACCATTGATTTTGTTGCTGCCATTCAAATGAGATGTTTTACACTTTGACATGTGTAGGAATACTTTTGTTTTTACTTTGTGGTGTGGCTTAAAGGAAAAAAGAGCATTTTGTATTTTTTGTATTGTATTTTGTATGTATTTAGGATTAGGCAGGTTAAGATTAATCATTTTTGTGAAACTCACTCCACAGTGATATGCACTACTCCAATGTTTCAAACCATTTCAAACCTTCACACTCACAGGAAGAGTCTCTTTTTCCACCCTGCTAAATTTCCTCTAAACACCTCAGAAGAAGTAGGCATTCGGTACGCTGCTGTGAACTTGTGTGACACACTGCTGCCACCCAGTGAGTAAACCAAGTCATTACGTCTGTACAGATATATATATATATATCAAAATAAGGCGACTCAAGAAGTAAGTTAATTACGAACAGTTGTTCGTGATTCTGAACAGTTTTGGTTGACAGCAAAACTTCTTGGAACAAACTCTCACCTACACTGTTATCATTCAGATTTGGAAAAAAATAGAAGAACAATGTAGGACAAGGGCCCTTTAGTAGTTTCCCCAATATCACATGACCAGCACATGATGTGAATTCTTTGAGGAGTTCTGTGTCTTTCCTTTCCATCACAAATATGAGTGGATCACTCAAGGATCATTGATTAAAATTTTAATATGTATTGAATAAAACATTTTATAATGTTTTATGGATATTCAATACCAAAGATACAAAAAGTACTAGGCAGTTTTAGGCTTTCATGTGGACCTAAAATGTTAAAAATGTCAATTGTGTTACCTGTCAAGTCAGTAAAGTAACTCTAAAATAGTGCCCAGCTCCCCATGTAGGGCACTATGGGTCATGAAACAAGAACCTCCACATTCAAATAATACATTATATGTCTAATAGAAACCCATTCGGGATTCAGCCATAGCATCAGCATTCAGTGCAGTATTTGTCTTACCGCATAGGTTTCATGGTTAAAATACAATGCAGAACACAGAAGTCAGTACCACTCATTCAGTTCATGTATATTTAAAGTACATTTGTATCCTTTGTTAAAACTACATACAATTAAAAAAGTAGAACAAATACAAATAAATGCATTTAAAAATATATTTAACAAAACATTTTGTCCATTGTTATATATTGCACAAATATATTTGGTAAACACATACATACATACCTGTACCCCACTGCCAGAGCTCATGCAAGCACAGGACAAAAGGGGGTCCTGTCTGGGTCTATGAACCTCAACAGGTGCACTGCTGCCATCTGCTGAGCAAACGATGGTATTGTACCTACACTTTGAAATGCAAAGTCTCTGCCTTTCATTTCCTGTTCCACAGGACTCTGACAGCTTACGCAGCTGATGACCATCTCAGATTTACAGCCAGATTCAACTGGACTGGACTTTCAGCACTGAAGATACATTCACAGCATTTTGATCACTTTACAGAGGAGGCAAAGGTACTGTTAGGTGTTTCACTCAGGGCCTCTTATTAGTATTGTATATGGTACTTGCCCAGGTAAGAGAGTGAACTCCATTCTGCAGCACGGGCAGAGACAGGACCCACTCCTGTAAACCAAACACCTGTAATGATGCAGGAGAAAAGCTGAGAGAGATGGACTTTCTACATTTCTGGAGCAACAGACAACGTAACTGTTTTAAAAGTCATGTTGTTATTGTTAATGCCTGCTCTGTTCTGTTCCCTAAGGGGGTCTTTCCATGTATGTATGTATGCACATGGAAGGACAGGGAGGTCCTGGAATATAGCCACACCACCAAGTATGACTTACTGCAAGTGGAAACAAAATATTTTCTTTGATGAAGTGCTCCTGACTGAAATCACTTTTATTAAATCTTAAAATATTTACTGTATGACAAACACTAAAAAAAAGCAACCACAATTTGTACCCTGCAAATACATCCCACCCGCGCCTTGATGTAAGATAATGGATGCTCCAGTACTGTAGGATGGTCATAAAGTTTAAGTTAGTTACTGTACTCTGGGGTCACTCTGTTAACTGCTCTTACTTTATTATTTTGTTAATTTAGCCTATACTGTATTGCAGGACTAGCTGCTTTTTAGCCTTGTTAATTTTTGTCATGGTAGTTTCAATTTTTTGTACTTTTTTGCCTTATTTAAAACTGAATTTTCATTTTTTTATTATTGTTGCTGTTCACAGATGCACGTGTCTGTGGAAAAGAGAATAGCTAAAATATTGTCCATTTCACACTATGTGACAGTGGTCTATTAATTATTACAGATATTATTATATCTCAGACAACATAGCAAAATGTATTGTGATGTAATATAAAGGAGATTGGGCTGGTTCACATATATAACTAAGCATAAACTCACTGGTTAACTTCAACAAAAATTATGTCCACGTGGGTCCCTCATGTGC
This sequence comes from Colossoma macropomum, assembly GCF_904425465.1. Taxonomy (NCBI): domain Eukaryota; kingdom Metazoa; phylum Chordata; class Actinopteri; order Characiformes; family Serrasalmidae; genus Colossoma; species Colossoma macropomum. Next base: position 497,256 of record NW_023495014.1, read on the forward strand.
ATCTGATTGGCAATCAGGTTCTACAAAATCACCGATCACATAGACCCACAGTGATGGAAGTACCCAGTGTCAGGTGCAGACTGTGGCAGGACATACCACAGGCCTCATAGAGGCACAAAACCCAAAGACATATATCACATGCTAAGAATACATTTATAAGAAATATGCTCTATATTATAAATATACCAGTTAGATTACAGTAGATAATCTATAACTCTTCACAAGGCAGGTATGTTTCAGACATAGATTAAACTGTGCTGGAATGAACTGCAGTGCCAACAGCATTTAGGCTTAGGCTTAATCTGGGTAAGTAATGTAGAAAACAGGCTTACATTGTTCCGATAGCTTCTCAAATCAGTAAACAGCTGTAATTACTGGCTGACAAGGGTTAGTTTTTATCAAAGACATTACACTTTTGTGACCAATATGGTCATTAAGCAGCTGATAAGACAGCAAAGGTACAAAAGAGATGTTAATACAGTTACAAATTTCACATTTCTTTATATATACAAGCAGTAATCAATGTTATTGTAAAACCACACTGAGGTAAATCATTTCAGTAAAATACAAAATCTGATGAAATGTATACAGTAGATCTGGAGTTTAGCAGTTATGAAAAGAGTAATGCTAGAATTTTACACAGCACTGTTCAAATTACTGTCATGCAGTTTGGTACCCAACAGCATCACAAAGCATGACATTCAGTTCAACACAAAGAAATGTACATCAAATGGAAGTGAAACAGTAGTAAACTGGTAAAGCAATAAAGTCTAAACCAGTAACACATAATAAACATGCTCTGCAAATTTTGGTCCAATGGTTATAGAGCAGTGTTTCATAAAAAGTGATAAACTAAACAATCCTTATGATTATATGAACTACACTATATGGACTAAAGTGTTGGGACACCCCTCCTAATTACTGAGTTCAAGTGTTTCAGCCACACCCAATAGCTAACAGGTGGATAGAATTAAGCACATAGCCATGTAGTCTCGATAGACAAACACTGGCAGTAGAATGAGTCGTAAAGATGAGCTCAGTGACTTTAAACATGGCACTATCATAGGATGCCAACTCTGCAACAAGTCATTTCTGTGGAGTGACGAATCAAGCTTCTCTGTCTGGCAGTCTGGTGGACAAGTCTGGTGGCGAATGCCAAGAGAACATTACTTTTCTGTCTGTGAAGTGTAAAGTTTGGTGGAGGAGGGATAATGCTATGGGGTTGTTTTTCAGGGGTTGGTCTAGTCCCCTTAGTTCCAGTGAAGGGAAGTCTTTATGCTTCAGCAAACCAATACATTTTGGACAACTGTATGCTTCCTTTGTGGGAACAGTTTGGGGAAGGTCCTTTTCTGTTCCAGCATGACCGAGCCCCAGTGCACAAAGCAAAGGCATGGTTGGGTGAATTTGGTGAACCTGACTGGCCCACACAGAGCCCTGACCTCAACCCCATTGAACACCTTTGGGGTGAACTAGAATGGAGATTGCGAGCCAGGCCCTCTCGACCAACATCAGTGTCTGACCTCACAAATGCTCTTCTGGATGAATGGTCAGAAATTCAATTCAACACACTGACACCCTCCAAAATTTTGTAGAAAGCTTCCCAGAAGAGGGGAAGCAGTTATAACTGCAAAGGAGGAACCAACTCTATAATAATGCCTATGGATTTAGAATAGGATGTAGTAAAAGCTCCTGTAGGTGTAATGTGTAGGTGTCCCAGTACTTTCATCCACATAGTGTATATTTGTTTCTGTAATTGTTATCTCACTTTAAATGCTGTACTGATAATTAGAGGAGTATCTGCACTTATTTGGTATGGTGAGTCTTTTGGAGAGTGAAGTGTATTTAAAAAGCGTGGCTTTTATAGAAGAAGGTAAAAACACTCTTAACTTCTATAAGTATAAGGTGAGGTCTGAAGTCCTCTGGAGGGGACACTTTAGAATTGGCACGGATCCTCTCTCAGGCACTTTATAGTGCTTGATGTGATACTTTTTTACTTTGTAATAAACATCTTATGCAAGGAATACAGTGTCAGTGGAGACTTCTTCAGCATCTTCACATCATCACTACTTAAGAAACAACAAGAATTTGGCGTCACGAACTTCAGACGTGTTGTGGCTGGCTGCGTCGCCGACAGCTTTAGCACACTTACTGCCGCACCTAGCCGGCAATTCAGGTGAGAGCTGTTTTTTTTGTTGAGGCTGTTGGGTGTTTGCTGTCTAGTCGCATCGTAAAGAATTGTGTGTGGGCCATGCTGTGTTGATGTTTGGAGTATTTCTCCGTTCTAAATTGGGGTTTATTGCGTTGTGCGCACCGCAATAAAAAGGGGGAGTATTATAGAGAAAAGGAAAGCTGATGTAAAAGTGTAAAATAGCCTAATTAGTAACGATAAGGTGAGCTAAATAACACCATGCGAGATTAATGAAGGTTGGGCCCTTATCTTCTTAATGGTAAGACATGTGTATAGTAGTCACTGCGTGAAAGTTGGCTTAGAGAAATAGTCAGATTAGGTTAAAAAAGGAAGAAAAAAAAAAAGAGGTTTGGCAACAGACTGACTGATCAATGCATTTAATTAATTAATGGAATGTGTTTATTTGGTCTAAACTCTGTTAAGAATTGCAAATGTGAGTTTTATTGGTTGTGCATGGTTTATTCTGATTTGAGCAACACTGGGGATTCAATATTGAGACTATTTGATGATTTGAGGTGCATGGGTGTGAACATTGGGTGATAAATAGGTGATTGTCTTGCTGCGAATAAGAATACATTTGGTAAAAGTTGGTCCCTTGTGGATGCGTGATTACTTTGAGCTTTATATAGGATTGGATTTTCTTTTAGTTGCAGGATATTTGAGAAAATTTTATTTACAATTACACAGATTATTTGTGTGTTTAGTGCATATTATAGGTGGATTTACTTTTGTGAATTGCTATTACATTAATATGTTTCCGATTTCTTTGAAGTTGGCAAATTTCTTTCATTTTTACTGATGTGGTAAATTAGTGGTTTGAGAAAAAAAAAGTAATTTAAATAGTTTTAAGTAGATCAATTTTAGTAATTAGTCTTAATTCACAATAAGGGAACATAAGGGAGCCATTACAATGCCGATAAAGGACAGTAAAATTTCAAAAGTAATTACTCCTGTTGATGTAGTGCAGAAGAATAATCCTTTAGTTAAAGGCATTGCAAAAATATCGGAGAAATGGCATAAGCGTTGGTCTGAAATTGACCAACCATGGCCAGTGGAGGGGACCCTTAACCCGGATGTAATTAAAACAATGCAGGTGCTTGTGTCCACATATAAGGCAGATCAAAAGAAGGGTAAAAAGGGGGAAAAAACGTAAAGAAAAGAGACAAGTAGAACTTGGTATTCTCCAGTTGTTTGAAAATGAGGGACAGAAATGGATAAAAGCAGCGAAAGATAAGAGAGATAGAGGTGCAAAAGAAATAGGAGAAAATGCAAAGGTAATAGAAAAATTAGTGGCAGAAATTAAAGTACCTTTCTTACATATGGATCCAGCAAAGAGACCCCCACCTTATGAGAAGGAGATTGAGGAAATCTATCCCCAGCTCCCAGTGATCAGCCAGGAAGGTGAATATCGCATCAGAGATGAGGATGACTGGATAATTGAAATGGGTCAAGCGGAAACAACTATAAAGATGTATCCAAGTTCCAAAAGTAAGAAAAAAATGGCAAGTTTGGAAACTAAAGGTGAACTGAGGATCAGGAGGATCTGGAGATGATGGCGATCAAAGTGACCTGGAAGGGATCATGGGCGGATATGACCCTGCAGTCAGGTGAATACTGGTGAGAGCGGAACAGAGGGGAGATAAAACATGGAGGAAAGAGGACTCAGGAGATGATAGTTCTAACGAGAGCAGGAATGGAGACAGTGATGGAGATTCGGAGAGTGAGGGTCTCTTGTCTTCAAAAGGGTTTTTTCCAGCGGCATCCAGTACCAGAAAAGAAGAGGATAAAAAGAGAGCTTTAAGAGAGGTCGAGAGAAGTATAGATCAATGTGTTTCATACTTGGATAAATCCATTAAACCAGAAAGCCGAAAAGCACTGGAGAACCAATTAAAGGAGCTGCAAATACAGAAGAAAGAGTTGTCGAAATGAGGCTCCCAAAAATTAGATGTGAAATATGCATTACGCACAAGGGAGGACACACAAGAAGATGTGTCCAGTGGTCATCCGAGGACAGAGCTTGGAGTACAAGTCTTGGCAGAACACAGATATGTCCGATATACTTGAGAAGTTACCTACTCTTCAAGATGGAGCACATCCTTGGATTTTGAAGTTGGAAGAGACCATGGTGGGAACACAGCCCACAATAGGAGATATTAAGAGACTTTTGGCTAACCTCCTTGGAGTCCCAGCCATGAAAGAGATTCTACAGAAAGCTGGACCTAATCGATATGTGGGGACTGCTGTGAACGATCCAGAGCTGTTTTCTGCAAATAGAGGTTGAGGGTGGAGAGCGCTGAGAGACACATTTCCGACAAATGTACCTCCTGATAATATTCTTATTGAGCCACTGGGACAGGAAGAAAACCCGAGGGCCTATGTGTCAAGAGCCCATCAAGTGTGAAGAAATGTTACAGGAAATGACCTGGATTTGAATCGAATGGAGCAGACAATCTTGCGAGCCACTGCCCCTACCAGTGAGGAGTAAACTGGCAGAAGTGGTTGGTCTTGGAAGCATGGCAAAGGGTGTTTATACGGATCATATAGCCCATCAAGTGGAGCTATATAGGAAAAAGGAACATGACCAGAAAGAACAGGACCAAGAAACCCTCAGAAAACTTAACCAAATACAACTGGGGGATAACAAGAAGAAGGAGAAGAAGCAGGCCTTGGTTATACAGAGTCAGTCTCCGCTAAATCAACCATTACTACATCCGCAGTCGAATCAGGTTCAGCCCCAATTATTTCAGCCATCGTCAGTGGTTACAGTTGCTGCCTCCCTACAGCTAACTTTTGGTCAAGCGCAGACCTGGAGAGGAAGAGGTCAAGGAAATTTAGGAAGAGGAAGACGAGGAAGGTTTAATCCAAATTTTCAACAGTCTTTAGAAGTGTGTTATAATTCTGGACAGTTTGGCCACTTTGCTCATGAGTGCAACAGACCAGGAGGAAATTTCAGAGGAAATTTCAGAGGAGGCTTCAGGGGCCAACCAAGGCCATTCGGGGAACCGGTGAACCCTTACAGGGGGCCGTAACCAGGATTTTAGAGGCGCCCAGAGGACCCGAGAGGGGGCTGTCAGCTGGTAGCGTCAAGTGAAGATAAATAATCGACCATTGGAAGTGATGGCAGATAGCGGAGCTGCTTTCACCTGTATTTGGCCTGAAGATGCTATACATCTCCCCATGTCTGGCCAGTGGATTCGGACAATCGGGTTTGAGGGAGTAAAACAGCTGATTCCTCTCACAGAACCAATTGAGCTCTGCTATAAAAATATGACTACATTACCTATATTGGTATCAGAACATACACCTATTGCACTTTTGGGAAGAGATGCTTTGTGTAGATTGAAGTGTACAATAAAGTGTACACCAGACGGCTGACGGATGATATTGCACACCAATTATTGATGAGAACGGAGACTGAAGCTTCTTCAGTCTTTTGGATTGGAAATCTTAGTGCAGATTTTTTGGAGCCAGCTAAGTTGTGGGAGAAGTTTCTTGTAGCAAACATGCCTGATGCGAAGTTTCCAGAGTATCCATTTCACTGCACGCTCAAGTATTTCAAGGATGCTGCTCAATCAAACTCAGAGGAATGATTGAATCGTCAACCAAAACAAGTTCAACTTCGGTCGTGCTGTATAATTTTGGGACCACAAGAAGCAGCATTGATGATAGATAGAGATGATTATTTGGATAAAGAGTTTGACATTGAGAGGAGTGTGCCACATGTGACTTTGCTGGTGTCTGAAGAATATGAGCAGAAGCACATAGGAGAAATGATGGTAGAAGCAGATGAAGCTGTTTTTGAACCGGTGAGAGAGAATCTTGCCATCTGGAGGAGTAAGGATCAGTGGTTTATTAAGATTATGATTTCTGCTCAAGGACAGGGACAGCCACAAACTGTGTGGAAGACACATGAGTCAATTTGCAGTGTTAAGATGGATTCAGACTCTATGAAAGAGGAGACAAGTTCCAGAATGTTTGTGGTCTCAGCATAGTACTGATATTGGACTTGTGAAGTCAGCCCAACCACTGAAAGTTGAACTTCAACCAGGAGTCAAACCTCCTTGGAAGAACCAGTATCCACTGAAAGAAGAGGCAATCCGAGGGATTGAACCACAGATTGAAGGACTTTTGAAAGCAGATGTTTTGAAGATAACACAGAATCCTCAGAGTAACACGCCTTTGTTGCCTGTGAAGAAGCCAGATGATTCTTATCGCCTGGTACATGATTTGAGAGCGGTGAATGGTAGATTTGCATATGACACCTCATGAGTTGGTCACAGGAAGATGAATGCCAATGGCTTGTTTGCGTATAAGTGGAAAGGGTCCAAGTTTAGCCCTTTTGGAAGATGAAATGCGAGCGTATGTTAAATATATGGTTAATTTGCATAAAAGAATATATACGTACGTTTCTGACAGGCAAAGACAGGAGGAAGTTCAGGAGAGGCTCAATGAGCAAAAGAGGAGCACAGTGCAACCTGGAGACAAGGTGTTCGTGAAGGTGTTTAGAAGGAAGTGGTATAACGAACACCGGGAAGGACCATTTGAAGTTGTTCGCAGTACTGCAACTGCGATCCAGGTTAAAGGGTCTCCAACGTGGTATCATTTATCGCATTGTATTAAAGCGCCAAGGAAAGAGGCGCCATGCTTACAGAGTCGAGATGTTGAAGGTTCAAGAGAACCAGAGGAAAATGTGAAGGAACATGCAGAAGAAGAGATGCATACGGATCTCCAGAGGCAATATCCAGAAAAGGAGGTTGTCCGTGTTGTGGACGACGCTGATGATTCTGTGCACTTTTCTGATGATGCCAAAAAATGACTCTGCAGTTAATGGACAGGAAAGAAGATTTGGTGACATTGATTTTCAACATGTCCCAGAAACAGCAGAGCCTATTTCAGTGGACTGCGAAGCGCCAAAGGTTTCAAAGGACGGTGATTCCGCTGCAGGAGAAATTAGAGATTCAGTCAGACGATGGACGTTACAAGGACTAGGGTTGAAAAGACCTTAGGAAATTCTACTTTTTTAGCATTGAAGGTTACTGAAGGTATAAATGTGTCGCATTTAATTACGTTGGCGCCTCAGATGATTCCAACGACGTCAACTCCTTTGAAGACGGTTGCCAGAGCTAAATTAGGAAGAGCAGTTCATCTCCCCTGTCGATGTGGAAGATTTAATGTTGGTGGTAATAATCCTCCTAAGTGGAAAAATAGTCGTGGTAAAGATGTGTTGTTAACAGGACCTGAAGTTGATGATGTGCCTCGTGATCAGAGGAAGTATCTTTTGTTTAATGATTGGAGGTGGTTGAAAGTTAGGGATGATTGTTCACTTTTTGTGCGTAATGTTACATGGAAAGACCAAGAGGAATACACATGTACTTATTTTGAGCCAGAGTTTAAATTTGTTCCATTTCAAAATGTGTGGAGAGAAGGTTATATAACTCGTAAGGTAGTAGTTGTGATAGAAGATTTGACTTCTGGAGTTTTCATGGTTGCTACAAGAGTTCAGGAACGAGTCACCACAGCAACCACTCCAAGGGTGAATATTACATCGATGAAGCCTACTACTTAAGCTCTGGAAACAACTAAGAATATTAATACATCAATTAAGGTTATTGCTGTAGCTACGACTTTGAAGGGGATGAATGTTACTACAGGGAAGGTGCCAATTTCTAGTTTTGTTACTTCTGGAAATATTACAAGTGAGGTTGGGCTAAGGGCAACCTTTGCTAATAAAACAGTGATGACATCTCTGGTATGACATTTTTGAACTTTAAAGAAGTAGTAAATATGACCCAGAAACCTATGTTAAAAATAGAGCTTAGTGTGAATAGTAGTAATGAGGTTTTTGAACCTAGAGAACAAATAGTGGAAGAGCATGATGCAGATTCATCTTTGACAGCTCAGAAGATTATTTTAGATGTGGAAGATCAGTTTTTTTACTTTGACTGGACACCAGAGGACATGACTAACCATTATCGTGTATTACAGAAGAGAGAAATTAAGTGGAAGGCATATGGATTTGATTCTTCGGTGTTAAAAATCGCAGACCCATGGGCAGGTAGGAACTTATAGTTCCAGCAGCTAACTCATTCTGTAAGATCGGATAGGGAGCTGAATTGTCCATGTGTAGTGAAAGTTCCAACACCAGGCACATGGCCTTCAATTTTAGAGGCGGTACCAGAAACATTAAGTGCTAAATGTCAGTCTTATGCATTATCGTGGCTGTAATATCAGCAGCAATCAGCAGAAGATAAGGTGATGGCTATGTCAGTGCATTTGTTTAGACCTAAACATAATTGTTCTTGGTTGGGAGAGTTGCCATATGTGAATTTACTTGATCAGCATGAAAATATGATAACAGCGATCCCTGATCCGTTGGAAGTGAAATTTGTGGGGGCTAAAGAAAAAAAAAGGTTTTTGTTAAGATGATACTTATAATGGGCCTGGAAAGTTTATGGGAATATCAGACTGTAATCATTATATTATGGACTTGGGTGAGCATAAATATGAAGCTATGGATGACTTGTATAAAGTAACTTTTCAGGTACCACATCGCAACCTGAGTAGAATTTTGATGGTGCGCAACCAAAAGTTGCCTGGAAATGTGACTATAGGGAATTTTGAGGATATTTGGTGGATTTGTGGTGATAAGGCATATATATTTCTACCATATGGGTGGATAGGATGTTGTTACATGGCAATGTTGAAGCTTCCATATGAGGTTTTTACTGTCCAGAAAGGAAAAGTTTCTGATGAGGTTCAATCTGATGCTATTTCTGGAAGTAGGAAGAAAAGGGAACTGGCACAATTTCATAATCTGGAGTCCTATCATTGGAGGATAAGCCTAGGAGAGAAGTGGCGTATAGGATTATTTCCATGGTATGGGGTGACATTTTTGGCAGATCACATTGATAATATTACCTACACCCTACAGGGTTTTGCAAATGAGACTATAAGAGGTTTTGAGTACTTGTCAAATACTCAAAAGAGTCATAGACTGACGTTGCTGAAACATGACATGGCTCTTGATTATCTTTTGGCCAAACAAGGTGGCCTATGTGTGGCTCTGAACTTAACTGGTGATGCCTGTTATACTTTGATTCCTGATAGTTCTGACAATATGACTAGTGTCACAGATGCATTGAAGCATATAAGGGATGCGTTTGGTCCATCGGAAGGAGCTGGATGGTCTGCGAATGCTTGGTTACAGGAGAAATTAGGACCATTGGGAGCAGTGTTGGTTCAGATTATGGTAGCAGTTCTTATATCATTGAGTGTGACGTTCTGTTTCTGTACATTGTTGTTAACTTTTGCGAAGGCTATGATATTGAGATGGGTTGGTGTTGTGATGCCTGGAGATCAGGTTCAGATGCCATTACTATGCAGGACTGACACAGACGATGACAAAAAAGTGGTGATAGAAGGCAAACTGATGGAGAAATATCCATTTTGAATATCTATTCTTAGTCTTGACATTTATTTCTGTTACTATATGGGTATTTAGTAGCCTCTTACTATAGAGCGGGATGATAGCAGGGGTAAATGAAAAGGTGATTTATAACTTGGAATAATGTGAAAGTATGATATTATGAATTTCACATTTACTTATAAGGTGTTAATTTGTATTTGATGTTTCAATTTCAATCTGTTGTTTTTGCAAAAGATACTGGTTGGTGGTTTTCTTTTCTTTCCTTCAAGATGTTGGGGGAAGACCACTGTAAAGGTGGTTGGATCTTCGGGGACCCCGATGTGCATGGACAATAAGAATGGACTGAAGGACTTTGAATAAGGACACTGTGATACAATGCCCAGAGTCAACACATCATCGACACTACATTGAGAGTCAACGCTGCTGAGGAGCTGCAGTGTGATACATTTTTATGTCTTCATATATATTTGCATAGTATTGGCTTTTGTTATATTGTAATTGGGGATATTGATAGAGGACATTTATAAGGTAGTAATAATCTTAGTAAGACATATTAGTTGGATTGAGTGTTTGAGTTGTTTAGAGCATGAGTAGTACTTAAATGTATAACATTTTCTTTGGTTTTAATTGATTGAAGACTGATGTTTTCTGTTATGGGGTAAGTACATTGGGACCTCAGATGTTTTTTTTCTTTTTTTGGGTGCTTAGGGATATTGGTGTTAGGCAGGGAAAGGTCCATTGGAAGGTCCGATGTGTTGACCAGCCTAAATGTGGACATTGTTTTAATTTTATTTTCTGAGGTTTCCATATGTATTTGCTTAAGTCATATCTCTACACAATTTGTCAAAATTCCTCCTTTTAAAGTAGCCTGGAGTATTTTATGTGGTCGCCTAAGGCAGAGGGGCCGTGAGATAATTTTTCCTGTCTAGATTGTTTGAAGGATATTTCAGGAATGATAGTTGGCTGACAGGTTTTTTCGCTCTCACACTCCAGAAAGTTGTTGCATTGCTAAGGAAGCATGTATAAGAGGACCTGTTATTTTGTTACAACCGCAGACATGTATGTGATACCTTTTTGTTTTTCAAGACTTTGCGGAAGCCTCGAAGGGGGGATATGAAGTATATTTAAAAAGAGTGGCTTTTATAGAAGAAGGTTCTGTAAGTATAAGGTGAGGTCTTAAGTCCTCTGTGTTATCTGTTTTTGCAAGGTTTGGAATGTTTACATTAAAGGGGCCCCCTGTTCCAAAGGTCTCTCTCTTAGTTCCACAATAGATGAGATCAATTTCAAAGGGCCATATGTTCAGTTTGCTTTTTCAACAACAAGCACCCCATATAAACAGTTGGATATTCTGTTCTGGAGGGGACACTTTAGAATTGGCACGGATCCTTTCTCAGGCACTTTATAGTGCTTGATGTGATACTTTTTTACTTTGTAATAAACATCTTATGCAAGGAATACGGTGTCAGCGGAGACTTCTTCAGCATCTTCACATCATCGCTACTTAAGAAACAACAAGAGATTGGTGTTCGATGCAGTAGTTTGTTCTTCTCAGGTTCTTTTGACTGTGCCATAGATTGGATTTCTGCAAAAAAAGTATCATTAACAACATATTAGCCAGAAAAAGTACTGACCATAACATTTTGGCATGTAAAACGGAGCTTTACTTGACAGATTTCACTCCCTAATTCTTTGTGGTCAGGAAGAAGTGCTAGCCATGTTCCAAAATGTGCATTTCTGTTTTTGGTATGCTGAGAAAACTGATTTCTGCTATCAAAAGCACTGACCGCTCGGAAAAAGCTTATTTCTCATATTTGCAAATTTAACAAATCCTTTTCTTTTAAACATACACCACTGTCTCTTCATGAAAAAACAAGCATCAGAATTCAATTCTAGAAGCTAGGCCTGTTATGATCATGAAATTTTGCTGATGATTAACTGTCACATAAATAATCATAATTAACATGTTTTTGTTGTTGTTGTTGTTCATTTTCTGCAGTTATCAAACTGCAACCTGACAGCAGCCAAATTGGCGAATTAGGCATTTTGCTTCCTAGTGAGGTTTACTTTGTAGCAAATATCAGGTTGTACTGACATGAAATGATACACTGTGCTATTATGTGAATGCAAACACAGAAAACATCTACAGTTACTCAGAATCATGTGTTGAGTCAGGACACTCAAACAATCCTCTAAATGTATTATAGCACATAGTTATAAATTAGAACTTCTGTTGTTTTAGTAAGACCCATGACATGTCTCGAAAATAACTGTGGTCACTTAAATAACTGTAAACAGCTTCAATAACTGCAATCAGGCTAAAATGCTATAAAAAAATTCAAAAATTGAATTGAATCAACTAGTTTTAAAAAGAACAGCAACATATTTCTTATTACGTTATACATCTCCGTCTCGCATAATTATTTGCTGTGGTTTTCAAACTGGACATTTCTGTGCTTGCTTGTTTAAACAATGTTTTTTGAAGACAGTATTTCTAGATGACAGATCTGTTCTGTCAGATAGTCTTCAGGGTTAGTGTTTGTGTTTAGAATATAGCAGAGAGTAGTACCATTTTAATGAAATGTGTAATGAAGTTGCAAAAAAAACAGTAACAGAAGTTACAGGTAGGTAGTGTAACTTCTGTTATAACTGCAGCTGCTGTTAATCTGTGGTCAAGAATCTTTTTTTAGAAAAAAGTAAAAAAAAGTGATGCTTACATTGAGGTGTGTGTGTGTGTGTGTGTGTGTGTGCAAGAATGATCAGTCACATGCATCACCTACCGAATAGCTCTTGGTTTAGAAAGGGTCACTGTGGCATACTGTACATCCTCATCTTGCTTAAGAGCATTTGGCAGTTGGACAGTGGAATAAAGAGGGGGAGAGCGTGTGAAACGAACAGTGGTGTAGTTAAGTTCATCCTCATCATCTGATGCTGCTGTCCTTGTGGGAGCAGAAGTCATGGGCATGGCTGAGACGTTATCATACACTGGAGCACATTCATCCTAACAGAGAGAAACAGAGATAAATATAGAGATTAAGATGCACTGACCTTATAAATGGAACTAGCTACACAGCCCTAAAGAGCATAAAACCCAGCAGCAGACTCAGGCTGTTTAAAGGGAGAGGCGAAAAAATAAAAAGGACACCTACTGAATAACATGGAGCCACACCAAACACTATGATGCACCGTTTATGATAAAATAGTGTTCTCTAGGGGATGCTCAAACAACTTTTTTCCATGTGAGAAGCAGCCCCCTGGTCTCCAGAGTCCATCAGTGATGAGACCCATTAAGGACTTGTCAGTAAATTTGAAGTGGGATGAAATGACATTTATCCATTAGTAAAACTTACCCTTCCACTCTTCTCCTCACTCCTCTTGCTGGCAGCTGCTGCTCGTCTCCTGTTGGAGATTTGTGCAGAAAGGTTACCAGCTTCACATCCACAATTCCAGAATGTTTTGTTTTTACTTTGTGACAATATAGTGTAAAGAGGAAATGGACTGTGTGAAGAGTTTGCATGCAGTATTCAGAGCATATGTAATATATTACATGTGGTTTAAGCTTCTCACCTCATCCACAAAAAGGCTGCAATGAACATCAGCAGGAAAATCACAGTGACTGAAGAAGCTGCATATTTTGCAGTTGTGTTATCTGTATTTGTGAAAAGACGTCAAATATTTTTTTTATAAGTGTCATAAGTCGTGGCCAGCCTTTCTGTTTTTGACTAAAGCACTAGCAAGAAGGCCCTTAATTAGATCCATAACATACCTGATGTAAATGACCACACAGATGAGTTGTATGACCCATACTGATTCATTGCCATGCAGTAGAGAGGTCCATGTGCTCTTGTGGCTAAAGTTAAATTGGTGCTGTTTCCAATGAGTTGAATGTCACTTCCTGTTTTCTTGTACCAGAAGTAAGAACTGGCAGGATTGGAGTCACTGACACAGACAAGGGTGACCAAGCTGCCAGAAACATGTTCAGATACAGATGGTGGTCTGGGAGGGTCTGAGCAAAACAGAGACTCAGCCAGTCATTTAGTTTATCACACTTGCTAAAAAACAGAACAAACTACACTTACATAGCACATCCAGATGGGTGGGTGCTGAGCTGTGCTGCCCTAGCTGGTTGTGAGCGGTGCAGTAGTAGAGTCCACTGTGCTGGGAGCTGATGTTCGTGATGGTGTAATTCTGGCCTGTTGTCAGTGGTGCGTCTGCAGCTGCTCTCTGCTTAAACCAGGAGTAGATGAGAACAGGAGGGTTTGCATCACTGCTGCAGCTCAGAGTGCCTGAATCTCCCTCCACTCTCTCTCCAGAGGAAATTATCACTGCTCTGGTGTTTCTAGGGTGATCTGAAAATAGACGCACACACAGAAAGAGCTCTTTCTTCATGGGTGTGCTAAGAATGTCACATGCAGCCCTATAAAGATACTTGGAATGTCCTTGTAATATATGTTATGGACATGGGAAGAAAGGCTAACCACAGCCAAATGAGAGGTGCATGGAACTGAGGTAGCTCAAGGTGAGAATCTGGTATTTCTGTAAACCACAAAACCACACATAAACTTGGGGTGACTGGCTGATCATGTATGATTTCACCAGCAGTCACAAATAAAATCTACAGTAAGTACACCGGGTCATTGAATAATGTCTTTGATAATCATAGTGAATTAAGGACATAAGTATCTCCTCAATTACCTGATGTACAAAAGGAGACTAAGAGAGAAGTAAATCTTACAATACTCAACTCGAGACTGTGTTTATGGGTTCTTTCAGTCGTACATATACTTTCTGTCAAATGTGTACAAAAAATAATCCTCCGTTTTGCCCGTGTTGGTCTTTGAGTGTTTGTTACTGATCCTCTTCTTAGTGTCCTGATCAGAGTAGCATGGTTCATTTGTCAGTCATTATCAGATGCCTCATGATCTTTGAATGCTCATTTCAAAGTGCTGATTGTCAGATCATTTTCACAGCTGATATATATCTCATTGACATTTCTAATATGACTCCACTGCTCACTTTTTCCTATGACATTTGTCAGCCTTCTGTATCTCTGATGGCACTGTGATCTAAAAAGCACATTTAAAGCCAGGAGAGTTTTTTCTTTATTGGTTGAAAATGATTTTTTCAATATTCACATCTCATATCAGATTTGGTTTTACTCTAGATAAAATTCAGCTGGATATTAATATTTTAAGCCATTTTAAGACACTGTTGTTCTGTTGCTTTAAAGCAAAAAAAAAAGGCACGTACATAACACATCCAGACGGGTGGGTGTTGAGTTGTGCTGTCCTAGCTGGTTGTGAGCGGTGCAGTAGTAGAGTCCACTGTGCTGGGAGTTGATGTTGGTGATGGTGTAATTCTGGCCTGTTGTCAGTGGTGTGTCTGCAGCTGCTCTCTGCTTAAACCAGGAGTAGATGAGAACAGGAGGGTTTGCATCACTGCTGCAGCTCAGAGTCACTGAATCTCCCTCCACCCTCTCTCCAGAGGAAACTGTTACTGCTCTGGTGTTTCTAGGAGAGTCTGATTGGAAAGAAGATAAAGGATGAATGTTACATACCAAAACTGAGATATTATAGTGCCAACATACTGTCCCTTGTTCCAACAGTGATAATAATTTTTTGGTAAATTGTCTGAAGATTTTGCTAAAGAGCTATTCAAGTATATTAATTACTAATTAATATTTACTCATTTATGTGTTAATCATCACCATATAAAATAATGTAATGCAGATGACTGTGGATTATCTATGCATGCAAAATACCCCACTCACACACTGGAGGAGAGAGGAGGCTCTCATGGCCTTCAACAGCACAGCTGTAGCTGACCTCACCACTGACCACAGCTACAGAGCAGGAGGCAGATTTGCAGTGAAACACAGGATGTCTGTTCTTGTACCAGATGTAAGTGGGTTTGTTAGGCAGAGTGCAGGAGCTGCTACACATCAATGTTATTGTCTGTTCCTCTGACATTGTGACTGCAACAGGTTCCACTTTCACCTGCAGGCCTGTGAGAGACCCCCAACAGTGTCTTTAGAGCTTAAACACAGACAGTAAACACTGAGACACAAACAGAATCAGAACACACTTCTCCTACCTGTGACAGAGAGAGAGACTCCGGCAGAGCTGTCTGTGTCATACCAGTAGGAGGCTTTAAATCGGAGGAGATATTCTGCTGAGTCACTCTCTGTGAGATGTTTCAATCTCAGTGTGTTCATATTAACTCTGTCACTGAAAAACTCCACTCGGCCATCTTCAGGACTCAGCTCTTTGTCCTGTTTAAGGATTCTGATGTACCAGGCAGGCTGGGGGTCAAGTAGCTGATCAGGGAAAGTGTAGTAACTGTGGATGTCCACTGACGAACCAACGAGTGCACAGATAGTCTGGGTGAAATAAGACACACTCCAGCAGCTGTTCCCATTATAAACACCTGAAACACACAAATTCTGAGTGAAAACACTTGAAACACACAAGCATCTAAAACATTCAAACTGAAAACAGATATAAAATGAATTATAGCAGAAAATCCTGAAACACAATTATAGAAAAGTTGAAAACATGCAAACACAGTAACTGAAAAATATTCAACATATCTTCAACACACAAACCTGAATTATAGCAAATATACTGTGGCATCAGAATCTTTTAGCCATGTGTAATTGACTACTTGTTTATTGTAATGAGATAAGAGCTGAATTGATGATGAGTGAGAGAAGTTTAAAGTGAGAATCTTACAGACTGCAGGAGAGCGGAGCTCCTCATGTCCTCTTACAGCGCAGGAGTAGCTCCCTGCTTCCTCTTCTCTGACATATATGTACGTCCAACTGCTGAATATGGTCAGCATATGTCCATTCTTATACCAGATATAAGTAGGGTTGTTAGGCAGCGTGCAGGTGCTGCTACAGTTTAGTTTCTTTTGACTATATTGGTTTGACATGCTAACATGAAGATCTGCAGAAGATGATTTAAAACAAAGTATGGTGTTATTTTAACCTCTTGAATATTCTTGTTACCTAAAATTATTTTACTTTATGCAGCTCTACCTGTAACAGACAGAGTGACTCCTTGTTGTCCAGTGTATTTGCCTCCATCAGTGTAGAATCTGAATCTGTATGTTTGAGCGTCTCTCTCTCTCAGGTGAGTGATTCTCATACTACAGTCATTCTGGAAGCTCTGTCTGTACTGCACTCGTCCCTGATATTTCTCATACTCTCTCACATCCACAGGCTCAGCACCAGCCTGCTCTTTAATGAACCACACTGATTTAGTCACTGTGAGCCCTCCAGGGTGTTTATAAGAGCAGGAGAGATCAACTGATGATCCTTTCAGAGCACACACACGTTTAGGAGTATAAGTCACACCCCAACATTCTTTTCCCAGAAGACCTGGAACACATATACAGATATAGTCAGGTAGACAATGCCAGTACCAAAACTATACACCATCAAAAGAAATTAGATCAATCAGAGATGGGGACTCAAATCAGTGACTCAGACTCAAGGGTCACTCAAGTAACATGTTGACTGACTCCCATCTTGACTGAGACTTGAACTTAACTGACTTGTGATTTAATTCAGATTCAAGAAATTTCCGCCTGAGAAGTAAACAAGAACAAAACTGAAATAAGGACTGTGGTTTGGATTTCGATGACCAAGGTTTCACCTTTGAGAGATGTGCATGTGTGTAACCCATTTAAGTGGATTTTAGTATAGCCTGTTGCTTTACTTATATAATCATGATTTATGTTTGCTTACAGGAGGTATATTGGAATATACTTTATAGTGTTCTTAGCTGTAGAAAGAGTTTATGTTACTCTAAACATTAGGTGGACTCTCACCGTTCTTTGAGTGCAAGAGTTAGATAAGGGGTCAACTTCTTACAGTTTCCCAGGCTTCATGCTTTTGTTATCTGTCCTGAGGCCTAGCTAAACTGACAAGGGGCTACTGTGATTCATTGTTTAGTAGCCTTGAGGGTGCAGACACAAGTTTCTATAAGAGGCCAGGTAGGTAAAGTCTTTTCTGACCATATAAGAGCTTCCTTCCTTTTCATTTATTATACATATAGACATATATGTTAACTCTGTCATGTCTATGCATATTGCAATTATTTGTAACCAATGGATTCTATGTTCTCTGTTAACCAATGACAAGAAACAACACCCTACTTGGGGGAATATATAACCTTTGTAACTCTGGTCTGTCTTTGGAGATCTCTGGTACTTTCCAAGAGCTTCGCCCCAGCCATTAAATTTAATAAACATATTACTTTGGAGCATTCATTGTGACTCTGAGACTTTACTGTTTTCTGGTTTATTCTGTTAATTGTCTACAGGACCACCAACCTTAATGCAGTAAATGAATAAAACCTCTTATTTTAGTTTGGCCTTGCCTGTGCATTTTGCTAGGGTCATGCACAGTCATTACTGCCATCGCCATGCTTGTAGTGGCATCAAGTTAGATATGGCTTTCACTACATCCAGTGTATATGGTGTTTAAAGGAAAGAGGCAAAACAACTTGAAACAGTTGGTCAGTCTGTAGTTTTTGTAGCACGTATGCTAGCTAATGCACTAGCTAATTCATCTGAAATTATCAGCCTGTCTTGCTGAAATTTTATTAAGTTAAAGATCACATTCCTATAAAACTTCAGCTGGATTAGCTATTACATTAGTTAGCTGGCATACTTGCTACAAAAACTACAGTTTAACCAACCGTTTCAAGTCTTTTTCCTTTAAACACTGCATTTACTATTGGTAGGGCTTCAGTTCTGTTCAGAATAATAATAATTGCTAAGGTTTTTCAATAATGAAGGGCTTGTTATTTAAAGCTGTGTCAAACCTGGTCTGTTTAAATTTGTTCAACATGAGAATGAAAATAGTAAGATGTAGTAGATCAAAAGTCATTCTCTGCACATCATATAACCAAAGAGATAAGGCAAAAAGAAAAATATGTATAGGAGAAAATGTCCTTAAACAATAAAACATGTTCATCGCACGCTGACTTTGCATACCCTTACAAAAAAATAAATATATGAAGTTCATTTTATTAAGTACATGTAAGAAAATTTTAAGTATATTTCCCAAGTATGCTTTATGTAGTAAGTATACTAATATCAGTGTACTAGTAGTATACTTGTAAGCAGAGGTGCCAAGTAACAAAGTATTTTGTTACTGCATTTAAGTCATTTTTTTGGTATCTGTACTTGAGTATTTCTGTCACTTAATACTTTTTACTTTTACTCACTACATTTCAAAAGACAAATCTGTACTTTTTACTCATTACATTTTTAAAACAATCTTGTCACTTTAGTTTTAATATTTATTTATTTTATCTCTCTATGTATTTTTAAACAGGCAATTGTATTCAGGCACCAAATGAAGCGCAAATCGGCACTGTAAAGGAGGTGAGGTGGGGCGGGGGAGCGGAGTGAACCTGATGATTGGTTAGTGATTGGCTACTTTCATGGCTTACAGGTCCCAGCAATGAGCACATGGGAAAACGTGGAAAGTGGATTTTAGTGGACTATGCCTGCTGTTCTAGTATAAACCATTATCTATGCTCAGTTTGATGATGTGACCTCTAACCCACAATAAAAAGATATCCTGTTTAAAAAATTGAACCAGAAAAGATTTTTAAAAGATACTTTTACTTTTTTACTTTAACTACATTTATAAGCATGTACTTATAAATATATATATGTATATAAGTACATGCTTATGACTTGATGTTTTGTGATTAGACTCTAAGCTATTCAACCCTAAAGTACAAGCCAAGTATACCTTAACTTTATGTATTAGGCAAGAATACGTAATCATATGTACATACATACTCTTAAGTATATCCTAATCAAAAGATAAAGTACAGGCCAAATATGCTTAGACTTTTCTGTATACTTGTCAGTATAAGCCAAGTATACTTACAGTGCTGTGAAAAAATATTTGCCCCTCATCTGATTTCTTCTATTTTTGCTAATTTGTCACATTTAAATGTTAATGATGCAACTAATTTTAATATAAGCTAAAGGCAACACTAGTAAACACAAAATGCAGCTTTAAAATTATCATTCCATTTATTGAAGATAAGGAAATATTCAAAACTTTTATCATTCATGTGAAAAAGTAATTGCCCCCTAAACTTAATAACTGATTGTGCCCCCCTTGTCAGTAACTACTGCAATCAAACATTTGCGATAACTTGTGATGAGCCTTTTACATCTGTGTGGAGGAATTTTGGCCCACTCTCCTTTGCAGAATAGTTTTAATTTTGCTACATTGGTGGGTTTTCGCGCATGCAACTGCCCGTTTAAGATCTTGCCACAGCATTTCATTGGAATTCTAGGCAGGACTTTTACTTGGACACTCCAAAACCTTAATTTTGTTTCTTTTGAGCCAATCAGTGTTGGACTTGCTTGTGTGCTTTGGGTCAGTGTCCTGCTGCATAACATAACTGTTCTTGAGCTTAAGGTCATGAACTGACAGGTGGACACTCTCCTTCAGAGATTTCTGCTGGAGAACAGAATTCATGGCTCCATCAATTATGACAAGTCATCCAGGTCCTACAGAAGCAAGGCAGCCCCATCGAACCACTACCATTAACACCTTACTGTTATGTATGAAGTTCTTATTTTGGAATGCAGTGTTAGCTTTACACCAAATGTAACGGGACCCATGTGTTCCAGAACGTTCTATCTATGACTCATCAGTCCACAGAATATTACCCCAAAAGTCTGGGGGATCATCTAGATGTTTTTTGCACATGTAAGACAAGGCTTTGAGTTCTTTTTGGTCAGCTGTGTTTTGTGCCTTGCAGCTCTCCTATTGATGCCATTTTTGCTTAGTACCAATCTTATTGTGGAACTGTGTACATTGACCTTAACTGAGGCAAGTGAGGCCTGCAGATCTTTAGATGTTCGTCTGTCGTGTGCTGCTTTTTGAGACCTTTTAGCTTGCTTCACATTGCCAGACATGTTCTATTTAAGTGATGTTTAGTTTAGGTTCAACAGGTCTGGCAGTAATCGTGCCTGAGTGTGGTCAGAGAAATTGAACCCAGTTGTTCATTTAGTTAACTTGTTGATTTAGTAGCTAAAAAGGGCAATTACTTTTTAAGATAGGGGCAGGTAGGGCTGAACAGCATCTTTCCTTGAATAAATAAAACTGCCATTTAAAAACAGCATTAGTAAAAGTAGTTCAAGTGTGATAAATATGCCAAAAATGGATTGGGAAGGGGCAAATAATTTTTCACAGCACTGAAGGCATATTATATATTTTTTTTCTTTATTAAATCTCTGATAAGTACATAAAAAGTAAACTGAAAGCATACTCACCTATTCTTAGTTTAAAAGATGTATACTAATTATACAGTTGAATAAACTTTTTTGTAAAGGTATGTAGAAATAATCATAAGGAAAACAGCAAGAATGTGATTTTGTCACTACAATTGTGCAGCTACGGCATTTTTGGTGTAACAGGCTAAGGAAGTTGTGTTTTTCAGTAAATGGGAGTGAAACATTTACAGAAAATAGGCAGTAGTAGCCTTCCATGATAAACGTGCTTTTGAAATTCACTGGAGCAGTTTGGGCCACTAGTTAGCTCATTTTACTGGTTTGTCAATGTCAAATTAACAACTGAAATATTTCAGCTGAGACACTTTTATTTGAGTAGGATTTTGGACAATTACTGTTATTTTGAATAATATTCTATAATGGTAAGTTGGTGGCTACCACCATTTTTTTCAGTGGTTTGATGATGAATTGACTCAACACTCACACACTGGAGGAGAGCGGTGGCTGCTCCCAGACACCTCACAGGAGTAGCTTCCCTCTCTATATAAATAGGTGGAGTCGAGCTTGTTGAAGACGTCGTGTCTGTATATCATGTGTGCATTTCTGTACCAGTAGTAGCGAAGATTTTCACCGAGGCTGCAGGTGGAGCTACAAGTTACTTTTACTTGTCTCTGTCCAACAGTCTCATGATCCACCTTCACCTGCAAATCTTCACACATCAAAATTCTCTAAATCTTAATTCTTGCCTTTGTCAGTGTATATACATATGCAAACACATACAGACTCTGTCTGAGTGTGGATGCACGAGTGTTTATGTTTATTTACCTGTGACAGTCAGATTAACTCCAGATGAAGCTGATATCCAGCCACTGCTTGATGTTCTAAATCTGAAGTTATAAACTCCAGAGTCTCTCAGTCTCACATTCCTCACTGTCAGATCACAGTCATTCCACCATGTGCTTACAGAAAATCGTGCTGAGTATTGAGGATCTTTACTCAGGACTCGTTCTTCTCCATCAGAGCTCTGGAGCTGATACCACTCTCTCTCTCTGACTCTGGAGGAATCAGCTGTTGTATATTTACAGGAGATTTTTACTGTAGATCCAGTAACAGCACAGAGACTCTGAGAGGAGAGAGTTACACTGTGCTGAGCCTGAACTCCTGAAACACACACACACACACACACACACACACACACGGTGCACATATACAGATGAGTTAATGCACTAACCCATCTCTTTCTGTAGTAGAAAAAGGGTCATTCCCAAGCTAACACACTGTTAACTGCAGCTGCTGATTTTCCAGTAAATGAAACATAAAATGAATGAAAAAGCAATGAAAAAAGTGTAAAGCAGTAGAACTCTACTTAAAAGTTAAAATGTGCAGTTCAAATGTACACATGGTTGGACTTTACTATGCTTTAAAAGATCTTACATCAATTGCCATTATTAATCAAATCTACACAAATGCAAATGAAAGTTAGAGTTGTTTACTGGCCAGACTGACCCACACTGTACACTTTTAAATTCCTGAAAACATATCAACCGAACACATGCACAAAGAAAAACACTAAGAATGAAACATCAGTCTAAATATAAAATATTAAAACAAGTTTACCTGCCAGTAACAAGAGGATTGCTGCTACTGATGTGTTTCCTGCCGTTCTAATCAACATGGCTACACGACCCTTTGAACACAAATAAAGTGTAGTGATAATTTCATAAAAATACATGTACACCAATCAGCCATGACAGTAAAACCTCCTCCTTGTTTCACTATTTGTCCTTTTTATCAGCTCCAATTATACAATTACAGAGTCCATCTGTTTCTCTGCAAACTCTGTTAGCCCCCTTTTATTCTCTTCGTCAGTGGGCAGGATCCCCACAGGACCACCACAGAGCAGGTATTATTTGGGTGGGTGATCATTCTCAGCACTGCAGTAACACTGACGTGGTGGTGGTGTGTTGGTGTGTGTTGTGCTGGTCTGAGTGGATCAGACACAGCAGTGCTGCTGGAGCTTTTTAAAACACCACAGTGTCACTGCTGGACTGAGAATAGTCCACCAACCAAAAATATCCAGCCAACAGTATCTTGTGGGCAGTGACCTGTGACTGCTAATGAAGGACTAGAGGATGACCAACACAAACTGTGCAGCAACAGATGAGCTACTGTCTCTGACTTTACATCTACATGGTGGAGCAACAAGGTATGTGTGTCTAATAGAGTGGACAGCGAGTGGACACGACACACACTAACACATCACCACCATGTCAGTGTTACTGCAGTGCTGAGAATGATTCACCACCCAAATAATAACCCTCTCTGTGGTGGTCCTGTAGGGGTCCTGACCTTTAAAGAACAGGGTTAAAGGGGACTGAGAAAGTATGCAGAGAAACAGATGGACTACAGTCTGTAATTGTAGACCTACAAAGTGCTCCTGTATGGTACATGATGCTGATAAAATGGACAAAGAGTGTAGAAACAAAGAGGTGGTTTTAATGTTCTGGCCGATAAATGTACGTTAAATATTTAGAAATGATTATTATTATTTTTATTATTAAATGCAACTCTATATCTGATATCAAAATCCAGATATCACAACCGTTTCAAATGGCCTACTCACATGAGAAAAGTCTTTGTAGAATTTTGTAGAAGTGATTGTAGAATATTTTTAAAGGAGACAAAAGACAGTGTACTTACATTTCTTTCAGTGAGCACTCATCAGTTTTGTGGTCACAGTGGAATGGAAATATCTATTATCAACCTTCTGAAACTTAAGGCGGCTCAGTTACTGATTTCCTTCCTCATTTTTAAAATAAGCTGAACAAAAGCTTTGTTTCAAAATGAGTCAGACAAGTCAATAAAGTAATGAGTAAAGTTTTCACACTTTAAATGGGCAATAAATGTTTGTGCAGATGATTGTACATAAATAGAACTGTATATATCAGTTTTTCCTCCTCACAAACAGATTGCCAACAATTTTAGATGTGTGAAGTGCACACTGTGAAAAAGTCAATATATTGCTTACTTTTAAAAGATCTTCAAGGAAGTTTAAGATCTTATGAAGTAAACATGTAGTTATTTATAAATTATTGGTCACAGTTTTGCCTGACCTTTGTTACTGCAATATGTTTACTTGGTAAATACTGCAATGAGGATTCAGCAAACACTGAACGCTGTTCCTGTTAAAAACTTTTGACAAACTCAATTTATTTTCAAAATTTGATAAACTTTAAAAAAAAAAAATGTTTAATGATATTGCAATGCAGCTTTCATTTTCAAATACCTTTCATTACCTCTATGAAACGTGTATAGAACCTCAACATTCAACTTCTGATATTTGCACTGAACAAAATAACATGCATGAGCTATTAAGTGACTTGACTTTTTCCATGCAAAGAAACTTTGTTGTAAAGCTGTGCATAATGGCTAGGAATGCACACAGAGCCTACAGAGACGAGGTCAGCGCTCTGTCAGAGTGGTGCCATGACAGCAATCTCTGTCTCAACATCAGCAAAACAAAGGAGATGATCGTGGACTACAAGAAGCTGCAGAGGGGTGGTCACTCTCCCCTATTCATCAACGGAGCCAAAGAGGAGAGAGTCAGCAGTGTGAAGTTTCTCAGTGTACACCTCACTGATGACCTCACCTGGTCCCTCCACACCAACACTATCGTGAGATCTGCCCGTCAGCGTCTCTTCTTCCTGCGTAGGCTCAGGAAGTTTGGTCTGCCTCCTCAGATCAACACCAGCTTCTACAGATGCCCCATAGAGAGCATCCTCATGGGCTGCATCACTGTCTGGTACAGCAGCTGCACCGCCTACGACCGCAAGGCCCTTAAAGGAGTGGTGAGGACGGCAGAAGCCATCATAGGCAACAACCTACCAGCCTTACAGGACATCTACCCGTCCCACTGCCTCAGGAAATTAAAAAGATCCGGTCAGACAGCGTCACCCAGCACACCGCCTTTTCACCATCCTGCCATCAGGCAGGAGATTTCATAGCTTACAGAGTAGAATAAACTGGTTAATGAACAGTTTCTACCCACAGGCTGTCAGGCTTCTGAACAAGCTGTGAAGATGCGGGTCCTTCCCCTACTAGCATTTCACTCAGTCACTTTGTCAGCATTATTATTATATTATATCTTTGTTATGGACAATAATACTTCAACACTAAGTCACTTTAAAGAACAATAACACTGTCACTTAAGTCACTTTAAAATGTATATTGTCTATATTTTGTGTATATTTTCTCTATATTTTATGTATATTTAATATGTTTCAGTTGGTTTTTCTTGTATTTTTATTTTTACTTATTTGCTTTCTGTAGAGTGATTAGCTGAGCCTCACCACAAGCATTTCAATGCATAAATGTCCTGACATGTTGTGCAAATGACAAATAAACTTGAAACTTGAAGAAAGAGTTTATCTATAAGCTCTACAATATAAAAGCAGAAATATATTTACCTGCTTTGGAAATCTTGTACTGTATAAAGTGAATACCAGTTTAGGCAAATTAGAAAGTGCCAGTATCTGTAATATTTATGCTAACAATATTTCATTACAAGTAACATTACATGATAATAGTGGTTATTAGACATGCACACCAGTCAGAACACGCATTGTCAACTACAGTACTTTTCACCGATTGTTGAAAATACATCTAGGTCTCCATCCAGCTGAGGCATTTTCATTACAGATCTTATACAATTTGATGCTCTGAGTAAACACCAAGGATGCCCCCATACAAAAACCTTCCTAAACCTATTTAACATTATGTTTCTTAAACAACAATGATAGCACTCCTATTGAGTGCAATATTTATTAAGGACAGTTGAGAAAATGTGAGAAAATCTGTGTCTGTAAATGTTTAAAACATCGCTGAATTTGTTCATTAGCTAAGGTGTATAGACATTTTCTAAAAATTAAACTAACACCACCGAAAAACACCTCTTAAAAGTTAATGAATAATCATTCAGATTTGGAAAAAATACAGGGAGATTGATTCAAAAGTCAAGTCAAGTCAAAGTTATTTATATAGCACCTTTTACAACAGATGTTGTCACAAAGCAGCTTTATAGAGAATCCGGGTCCACGTCCCCACTGAGCAAGCCTTGGTGACAGTGGAAAGAAAAACTCCCTCAACAGGAGGAAGAAACCTTGAGAGGAACCAGGCTCAAAAAGAGAACCCAACCTCCTCTGGTTGACACCGGATAACAGCACAGACACAAAACAGTATAAGCGGATGCAGTTTTACACCTCACACTTCAAAAGAGGCCTTGAATATTCTGTTGTAACTCTTGTTAGGATGAAGCAATCTGAACCAAAAAAATATCTTGACGTTTGTGTAATCGATTGCATTACATGCAATGATGGAAGTGGTCTCTGTTTTCTGCCAGAGACATGAAGGGGTATGGGGGTACGCACCCGGAAGTTGCAAACGGAGGTTAAACATGGCTACAGCTGTCCAGAGCCCACCTCATCGCTCTGATGCAGGGGCATCCTGGCTTGTTCGAAGCTCCATATACTGAGGAGCACAATGCACATTGTTTTGTTCCGTTTGCTTCAACCTAGCGAGAGTTATTACAGAATATTCGGGGCCTCTTTCGAGTGAATCTCCCTGTAGAAGAACAATGTCGGACAAGGGACCTTTAGTAGTTTCCCCAATATCACATGGTACATGATGTGAATTCTTCAAGGACTTCTGTGTCTTTCCTTTCCATCACAAATATGAGTGGATCACTCGAGGATCATTGAGTAATCATTTAATATGTATTGAATAAAAACATTTTGTAATGTTTTATGGATATTCAATACCAAAAATACAATGTACTGGGCAGTGTTAGACTTTTGTGTGGATCTAAAATGTCAACTGTGTTTACTGTCAACTCGGTAAAGTAACTCTAAAATGGTGCCCAGCTCCCCATGTAGGACACTATGGGTCATGAAATAAGAACATCCACATTCAAATAATACATTATATGTCTATTACAAACCCATTTGGGATTCAGCCATAGCATCAGCATTCAGTGCAGTATTTGTATGAAATATATTTTTAGCACTGTCTTACTGCATAGGTGACATGGTTAAAATACAATGCAGAACACAGAAGTCAGTACCACTCATTCAGCTCATGTATATTTAAAGTACATTTTTATCCTCTGTTAAAACTACATACAATTAAAAAAGTAGAACAAATACAAATAAATGCTTTAAAAAATATATTTGACAAAATGTTTTGTCCATTGTTATATATTGCACAAAAATACATTGATAAATACATATGGAATATATTTTTTCCATAAGGGAAGGTTATATGGGTGACTTGAAGATATGTCCTCTCTGTCTTTGCCCTGCCTTTGACCCCACAGAGACACCATTGCCAAATGTTCTGGACATTGTTCACTTGGTTCCAAATGCTCTCAGACACTGGAAAGGTCCCTGTACCCCACTGCCAGAGCTCATCGTGCAAGCACAGGACAAGAAAGGGTCCTGTCTGGGTCTATGAACCTCAACAAGTGCACTGCTGCCATCTGCTGAGCAAATGATGGTATTGTACCTACACTTTGAAATGCAAAGTCTATTACTTTTGACTGAGTGGAAAAATAAATTATTAAGCCATTCTTGCACTCTCTGCCTTTCATTTCATGTTCCACAGGACTCTGACAGCTTATGCAGCTGATAACCATCTGAGACCTACAGCCAGATCCAAAATCATAAACAATAAACACTCACCATGAGCTCAGAGGACTGGATTTTCAGCACTGAAGATACATTCACAGCATTTTACTTACAGCTAGATCACTTTACAGAGGAGGCGAAGGTACTGTTAGGTGTTTCACTCAGGGCCTCTTATTAGTATTGTATATGGTACTTGCCCAGGTCAGAGAGTGAACTCCATTCTGCAGCACGGGCAGAGATGTTACCCATTCCTGTAAACCAAACACCTGTAATGATGCAGGAGAAAAGCTGAGAGAGATGGACTTTCTACATTTCTGGAGAAACAGACAACGTAACTCTTTTTCTCTGTGTTTTCATTTTCAGCTTTGGAGGGTCTCTTACTTTTTAGGTTTCTGACTTAATGTAATGTAAATTTAATGTAACTTTTGTTGCTGTGCCTTTAAGGCAGATATATGCAATTGATCCCTGTTCTGATTGGCTGCCCTGTATTGTCCCTCTTTCAAAAAGCAGTCCAAGCTAAACGCTCTTTATGATGTCATTGTGAACAGACAGGCTAAAACTGTCTGAAACTTCAGTATTTCTTGTTATGGTATAACGGTGCCAAATGAATCCATCATTTCATTCTCCATCTGTACATGTTTAAGAAACAAAAACATTTTTACAAAAACAGCCAAATATGTGCTTATAAAATTGAGCAAGGGGTTAATTCAGGCAGGCTCAGAAGTCACCAGCTTCTAGCTGATCGCCTCCTACACATACAATTGGCTACATTTGTCAGGGCGTTTATTTAAGCTGCCCATTCTCACGCTTCCTCTGCGGGCCACTTTGTAATCCACCTCCATCATGCTGTGTCTGACTTACTCAATGTCATGTTGTAATGCCTGCTTTGTTCTGTTCCCTAAGGGGGTCTTTCTGCTGCTCTCCCTGCCTTAGGCTTCCATGTATGCACATAGAAGGACAGGGAGGTCCCAGAATAGAGCCATAGCACCAAATACAACTGCAAATGGAAACAAAATATTTTCTTTGATGAAGTGCTCCTGACTGAAATTACTTTTATTGGATCTATATTATTGTATGACAAACACTAAAAAAAAGTATTCAACCACAATTTTTACCCCACAAATACATCCCACCCACACCTTGATGTAAGATGCTCCAGTATTGTAGGATGGTCATAAAGTTTAAGTTAGTTATCTACTAACTGCTCTTATTTTATTATTTTTATTATTATTTTTGTCACGATACTTTCAGTTTTTTGTACTTTTTTGCCTTATTTAAATCTGAATTTTCATTTTTTTTATTATTGTTGCTGTTAACAGATGCACGTGTCTGGAAAGGAGAAAAGCTAAATATTGTCAATTTCACACTATGTGACAGTGATGACTTTTTGGTCTAATAATTATTACAGTTTTTCCCTTACTGCCCATCCATCATTGGTTGTTATACACCAAGTAGAGAAGACCTCAAACCAGAATGTACATAGAAAAACTGTACAATTTAATAGTAAACTTCCTTTCCAGAATTACACAAACATAAAAATAGACATGAAGAAGATAATGGATAAAAATACTAGATGAAATGCTAGCAACAATAAAAAAAGTAGAGAAATTATATCAACAGGTCAACATATTTGAAAAAATATATCTCAGACAACATAGCAAAATGTATCGTAATGTAATATAAAGGAGATCGGGCTGGTTCACAAACATAACTAAGCATAATCTCACTAGTTAAATTCAACAAAATTATGTCCACGTGGGTCCCTCATGTGCATCTGATTGGCAATCAGGGGCTACAAAATCACCGATCACATAGACCCACAGTGATGGAAGTACCCAGTGTCAGGTGTAGACTGTGGAAGGACATACCACAGGCCTCATAGAGGCACAAAACCCAAAGACATATATCACATGCTAAGAATATATTTATAAGAAATATGCTCTATATTATAAATATACCAGTTAGATTACAGTAGATAATCTATAACTCTTCACAAGGCAGGTATGTTTCAGACATAGATTAAACTGTGCTGGAATGAACTGCAGTGCCAACAGCATTCAGGCTTAGGCTTAATCTGGGTAAGTAACGTAGAAAACAGGCTTACATTGTTCCGATAGCTTCTCAAATCAGTAAACAGCTGTAATTACTGTCTGACAAGGGTTAGTTTTTATCAAAGACATTACACTTTTGAGACCAATATGGTCATTAAGCAGCTGATAAGACAGCAAAGGTACAAAAGAGACGTTAATACAGTTACAAATGTCACATTTCTTTATATATACAAGCAGTAATCAATGTTATTGTAAAACCACACTGAGGTAAATCATTTCAGTAAAATACAAAATCTGATGAAGTGAATACGGTAGATCTGGAGTTTAGCAGTTATGAAAAGAGTAATGCTAGAATTTTACACAGCACTGTTTAAATTACTGTCATGCAGTTTGGTACCCAACAGCATCACAAAGCATGACATTCAATTCAACACAAAGAAATGTACATCAAATGGAAGTGAAACAGTAGTAAACTGGTAAAGCGATAAAGTCTAAACCAGTAACACATAATAAACATTTTGGTCCAATGGTTATAGAGCAGTGTTTCATAAAAGGTGATAAACTAAACAATCCTTATGATTATATGAACTACACTATATGGACTAAAGTGTTGGGACACCCCTCCTAATTACTGAGTTCAAGTTTTTCAGCCACACCCAATAGCTAACAGGTGGATAGAATTAAGCACATAGCCATGCAGTCTCGATAGACAAACACTGGCAGTAGAATGAGTCGTAAAGATGAGCTCACTGACTTTCAACATGGCACTATCATAGGATGCCAACTCTGCAACAAGTCAGTTCTGTGGAGTGACGAATCAAGCTTCTCTATCTTGCAGTCTGGTGGACAAGTCTGGATTTGGCGAATGCCAGGAGAACATTACCTTTCTGACTGCCAAGTGTAAAGTTTGGTGGAGGAGGGATAATGCTATGGGGTTGTTTTTCAGGGGTTGGTCTAGGCCCCTTAGTTCCAGTGAAGGGAAATGCTTCACTCCAAGACATTTTGGACAACTGTATGCTTCCAACTTTGTGGGAACAGTTTGGGGAAGGCCCTTTTCTGTTCCAGCATGACCGAGCCCCAGTGCACAAAGCAAAGGCATGGTTGGGTGAATTTGGTGAACCTGACTGGCCTGCACAGAGCCCTGACCTCAACACCATCGAACACCTTTGGGGTGAACTAGAATGGAGATTGCGAGCCAGGCCCTCTCAGCCAACATCAGTGTCTGACCTCTTCTGGATGAATGGTCAAAACTTCAATTCAACACACTGACACACTCCAAAATCCTGTAGAAAGCTTCCCAGAAGAGGGGAAGCAGTTATAACTGCAAAGGAGGGACCAACTCTATAATAATGCCTATGGATTTAGAATAGGATGTAGTAAAAGCTCCTGTAGGTGTAATGTGTAGGTGTCCCAGTACTTTCATCCATATAGTGTATATTTGTTTTTTTTCATTGTAATATCACTTTGAAAGCTGTACTGATAATTAGAGGAGTATCTGCCCTTATTTGATATGGTGAGTCTTTTGGAGAGATTGGTGCTCGATGCAGTAGTTCTACTCAGGTTCTATTGCCTGTGCCGTAGATTGGATTTCTGCAAAAAAGTATCATTGAGGATATTAGCCAGAAAAAGTACTGACCGTAACAATTTGGCATGTAAAACGGAGCTTTACTTGACAAATTTCACATACTTCCTAATTCTTTGTGGTCAGGAAGAAGTGCTAGCCATGTTCTAAAATGTGCATTTCTGTTTTTGGTATGCTGAGAAAACTGATTTCTGCTTTCAAAAGCACTGACTGCTCAGAAAAACAGTTACACAGAATCATGTGTTGAGTCATGACACTCAAACAATCCTCTGAATGTATTATAGTACATAGTTATAAATTAGAACTTTTGTTGTTTTAGTAAGACCCATGACATGTCTCGAAAATAACTGTGGTCACTTAAATAACTGTAAACAGCTTCAATAACTGCAATCAGACTAAAGTGCTATAAAAAGTCACTTGAATTGAATTGAATCAACTAGTGTTAAAAAGAACAGCAATATATTTCCTATTACGTTATACATCTCTGTCTCGCATAATGAAATTATTTGCAGTGGTTTTCAGACTGGACATCTCCGTGCTTGCTTGTTTATACAATGGTTTTTGAAGACAGTGTTTCTAGTTGACAGATCTGTTCTGTCAGACAGTCTTCAGGGTTAGTGTTTGTGTTTAGAATATAGCAGAGAGTAGTACCATTTTAATGAAATGTGTAATGAAGTTGTAAAAAA
The DNA here is from genome assembly GCF_904425465.1 of Colossoma macropomum. Classification (NCBI taxonomy): domain Eukaryota; kingdom Metazoa; phylum Chordata; class Actinopteri; order Characiformes; family Serrasalmidae; genus Colossoma; species Colossoma macropomum. Next base: position 529,140 of record NW_023495014.1, read on the forward strand.
AACAGTAACAGAAGTTACAGGTACTGTACCTTCTGTTATAAGTGCAGCTGCTGTTTATCTGTGGTCAAGAAGATGCTAAAATTGAGGTGTGTGTGTGTGTGTGTGTGTGTGTGTGTGTGTGTGTGCACGCAAGTGTGAGAGTGATCAGTCATATGCATCACCTACCGAATAGCTCTTGGTTTAGAAAGGGTTACTGTGGCATACTGTACATCCTCATCTTGTTTAAGAGCATTTGGCAGTTGGACAGTGGAGTAAAGAGGGGGAGAGCGTGTGAAACGAACAGTGGTGTAGTTAAGTTCAACCTCATCATCTGACGCTGCTGTTCTTGTGGGAGCAGAAGTCATGAGCATGGCTGAGACGTTATCATACACTGGAGCACATTCATCCTAAGAGAGAGAAACAGAGATAAATATGGAGATTACGATGCGCAGACCTAAATACAAACAAAGGAATTATCTACACAGCCCTTGCTGTGGCAGACTCAGGCTGTTTAAAGGGCGGGGCAAAAAAATTAAAAGGGCACCTACTGAACAACATGGAGCCACACCAGCATGCAAAATGCTATGATGCACCATTTATGATAAGATTCACTAGGGGATGCTCAAACAACTTTTTTCATGTGAGGGGCAGCCAATAGGGCCATTTCTCTCATATTTGCTAGTCTACAGGGCACCTTAGCGAGGCTTTTCAACAATGGGGGCACCAAGGGGCTGGTCCCCCTTGCTCCTCAGAGTCCATCAGTGATGAGACCCATTAAGGACTTTAAAGTGGGATGAAATGACATTTATCCATTAGTAAAACTTACCCTTCCACTCTTCTCCTCACCCCTCTTGCTGGCAGGTGCTGCTCGTCTCCTGTCAGAGTTTTTGTGCAGAAAGGTTACCAGCTTCATAACCACAATTCCAGAATTTTTTTTTTTTTTTACTGTGTGACAATATAGTGTAGATTAAAGGGAAAATTGACTGTGTGAAGAGTTTACATGCAGTATTCAGAGCATATGTAATATATTACATGTGGATTAAGCTTCTCACCTCATCCACAAAAAGGCAGCAATGAACGTCAGCAGGAAAATCACAGTGACTGAAGAAGCTGCATATTTTGCAGATGTGTTACCTGTATTTGTGAAAAGATATAAAATATCAAGTATTTTTTATGATGTGTTATAGAAGTCTTGGCCAGCCTTTCTGTTTTTGACTAAAGCACTAGCAAGAAGGCCATTAATTAGATCCATAACATACCTGATATAAATGACGACACAGATGAGTTGTATGACCCATACTGATTCATTGCCATGCAGTAAAGAGGTCCATGTGCTCTTGTGGCTAAAGTTAAATTGGTGCTGTTTCCAATGAGTTGGATGTCACTTCCTGTTTTCTTGTACCAGAAGTAAGAGCTGGCAGGATTGGAGTCACTGACACAGACAAGTGTGATTGAGCTGCCAGAGACATGTTCAGATACAGATGGTGGTCTGGGAGGGTCTAAGCAAAACAGACTCAGCCAGTCATTTAGTTTATCACACTTACTAAAAAACAGAACAAACTACACTTACATAGCACATCCAGATGGGTGGGTGTTGAGCTGTGCTGTCCTAGCTGGTTGTGAGCGGTGCAGTAGTAGAGTCCACTGTGCTGGGAGCTGATGTTGGTGATGGTGTAATTCTGGCCTGTTGTCAGTGGTGCGTCTGCAGCTGCTGTCTGCTTAAACCAGGAGTAGATGAGAACAGGAGGGTCTGCATCACTGCTGCAGCTCAGAGTCACTGAATCTCCCTCCACTCTCTCTCCAGAGGAAATAACTACTGCTCTGGTGTTTCTAGGGGAATCTGAAAATAGACACAGACATGGAAAGAGCTCTTTCTTCATGGGTGTGCTAAGAATGTCACATGCAGCCCTATAAAGATACTTGGAATCGTTATGTCCTTGTAATATATGTTATAGACATTTTGGGAAGAAAGGCTATCCACAGCCAAATGAGAGGTGCATGGAACTGAGGTAGCTCAAGGTGAGATGCTGGTATTTCTGTAAACCACAAAACCACACATAAACTTAAGGTGACTAGCTGATCATGTATGATTTCACCAGCAGTCACAAATAAAATCTGCAGTAAGCACACTGGGTCATTGAATAATGTCTTGATAATCATAGACTTAAGGACATTAGTATCTCCTCAATTACCTGATGTACAAAAGGAGAGTAAGAGAGAAAAAATCTTACAATACTCAACTCAAGACAGTGTTTATGGGTTCTTTCAGTCATAGATATACTTTATCAAATGTGTACAAAAAAGTTCCTCCGTTTGGCCTGTGCTGGTCTTTCAGTGTTTACTCTCCTTAGTGTCCTGATCAGAGTAGATTGGGTAATTTCCTAATCATTATCAGATGCCTCATGATCTTTGAATGTTCATATCAAAGTGTCAGACCATTTTCACAGCTGATATATATATATATATATCTTATTGGCATTTCTAATATGACTCCACTGCTTACTTGCCTTTTTCCTATGACATTTGTCAACCTTCTGTATGTTTGATGGCACTGTGATCTAAACAGCACATTTAAAGCTAGGAGAGTTTTTTCTTTTAAAAAAGTTAAAAAAAGATTTTTTCAATATTCACATCTCATATCAAATTGATTTTACTCTAGATAAAATTCAGCTGGATATTAACACCATGGCTGACCTAGTGTCTTTGAGACACCAGCCATTTTAAGTCACCGTTGTTCTGTTGCTTTAAAGGCACTTACATAACACGTCCAGGTGGGTGGGAGTGGAGCTGTGCTCTCCTAGCTGGTTGTGAGCGGTGCAGTAGTAGAGTCCACTGTGCTGGGAGCTGATGTTGGTGATGGTGTAATTCTGGCCTGTTGTCAGTGGTGCGTCTGCAGCTGCTCTCTGCTTAAACCAGGAGTAGATGAGAACAGGAGGGTTTGCATCACTGCTGCAGCTCAGAGTCACTGAATCTCCCTCCACTCTCTCTCCAGAGGAAACAATCACTGCTCTGGTGTTTCTAGGAGAGTCTGATTGGAAAGAAATATTCCAATGTTACATACCAGCACTGAGGTATTATAGTGCAAACATACTGTCCCTGTTGAAAAAAAAAAACTCATGTCTCCAAAATGGTAACTTTACAGGAGAAAAACTTGATTAAGTTTGAATGGAAGTTAAAAGAACAAGTACATTTGGAACATTTATTTTACTCTATTCATCATGAAAATTTAACATATTGTAAACAGTAGCTTGCATTTTCAAGTTATGTAAAAACACAACAAAAGTACAGATTAAAGAGCTTGTTCCAACAGTGACAATAATTTTCTTTTCTGTAAATTGTCTGAAGATTTTGCTAAAGAGCTATCCAAATAATTACTAATTAATATTAACCTTTTTATGTGTTAACTCAATCATCATCTTATAAGATAATGAAATGTAGATGACTGTGGATTATCTATGCATGCAAAATATCCCACTCACACACTGGAGGAGAGAGAAGGCTCTCATAGCCTTGAACAGCACAGCTGTAGCTGACCTCACCACTGACCACAGCTACAGAGCAGGAGGCAGATTTGCAGTGAAACACAGGCTGTCTGTTCTTGTACCAGATGTAAGTGGGTTTGTTAGGCAGAGTGCAGGTGCCGCTACACATCAGTGTTACTCTCTGTTCCTCTGACACTGTGATTGCAACAGGTTCCACTTTCACCTGCAGGCCTATGAGAGACCCCAAATAGCTCTTTAGAGCTCAAGCACAGACAGTAAACACTGAGACACAAGCAGAAACAGAACACATTTCTTCTACCTGTGACAGAGAGAGACACACCGGCAGAGCTGTCTATGCCATACCAGAGGTGGGCTTTAAATCGGAGGAGATATTTTGCTGAGTCGCTCTCTGTGAGATGTTTCAGTCTCAGTGTGTTCATATTAGCTTTGTCACTGAAAAACTCTACTCGGCCCTCTGCAGGACTCAGCTCTGTGTCCTGTCTAAGAATTCGGATGTACCAGGCAGGCTGGGGGTCAGGCAGCTGATGAGGGAATGTGTAGTAACCATGGATGTCCACTGATGAGCCAGTCAGTGCACAGATAGTCTGGGTGAAGTAAGACACACTCCAGCAGCTGTTCCAATTATAAACACCTGAAATACAAAAACTCAGTGAAAGCACTTGAAGAATACAAACTGAAAACAGAAGAGCTGCAAAACCAAATTGAATAACAAATACCTAATATATGCACAACATAGAAACCAAATTATAGCAAATACACTGTAGCATCTGTATCTCTCAGCCATATGTAATTGAATACTGGTTTAGTGTAATCAAATAGCAGCTGAGATAATGATGATGAATGAAGTTTAAAGAGATGTTCTTACAGATAGCAGGAGAGCGGAGCTCCTCATGTCCTTTTACAGCGCAGGAATAGCTGCCTGCATTCATAGGACTGACAGACAAGTACAGCCAACTGCTGTGCATGTAAGGCACAGCTACAGGCTGTCCATTCCTGTACCAGATGTAAGTGGGGTTGTTGGGCAGAGTGCAGGTGCTGCTACAGATCAGTGTCTGTTCCTCTGACATTGTGACTGCAACAGGTTCCACTTTCACCTGCAGGCCTGTAAGAGACCCCTGTCAGTGTCTTCAGAGCTCCAACATAGACAGTAAACACTGTCACAAGCAAAATCAGAACACACTTCTCCTACCTGTGACAGAGAGAGAGACTGCAGGAGAGCTGTGTGTGTGATACCAGTAGGGGGATTTAAATCGGAGAAGATATTCTGCTGAGTCACTCTCTGTGAGGTGTTTCAGTCTCAGTGTGTTCATGTTAGCTCTGTCACTGAAAAACTCTACTCGGCCATCTGCAGAACTCAGCTCTTTTTCTTGTAGGAGGAGTTTGATGTACCAGGCAAGCTGGGGGTCAGGCAGCTGATCAGAGAAGGTGTAGTAACCGTGGATATCCACTGATGAGCCAATCAGAGCACAGATAGTCTGTGTGGAGTAAGACACACTCCAGCAGCTGTTCTGATCAAAAACACCTGAAACACAAAAACTCACAAGCATCTGGTACATACAAACTGAAAATCAGGAAGAATGCTATATAGAAACAAGATTACAGCAGAAAATCCTAAAACACAAAGTCAGTAATAGAAAAGCTGCAAAGCACATGAACCAAATTCAAGGAAAAACACACCATATATCTGCAACGCATAAATCATGGGTAGCTGAATATAGATTTATTGTAATCAATTCTCTTGAGGCTTGTATGTAAATGATGATAAGAGAAGTTTAAAGTAAGTTCTTACAGACAGCAGGAGAGTGAAGCTCCTCATGTCCTCTTACAGCGCAGGAGTAGCTGCCTGCATCCATAGAACTAACATACAGGTACAGCCCATTACTGTACCAGTTATCTATAGGCTTTCCATTCCTGTACCAGATGTAAGTGGGTTTGTTCGGCAGAGTGCAAGTGCTGCTACACATCAGTTGTTTTCCCATATGTGTATTTGACACTGTAACCTGCAGACCTGCAGATGATGATTTAAAAACAAAGGGATATTTTCATCTCTGGAATATTCTTGTGGTTAATTAAACCTATATAATGTTATACAGCACTACCTGTGACAGACAAAGTCACTCCAGCTTTTCCTGTGTATTGGCTTCCATCAGTGTAGAATCTGAATCTGTAAGTTTGAGTGTCACTCTCTCTCAGGTGAGTGATTCTCATACTACAGTCATTCTGGACGCTCTGTCTGTACTGCACTCGTCCCTGATACTTTGCATCCTTTTGTAGATCCACAGGCTCAGCACCAGCCTGCTCTTTAATGAACCACACTGATTTAGTCACTGTGTGTCCTCCAGGGTTGTAGGAGCAGGAGAGATCAACTGATGATCCTTTCAGAGCACACACACGTTCAGGAGTGTAAGTCACACCCCAGCAGTCTCCCAGAACACCTGCAACACACACTTACAATCAGAAAAAAGAATTCAAGGGATTTCCAGTGATGAAAATATTATAATTTATCTGACCATTCATAGAAAAGCTGAATATTTGGACATTAACAAAAATTATTGTTATTTTATCTGTCTTCTACAACATATTGGAGTTGAAATTAAATAATGAATATATTCTCAAAGTGTAGATTTTTATCTTTATTTTAAGGGCATTTACATCCCAGTCAGTTGTACGTTGTAGGAAATACAACCACATTTATACACAGCCCATCTGATTTTTTTTGGGCTCAAATGTAATTGGACAAACTAACAATCAAAAAAATGAAATCATTATTTTTAATATTTGGTTGCAAATCCTGAAGTCAATGACTGCCTAAAGTCTGGAGCCCATAGACATCAGCAGATGCTGTTTTTTCCCTGGTGATGCTCTGCTGAGCCTTTAGTGCAGATGTCTTCAGTTCCTGCTTGTTCTTGAGGTGTTTTACCTTCAGTTTAGCCCTCACTAAGTGAAATGCATCCAATGTGTTTTGAAGCATTTGGCTGAATCTGAGCAGATAATACAGAATAATCCTATGCACTTTAGAATTCATCCTGCTGTTTTTGTCTGCAGTTACACCATCAATAAATACAAGGGAACCAAGCACACTGGCAGTCATACATGCCCATGTAGGGCTAGGCGATAAAACGATAACAATAATTATCGAGGCAACTTTCCTCGATATAGATATAAGAAATGTTCGATACAATAGACCATTCTCACACTTCCGCATTCTTGCGACAGCCCTGATGGTCTTTTCTACTGTGAGGAAAGTGACACTACTCTGCTGTCACCACAAGAGGGCGCACTTCAAAGTTTTTCAGCATGCTTAGAGAGGGAGGGAGTGACAAGTAAAATGAGTTTCCAAATATACTTTGGCAATGTTTGAAACATAGGGTTTTATGTTCCCGGTTCGAGTGGAACATTTGGCGATCTGTTTTGTGAACAAGAGTGAGTGACGAGATAAGTGGCATAACTGTATTAGCCTGGAGTGAACTCACTTCTCTCCTAACATCCTAACAAGCTTTAACAGCATTAAATCACATCTGCTCCTCACAACTACAGAGCTAAACAGTCATATTTTTGTATAAGTGCATTCCCAAACAACAAAAGTTGGGTTCATCCAAGTTACAGCCCTGATTTAAACGATAGTAAACTGAAGATCTGGTATGTGTGGCATTGGAGAGTGGGAGAATGCTAGCTTCCCAGGCTAGCTGTTTTTAGAGCTGGCTCACTTGAAGCAGCACTCTGTCACTCGAACAGCTCGGTGAATTGATGTTAATGTAGATCAAACAAGACTAACAAACTACTAAAACAGCGTAGAGAAACCCAAATGTCTGCTAGCTTGTGTTTGAATATTGTGATTCATCATTGATGTACCAAGCCAGCTAATGTTTGCTGTTCGTACTAAGCTGATGTTGGTGAGAAACTAAACAGTTTAGTATTTGCAACCAGGTTGCCTAGCACTCGTCACCAGGCAGCTAAAAATAATCTGTTTTCCCTTAAAATTATGAACATTATTATATGAATATAAAAATCATGCCCATGCTGCGCCAGCTGATAAAAACAGCTATCTTTCTTTCACTATCCCATGACAAATTTGTGAAATGTTCTACTGTTTGGCAAGTGTTTGTCATGTTCTGACCAAAAAGGATAGTTTGAAATAATGATTATCCACTCAGGAGCAAAAATTAGCCTTTAAACTTGAAATAAATAATGATTTGATAGTTATCATGATAACATTTTTGGCCATATCACCCAGCACTGTGCCCATGTATGCTATGTATGAAAATGGTTCTAATTCCCTTCACCTGATTTGGATATAAGTACCCATAATGTAAAACTGAAAGTCTGCAATTTGTGCTCATAATAATTGTTTAATTAAGTATTGAACTAGATATGCTGTAGTAGACAGCTAAAAAACAACAATAACTTTGTTGACCTTCATATATTTATGGATTTGACTATGTATGTATTGGATTTGTTCATAATATTTTTAAAATGGAATTATTACACCCCATTTCTAGAAAACTTATAGAAACATATTTAAAAAGCCAAAAAAACAAAACAAAAAATCTGCAGCACTATATAAAGATGTAGAAGATCAAAAAGTCTTTCTGTGCATGCCATATTTGCATACCAAATACACACTAATAAGGCACAGAGAAAAATGTTTCCATGATCATAACATGCTGACTTTGCATATGTAGAAACAATCAGAGTGAGGATGTAGTTCAGTAACTACATTTGAAGAGTCTGAATAAAAATCTTACTGCGATAAATGAGTGTAATATGAAGTGGAGCAGGTTTAGCTACCTGCAAACTCATCAACTCATGGCATGTTTTTAATGAAGGTATGCACACCTGTGCCGATGCTCCACCATATCACTCCATCACAGCACGCCACTCAGCATTTTTCCATTATTCCATTATTACAATTAAAGCCATATTGTAGGCCACGTGTGTCTTGAAATTTACACAGAGAAAGCAGCCTGTCTTTTAGATGAATGCTAATGGTAAGTTACCTCAGCTAACATTAATATCTTAGCCATTTTCAGCTCAAAAGCAGCCAGTTTGTGAAGAGGCAGTAAACTGATGCCAAGCATGATAAGTGATGCAGAACATTATATTCAATTCAACTTATATGAGAAGAACGTAAAAATTAACATGAACCTATCAGCTCTTCCTGCAGGTGCCAGAATGTAACTGCTGCACCAGTTAAGGTGGAACAGGAAAATTCAAACAAGAAGCTGGCAAATAAGAAACCAACTTCATCTTCGTAGTTTTAATGCTACTAGTGTTTTTTTTTTCTTTAATAAGGAAATATAAGCCACCTAAACATCATCATTTTTTTTAGTTTTTTAAATGTGATTCAGATTGATGCTGAGGGATTGGAACTTACACACTGGGTCTGAGCGGTGCCACATACTGCCATCAGACACCTCACAGTAGTAGCTGCCCCCTTCAGTCAGGCTCTTTGGGTTGAGCAGGATGAAGTTGTCACGTATACGTGACATGAATCGCGTTTTCCTCCTGTACCAGTTGTAGTAAAGGTTTTGTCTGAGTCTGCAAGTGGAGCTGCAAATCACTTTCACCTCACTCTGTCCTGCAGTCTTAGGATCTACCTTCACCTGCAACTCTACACACAGATAATATACCAGAATCTTCAAAATCTTAATTCTTACCTATATCTTATGTAACCAGATAAACTCTGTATAAGTGTAGGAACGTGTGTGTGTTTATTTACCTGTAACAGTCAGATTAACTCCAGATGAAGCTGATATCCAGTCACTGCTTGATGTTCTGAATCTGAAGTTATAAACTCCAGAGTCTCTCACTCTCACATCCCTCACTGTCAGATCACAGTCATTCCACCGTGTACTTACTGAAACTCGTGCTGAGTTATCAGGATCTTTACTCAGGACTTGTTCTTCTCCATCAGAGCTCTGGAGCTGATACCACTCTCTCTCTCTGACTCTGGAATAACTAGGTTTTGTATATTTACAGGAGATTTTTACTGTAGTTCTAGTAAAAGCACAGAGACTCTGAGAGGAGAGAGTTACACTGTAATGAGCCTGAACTCCTGAAACACACACACACACAATGTACAAATACAGATGAGTTAATGCAGTAATCCATCTCTTTATGTAATAGAAAAATGTCATTCCCAAACAAACTGTTAACTGCAGCTGCTGATTTTCCAGTAAATGAAACATTAAACAAAAGAAAAAACAATGAAAAAAGTGTAAAGCAGTAGAACTCTACTAAAAAGTTAAAATGTGTGGTTTAAAGGTACAAAAGGTTGGACCTTGCTATGCATCAAAAGATCTTACATCAATTGCCATTATTAATCAAATCTACACAAATGCAAACAAAAGTTGTTTACTGGCCAGACTGACCCACACTGTACAATTCCTGAAAACATATCAACCGAACACATGCACAAAGAAAAACACTAAGAGTGAAACATCAGTCTAAATATAAAATATTAAAACAAGTTTACCTGCCAGTAACAAGAGGATTGCTGCTACTGATGTATTTCCTGCCATTCTAATCAACATGGCTACACGACCCTTTGAGCACAAATAAAGTGTAGTGATCATTTTATACACATACATGTACACCAGTCAGCCATAACATTAAAACCACCTCCTTGTTTCTACACTATTTGTCCATTTTATCAGCTCCACTTACTACATAGGTGCACCTTGTAGTTCTACAATTACAGACCGTAGTCCATCTGTTTCTCTGTATACTTTGTTAGTATACCTCCTTTTAGTGGTGAAGATCCCCACAGGACCACCACAGAGCAGGTATTATCTGGGTGGGTGATCATTCTCAGCACTGCAGTAACACTGATGTGGTGGTGGTGTGTTAGTGTGTGTTGTGCTAGTGCGAGTGGATCAGACACAGCAGTGCTGCTGGAGCTTTCTCAAACACCTCAGTGTCACTCCTGGACTGAGAATAGTCCACCAACCAAAAATATCCAGCCAACAGCGTCCTGTGGGCAATGTCCTGTGACCGCTAATGAAGGACTAGAGGATGACCGACACAAACTGTGCAGCAACAGATGAGCTAACGTCTCTGACTTTACATCTACATGGTGGAGCAACAAGGTATGTGTGTCTAATAGAGTGGACAGTGAGTGGACACAACACGCACTAACACATTACCACCATGTCAGTGTTACTGTAGTGCTAAAACTGATCCACCACCCAAATAGTACCTCCTCTGTGGTGGTCCATGGGGGTCCTGACCTTTAAAGAACAGGGTTAAAGGGGGCTAAGAAAGTATGCAGAGAAACAGATGGACTACAGTCTGTAACTGTAGAACTACAAAGTGCTCCTGTATGGTACATGATGCTGATAAAATGGACAAAGAATGTAGATACAAGGAGGTGGTTTTAATGTTCTGGCCGATAAATGTATGTTAAATATTTTGAAACGATTATTATTATTTTTATCATTAAATGCAACTCTATATCTGATATCAAAATCCAGATATCACAACCGTTTCAAATGGCCTACTCACATGAGAAAAGTCATTGCTTGTAGAATATTTTTAAAGGAGACAAAAGACAGTGTACTTACATTTCTTTCAGTGAGCACTCATCAGTCTTGTGGTCACAATGGAATGGAAATATCTATTATCAACCTTCTGAAACTTAAGGCGGCTCAGTCACTGATTTCCTTCCTCATTTTTTAAATAAACTGAACAAAAGCTTTGTTTCAAAATGAGTCAGACAAGTCAATAAAGTAATGAAGTTTTCACACTTTAAATGGGCAATAAAGGTTTGTGCAGATGATTGTACATAAATATAACTGTATATATCAGTTTTTCCTCCTCACAAACAGATTGCCAACAATTTTAGATGTGTGAAGTGCACACTGTGAAAAAGTCAATATATTGCTTACTTTTAAAAGATCTTCAAGGAGGTTTAAGATCTTATGAAGTAAACATGTAATTAGTCCAAATTATTGGTCACAGTTTTGCCTGACCTTTGTTACTGCAATATGTTTACTTGGTAAATGCTGCAATGAGGATTCAGCAAACACTGAACGCTGTTCCTGTTAAAAACTTTTGACAAACTCAATTTATTTTCAAAATTTGATAAACTTTAAAAAAACAAAAAAAGTTTTGTTTAATGATATTGCAATGCAGCTTTCATTTTCAAATACCTATCATTACCTCTATGAAACGTGTACAGAACCTCAACATTCAACTTCTGATATTTGCACTGAACAAAATAACAAATTTCCGCCACTAGAGGACCTGCATGAACTATTAAGTGACTTGACGTTTTCCATGCAAAGAAACTTAGTTGTAAATCTGTGCATAATGGCTAGGAATGCACATAGGAAAGAGTTTATCTATAAGCTCTACAATATAAAAGCAGAAATGTATTTACCTGCTTTGGAAATGTTGCACTGTAGAAAGTGAATACTGGTTTAGGCAAATTAGAAAGTGCCAGTATCTGTAATATTTATGCTAACAATATTTCATTACAAGTAACATGGCATGATAATAGTGGTTATTAGACATGCACACCCGTCAGGTTTGAAAAGTACAAGGGAACAAGGTTAGTGAAAAAAATGCAGAAACAGGCTAGATAATTCATAATGTTAAAAACAGCCTGATGCATGTAGCACAGTTACATTTTATGTATCCAGCTTGCTACAGTATTTTCAAGTACATCAAAGAAGAAATAAGAACTGAGTTTGGTAACTTATTGCAGTTGACTAGATTCATGTGAAACTGCACTGAAAAGGAATCAACTAAGAAATGTAACTAACGTTACAAGTGAAGGCAAATTCTTGGAATCATTGAAATCGATATTACAATGAATTAATTAATACATTACTATAAGGCTGCTACAAAATGTATCAGGCTAATAACTGTACTTCATGAACTAAGATGAACTACACTGTGTGTCCACCTGTACACAGGGCCGGATCATGGTCTTAGGCACCAGCATCTTAGCAGGCCCCCCGAACTGTACCGATAACACTAAATAATTTAATAAATACCTGAAAAGTGAGATTAAACAATAGTTATTAGCCTTACTAGAGATTAATTTGCAATTTTCTATTGTGTCTACATTGTAACAGTTTCTGGTTTTTATGTAAGGTTTCTGTACCTCAAGATGAACTTAAATTAAAACTTCTTTATTTTCCTTCAGGCTAAACTGAGTCATAATGCGGAAACAGAAATATTCATACACACACAAAATAGTAAATAGCAGCAACCAAAGGAGAGAATATATATATATATTAGTAGAACTCTACTAAAAAGTTAAAATGTGGTTTAAATGTACAAAAGGTTGGACTTGGATCTTAAATTAATTGCCATTATTAATCAAATCTACACAAATGCAAACAAAGGTTAGAGTTGTTTAACACATGCACAAAGAAAAACACTAAGAGCGGGTGGGTGATCATTCTCAGCACTGCAGTGACACTGATGTGGTGGTGGCGTGTTAGTATGTGTTGTACTAGTGTGAGTGGATCAGACACAGCAGTGCTGCTGGAGCTTTCTTAAACACCTCAGTGTCACTCCTGGACTGAGAATAGTCCACCAACCAAAAATATCCAGCCAATGTGTGTCTAATAGAGTGGACAGTGAGTGGACACAACACACATCAACACATCACCACCATGTCAGTGTTACTGTAGTGCTGAGAATGATGCACCACCCAAATAATACCTGCTCTGTGGTGGTCCTGTAGGGGTCCTGACCTTTAAAGAACAGGGTTAAAGGGGGCTGAGAAAGTATGCAGAAAAACAGATGGACTACAGTCTGTAACTGTAGAACTACAAAGTGCTCCTGTATGGTACATGATGCTGATAAAAGGGACAAAGAGTGTAGATACAAAGAGGTGGTTTTAATGTAGCTGCTGATCCTGGATAGTCAACTGGATATTGTTCATGACTATTTTTTTCTGGAACCTGCATGAAATCCTTTTTAATGACTGTGTTAATCTGACATTTAGATCTAGCAAATTAATCCTGCTATTGACTATATTAATCTTTGACAGCCAGTTAATCCTACTACTGACTGTATTGATCGTGGATAGTCAATCCAGTTAATGACTGTAATGATCCTGGATAATCAATTAATCTAGTTCATGACTGTATTAATCTTGGATAGTCATTTAATCTTATGACAGACTCCATTGATCCTGGATAAACATTTAATCCAGTTCATGACTGCATTGATCCTGGATAGTCATTCAATCCTGCATAGATTCTGGATACTAAGTAAATCCAGTATCTGACTGCACTGATCCTGGATAATAACTTAATCCACTTCATGACTTTATTGGTCCTGTATAGTTAATCCAGTTAATGACTCTATTGATCCTGGATAGTCAGTTAATCTAGTTCATGACTGTATTAATCTTGGATAGCCAGTTAATTGTATTATAGCCTGCATTGATCCTGGATGAACATTTAATACAGTTCATGACTATCTTGATCCTGGATAGTCATTCAATCCTTTTCATGACTGCATTGATCCAGGAGAGTCATTCAATCCAGCTCAAGACTGCATTGTTCCTGGAACATCAGTAAATCCAGTATCTGACTGTACTGATCATAGATTAATCTAGTTCATGACTGCATTGATCTTGGATGGCCTGTTAATTCACTTACTGACTGTATTGATCCTAGGTCATCACTTAATCCAGTTCTTGACTTTATTGATCCTAGATAGTCAGTTAATACATTTCAAGACTGTATTAATCCTGGATAGTCAGTTTATCCTGTTTGTGACTGCATCCATCCCTGGATAGTTAGTTAATCCAGTTCATGACTGTATTGATCCTGGATAGGTAATTAATCCAGTTCATGACTGTATTGATCCTGGATAATCAATTAATCTAGTTCATGACTGTGTTTATCCCTGGATAATCAAGTAATATAGTTCATGACTGTATTGGATAGTTAGTTAATTCAGTTCATAATCCAGTTCATAACTGTATTGATCCTGCATAGCCTATTATTCTATTATTGACTGAATTGATCCCAGAGAGTCAAGTGATCCTGTTCATGACTCTAATGATCCCAGACAGTCAGTTAATCCTGTTCATGAATGAATATATCCTGGATAGTCAGTTAACCTAGTTATTGACTGTATTGATTCTGGATAATCAGTCATTCCAGTTTCTGACTAAACCGTTCCTGGATAGTCAGTTAATCCAGTTCATGACTGTATTGATCCTAGATAGATAGTTAGACATACTATAGACCGTATTGATCTTGGATAACTAGTTAACGAAGTTCATGACCTAATTGATCCTGGGTAGCCAGTTAATCCCGTTTATGACTGTGTTCACTTGTTTGGTTTGGCCATTATGTAAGCATTACCTATAAAATTCCAGAAGATGTGTTCACTTGTTTGGATTGTAAATAATATGACTATATTCTACCTTGTAGACCTTGTGACCCCTGGTTCTTGTCACCACAGCTGTAAAGAAATCTGAGTCTGTAAGTTTCTATACACTGAACAATATTACATCAAACCACTCTGAATCCACTGAAATATGCATTTTAAGTGAGCCAGATTTCTTTGTTATAAACTTAAAGTCTGTTAATTATTATTTTTAATTTTATAAAGACATTTGTCCGTGCATGGTTCGTCACCATTATTCTGTGTAGTGATTTGTTTTTAATTATTAATCATTCAATATTATCAAGTTGCAATTCCATTAATCATTCAATATTATCAAATTGTAATTCCATGTGTGTTTCTTATATTGAATCATTAATTTAAAGATTTTTAATTTTAAAATAATTTTTTCAGTTGATCAAGTGATTACTGAGTGGAATGAATGGTGACTTAATTTATTGCATTTACTGAATGATTCATAATAGGTTCTGAATTCAAAGTAGCTACTGAAAAATTCATACTATAATGCAAAAGTTTGGGTGCAAGTACAGTAAACTCAGCAAATAAATAGAAATGAAGCTCTAAAACTTTTGTTCCCTGTAGAAGATGTGTTTTATTGTGTCTTATTTTCACTTAGAAAATCAACAAAACCTCATCTGAACAGGAGTATTCAAACTTTTGCACATGCCTGAATCATGTTATCATGTACATAATATACAGTGCAATGTCAAATATTAATTATAACAGTGTGTCCATTAAAGTGCACCTAGGAACATGCAAAAGACACTGGAGTATGTTTTATTGCTCTTAGTTAGCATAAGGATTAAAAATACATCACACAGATATCTTACACTGCGATCTCTTACCATACTGTCAGTGTCTAAAGCATTTAGCTGAATAAATATATTGAAAATCTTTTGATAATTTCATTCATAGTTGACAGAGATATATGTGAAATCAATGCTCTCCTTTGTTGGTACCATGTTCTTCAGGTATGTTTAATTTTATGAGATACACACATAAAAGTTTTTCACAACATGTGTAGATCTGATTGTTGTAGTATTTTATAAAAAGAAATGCAAACATAGCTGATCAAGTCCGGTTCAGGAGTCAGTGGAGGCTCTAGAAAAGCAACAATAGAGTTCTTCAGAAGAATATAAGCCTACTTTACACATTTCTCAATTTTTTTACTTTTTAAAAACAGTTTTTTAACAAATTAAAAACGGACAAACAAAAAATTATATACCACATTTGAGCATCCATGACGATGTCATCAAGCCATTTTCCATCTTTAAATGACTGAAACGATGTCTTCACAATCATCATTCCACTAGGAATGTGATCCAATCTGTAGAGATAATTAAATGCCCAAGAAAACACATGATACCATTATGCTTGATCAGAAAACAACCATCACTGAGAATCAGCATCATGTAGTCAGAGATTACAGCCTATTAATGTAAAATGGAATGCATGTGTTAGCCATCCTTTAGCTCTATATCACTGTTCAGTTTGTTTTTTTTTAATAATTTTGAACAAGAACATTTTTTGGATGGTGGACTATTCTCAACAGCAGCGGTCTTGATGTGTAAAAATCCAGCAACACTGTTAGATCCACCATACGAGTACCATATCAGTGTCTCTACTGTACTGATCTACCACTGTCTAGTCAACAGCAGTTCCAGAAACTGACCAATAATTACAGGGGTTAAAGACAGCTGATAAAATATGCATGATAACATACGGCTACAGCATCTACAGTGGACTGTCAAAATAAAGTGTAACTAAACATTTTTTTTACATGCAACATCAAAAATAGAAAAAGAATACACATAGTCCATTACAAAGCTATTTTCTAGGCCTATTACTATCTGCCTATTTATCCTCCTAAAAATTTACAATTATTTCTCTCAGTAGTTTTTACTGTTAAAACTGCAACGTTTTATGATATCCATGGGTTTTGAACTGATTAGCCTTATGTATTTTAATGTAGCAAATGCACAATATTTCCAATTTAAGGTAAGGGCTGTATGCATAAATTAAACAAGAATGCTTTGGCTGGCAAATGAATGAAGAGATGTTAAACCTACATATATTTCCACTATGATATAGAGTACATTTTGATGTCAAAGAAGTTATGTTTATCATATATTATATTAATATACTGGAGTTTAAAGTTTGTTTAAAGCTTTATCATTTTGAGCTTTTTTATCATTTTTAATACTTGGACACAAATCATTTGACCGCCTGAATCTGGAACCCACAGACTAACTGGATATCCAGAATACAGAATCCAGATACATCCATGAACTGGATTAATTGGCTAAACAAGATCAAAACAGTCAATAATATTACTGACTTGTTATCCAGGATCAATATGGTCATGAACTGGATTAACTGCTTATCCAGGGTCAGTACAGTCATGAACTGGATTATTTGCTTATCCAGGATGAGTACAATCATGAACTAGATTAACTGGCTATCCAGAAAACACACAGTCAATACAGCAAGCAACTGGCTATCCAGGATCAACACTATCAGTAACAGGATTAAATAGCTATCCAAGATCAATACAGTCATGAACAAGATTAACTGGCTGTCCATGATCAATACAATTAATAATACAACTAACTGGCTATCCAGGATCAGTAGAGCCAGAAACTGGATTAACTCATTAACAAGGATTAAAACAGTCAATAATACTTCTAACTAGCTATCCAGAAAGGATGCAGACATGAACTGGATTAACTGGCCATCCAAAATTAAAACAGTTAATAATATGAATAACTGCTTATCCAGGATCAATATATTCATGAACTGTATTACCTACCTATCCAGGATCAGTACAGCCATGAACTGGATTAAGTGCTTATCCAGGATCAGTACAGTCATAAACTAGATTAACTGGCTGTCCAGGATGAACACAATCAATAAAGCAAGTAACTGGCAATTCAGGATCAACACCATCAGTAATAGGATTAAAATGTTATTCAGGATCTATATAATCAATAATATAACTAACTGGCTGTCCAGGATATATACAGTCAAAAACCAGATTAATTTATTAATAACGATTAAAACAGTCAAACATAGGTCTAACTGGCTATCCAGAATGGACACAGCCATAAACTGGATTAACTGGCTATCCAAAATTAAAACAGTTAATAATATGAATAACTGCTTATCCAGGAACAATACAGTCATGAACTGTATTACCTACCTATCCACGATCAACACAGTCATGAACTGGATTAATTTCTTATCCAGGATCAGTACAGTCATGAACTAGATTAACTGGCTATCCAGGATGAACACAATCAATAAAGCAAGTAACTGGCTAGTAACTGGCTATCCAGGATCAATAGCATCAGTAGCAGGATTAAAGTGCTATCCAGGATCAATACAGTCAATAATACAACTAACTGTTTATCCAGAATCAATATAGTCATTAACTGGATAGTAACAGTTTATGACTGTATCGACCCTCCAATAAATCTAGTCATCAACGAGATTAATTGACAATCAAGGATTAATACCATCAGTAATCGGATTAGGGATTTTCCAGGATCAAAACTGTCAATAAAAGGATTAATTTGCTATCTCAGATTAACACAGTCATTAACTTACTATCCAGGATCAGCAACTATTGGCTACCCTGGACAAGCAGCTCATCAGGCTGTGAAAATTTTGCTAGCATTCTAACTAGATAAGCTTTAGGAAGCTCATAAGTTGATCTGTTTGGTATTTGTGAATGTTGTCAAACATATCCTTAAAAAAATCACACTTTTCTTAGTTTTACTGTTTGCTAAACACAACCTAATTAGCCAGATAGCCAGTTAGCAATGCTACATGGTAAGATTACTGACTAGGCTGTATGAGAGACTAACATTATCTGTCAGTTGATGAAATGACTTTAGTAAAATTCTGTACCCATTTGTTTTATCCTAATAGATTTCATTATAAAAAAAGCTCATAGACAGTGTATTTGTGGAGTTACCTGTTGCTCTGCACGAGCAGGAGGCACTGGTAGGAATTTGAAAAACAGCAAAGGCACAGGCTGATGATGTCAGAAATTGCTGCTTGGACGATAGCGATGTTTATCCAGGAAAAGAAAATAAATGATTATCCAGGATGAGGCGCCACTTATGAAAATCACAACATGCCTTCTGCAGTACTGTGACTTGGCTGAGTGGGCCAATTGACTGAACTTGAGGTGCGTTCAACAGACACTGCACTTTATGTGGTTTCCCTATAAAAAATAGTCTCCTAGGTTGTTGAGATCTGAGCTTGAGTGCCTCTCCATCTTGACTTAATCCTGGAACAGGGCTGTGGTGCAGGGCTGTGGTGCAGCCAACTACAGAATGACTCACTTCAGCTGGATATGGGTTTATCAAATCTCTGGCTCAAATGCTTGGGGCAATCTGCTGAAGGTATAAGCATTAGATTAACTAAGAGCCCTTGAATGTGTATAAATGAGTAAATAAATTAAATAAAACTAGAAATGTTATCTGTACTCAAACTGCTCAGGTTTTATTACCATTGATTTTGTTGCTGCCATTCAAATGAGATGTTTTACACTTTGATGTGTAGGAATACTTCTGTTTTTACTTTGTGGTGTGGCTTAAAGGAAAAAAGAGAAGAAATCTTGATTCAGGTTTGTAGGATTAGGATTAATCAGGTTAAGATTAATAATTCACACTATTCCAGTGTTCATTTCAAACCGTCTCACTCACAGGAAGAGTCTCTTTTCCGTCCTGCTAAATTTCCTCTGAACACCTCAGAAGAAGTGGGCATTCAGTTTGCTGCTGTGAACTTGTGTGACACACTGCTGCCACCCAGTGAGTAAACTAAGTCATTACATCTGTACAGATTTTCAGTATTTAGCTGTACTGCTACAATATATACCTGATCGAAATAAGGCGACTCAAGAAGTATGTCAATATAAAGTTAATTACGAACAGTTCAAACATTGTGATTCTGAACAGTTTTGGTTCACAGCAAAACTTCTTGAAACAAACTCTCACCTACACTGTTATCATTCAGATTTGGAAAAAATACAGGGAGATTCACTCAAAAGAGGCCTCGAATATTTTGTTGTAACTCCTGTTAGGATGAAGCAATCTGAAAGAGACATGAAGGGGTATGGGGGTACGCACCCGGAAGTTGCAAACGGAGGTTAAACATGGCTACGGCTGTCCAGAGCCTACCTCATCGCTCCGATGCAGGGGCATCCTGGCTTGGTCGAAGCTCCATATACTGAGGAGCACAGTGCACATTGTTTCGTTCCAATTGCTTCAACCTAGCGAGAGTTATTACAGAATATTCGGGGCCTCTTTCGAGTGAATCTCCCTGTAGAAGAACAATGTCGGACAAGGGACCTTTAGTAGTTTCCCCAATATCACATGGTACATGATGTGAATTCTTCAAGGACTTCTGTGTCTTTCCTTTCCATCACAAATATGAGTGGATCACTCGAGGATCATCGAGTAATCATTTAATATGTATTGAATAAAAACATTTTGTAATGTTTTTATGGATATTCAATACCAAAAATACAATGTACTGGGCAGTGTTAGACTTTTGTGTGGATCTAAAATGTCAATTGTGTTACCTGTCAACTCAGTAAAGTAACTCTAAAATGGTGCCCAGCTCCCCATGTAGGACACTATGGGTCATGAAACAAGAACATCCACATTCAAATAATACATTTTATGTCTAATAGAAACCCATTCGGGATTCAGCCATAGCATCAGCATTCAGTGCAGTATTTGTATGAAATATATTTTAGCACTGTCTTACTGCATAGATGACATGGTTAAAATACAATGCAGAAGTCAGTACCACTCATTCAGTACATGTATATTTAAATTACATTTTTATCCTCTGTTAAAACTACATACAATTAAAAAAGTAGAACAAATACAAATAAATGCATTTAAAAATATATTTGACAAAACATTTTGTACATTATTATATATTGCACAAATATATTTGGTAAATAAATAGGGAATATATTTTTTCCATAAGGGAAGGTTATATGGATGACTTGAAGATATGTCCTCTCTGTCTTTGCCTTGCCGTTGACCCCACAGAGACACCAGTGCCAAATGTTCTGGACATCGTTCAGTTGGTTCCAAATGCTCTCAGACACTGGAAAGGTCCCTGTACCCCACTGCCAGAGCTCATTGTGCAAGCACAGGACAAGAAAGGGTCTATGAACCTCAACAGGTGCACTGCTGCCATCTGCTGAGCAAACGATGGTCTTGTACCTACACTTTGAAATGCAACGTCTATTACATTTGACTGAGTGAAAAAATAAATTATTAAGCCATTCTTGCACTCTCTGCCTTTCATTTCATGTTCCACAGGACTCTGACAGCTTACGCAGCTGATGACCATCTCAGATCTACAGTCAGATCCAACTGAACTGGACTTTCAGCACTGAAGATACATTCACAGCATTTTGATCACTTTACAGAGGAGGCAAAGGTACTGTTAGGTGTTTCACTCAGGGCCTCTTATTAGTATTGTATATGGTACTTGCCCAGGTAAGAGAATGAACTCCGATGCAGGAGAAAAGCTGAGAGAGATGGACATAGTACATTTCTGGAGCAACAGACAACGTAACTGTTTTTCTCTGTTTTCATTTTCGGTTTTCTGACTTGGTTTCTGAAATTTAATGTAACTTTTGTTGCTGTGCCTTTAAGGCAGATATATGTAATTGATCCCTGTTCTTATTGGCTGCCCTGTATTGTCGCTCTTTCAAAAAGCAGTCCAAGCTAAACGCTCTTTATGATGTCATTGTTCTGTTCCCTAAGGGGTTCTTTCTGCTGCTCTCCCTGCCTTAGGCTTCCATGTATGCACATGGAAGGACAGGGAGGTCCTGGAATATAGCCATACCACCAAGTATGACTTACTGCAAGTGGAAACAAAATATTTTCTTTGATGAAGTGCTCCTGACTGAAATCACTTTTTTTGAATCTTAAAATATTTATTTTGTGACAAACACTAAAAAAAAAAAGCAACCACAATTTTTTCCCTGCAAATACATCCCACCCGCGCCTTGATGTAAGATAATGGATGCTCCAGTATTGTAGGATGGTCATAAAGTTTAAGTTACTGTGGGTCACTCTGCTAACTGCTCTCACTTTATTATTTTGTTCATTTAGCCTATACTGTACTGCAGGACTAGCTACTTTTTAGCCTTGTTTATTTTTGTCATGGTAGTTTCAGTTTTTTGTACTTTTTTGCCTTATTTAAATATGAATTTTCATTTTTTTATTATTATTGTTGCTGTTCACAGATGCACGTGTCTGTGGAAAGGAGAAAAGCTAAATATTGTCAATTTCACACTATGTGACAGTGATGCCTTTTTGGTCTAATAATTATTACAGTTTTTCCCTTACTGCCCATCCATCATTGGTTGTTATACACCAAGTAGAGAAGACCTCAAACCAGAATGTACATAGAAAAACTGTACAATTTAATAGTAAACTTCCTTTCCAGAATTACACAAACATAAAAAATAGACATGAAGAAGATAATGGATAAAAATACTAGATGAAATGCTAGCAACAATAAAAAAGTAGAGAAATTATATCAACAGGTCAACATATTTGAAAAAATATATCTCAGACAACATAGCAAAATGTATCGTAATGTAATATAAAGGAGATCGGGCTGGTTCACAAACATAACTAAGCATAATCTCACTAGTTAAATTCAACAAAAATTATGTCCACATGGGTCCCTCATGTGCATCTGATTGGCAATCAGGGGCTACAAAATCACCTATCATATAGATCCACAGTGATGGAAGTACCCAGTGTCAGGTGTAGACTGTGGCAGGACATACCACAGGCCTCATAGAGGCACAAAACCCAAAGACATGTATCACATGCTAAGTGTAAGAGTATATTTATAAGAAATATGCTCTATATTATAAATATACCAGTTAGATTATAGTAGATAATCTATAACTCTTCACAAGGCAGGTATGTTTCAGACATAGATTAAACTGTGCTGGAATGAACTGCAGTGCCAACAGCATTTAGGCTTAGGCTTAATCTGGGTAAGTAACGTAGAAAACAGGCTTACATTGTTCTGATAGTTTCTCAAATCAGTAAACCGCTGTAATTACTGGCTGACAAGGCTTAGTTTTTATCAATGACATTACACTTTTGTGACCAATATGGTCATTAAGCAGCTGATATGACAGCAAAAGTACAAAAGAGATGTTAATATAGTCACATGTCTTTATATATACAAGCAGTAATCAATGTTATTGTAAAACCACACTGAGGTAAATAATTTCAGTAAAATACAAAATCTGACGAAGTGAATACAGTAGATCTGGAATTAGAATTTTACACAGCACTGTTTAAATTACTGTCATGCAGTTTGGTACCCAACAGCATCACAAAGCATGACATTCAATTCAACACAAAGAAATGTACATCAAATGGAAGTGAAACAGTAGTAAACTGGTAAAGCGATGAAGTCTAAACCAGTAACACATAATAAACATGCTCTGCAAATTCTGGTCCAATGGTTATAGAGCAGTGTTTCATAAAAGGTGATAAACTAAACTATCCTTATGATTATATGAACTACACTATATGGACTAAAGTGTTGGGACACCCCTCCTAATTACTGAGTTCAAGTGTTTCAGCCACACCCAATAGCTAACAGGTGGATAGAATTAAGCACATAGCCATGCAGTCTCGATAGACAAACACTGGCAGTAGAATGAGTCGTAAAGATGAGCTCAGGCACTGTTATAGGATGCCACCTCTGCAACAAGTCAGTTCTGTGGAGTTTCTGTGGAATCAAGCTTCTCTATCTTGCAGTCTGGTGGACAAGTCTGGTGGCGAATGCCAGGAGAACATTACTTTTCTGTCTGCCAAGTGTAAAGTTTGGTGGAGGAGGGATAATGCTATGGGGTTGTTTTTCAGGGGTTGGTCTAGTCCCCTTAGTTCCAGTGAAGGGAAATCTTAATGCTTCACCATACCAATACATTTTGGACAACTGTATGCTTCCAACTTTGTGGGAACAGTTTGGGGAAGGTCCTTTGCTGTTCCAGCATGACTGAGCCCCAGTGCACAAAGCAAAGGCAGGGTTGGGTGAATTTGGTGAACCTGACTAGTAGTTTGTTCTTCTCAGATTCTTTTGGCTGTGCCGTAGATTGGATTTCTGCAAAAAAAGTTTCATTGAGGACATATTAGCCAGAGAAAGTACTGACTTTAACATTTTGGCATGTAAAACTTTACTTGACAAATTTCACATACTTCCTTATTCTTTGTGGTCAGGAAGTGCTGGCGATGTTCCAAAATGTGTTTTTGGTATGCTGAGAAAACTAATTTCTGCTATCAAAAGCACTGACTGCCCACAAAAAGCTTATTTCTCATATTTGCAATTTTAACAGATCCTTTTCTTTTAAACATGCACCACTGTCTCTTCATGAAAAAACAAGCATCAGAATTCAATTCTAGAAGCTAGGCCTGTTATGATCATGAAATTTTGCTGATGATTAACTGTCACATAAATAATCACAATTAACATGTTTTTGATGTTGTTGTTCATTTTCCGCAGCTATCAAACTGCAACCTGACAGCAGCCAAATTGGCTAAGTAGGCATTTTGCTTCCTAGTGAGGTTTACTTTGTAGCAAATATCAGGTTGTACTGACATGAAATGATACACTGTGCTATTATGTGAATGCAAACACAGAAAACATCTACAGTTACTCAGAATCATGTGTTCAGTCAGGACACTCAAACAATCCTCTAAATGTATTATAGCACAGTTATAAATTAGAACTTTTGTTGTTTTAGTAAGACCCATGACATGTCTCGAAAATAACTGTGGTCACTTAAATAACTGTAAACAGCTTCAATAACTGCAATCAGGCTAAAGTGCTATAAAAAGTCACTTGAATTGAATCAACTAGTGTTAAAAAGAACAGCAATATATTTCTTATTACGTTATACATGTCCGTCTCGCATAATGAAATTATTTGCAGTGGTTTTCAGACTGGACATCTCCGTGCTTGCTTGTTTATACAATAGTTTTTGAAGACAGTGTTTCTAGTTGACAGATCTGTTCTGTCAGGCAGTCTTCAGGGTTAGTGTTTGTGTTTAGAATATAGCAGAGAGTAGTACCATTTTAATGAAATTGGTAATAAAGTTGTAAAAAAAACAGTAACAGAAGTTACAGGTACTGTACCTTCTGTTATAACTGCAGCTGCTGTTTATCTGTGGTCAAGAATCTTTTTTTTAGAAAAAAGTTTAAAAAAGTGATGCTTACATTGAGGTGTGTGTGTGTGCATGCAAGTGTGAGAGTGATCGGTCACATGCATCACCTACCGAATAGCTCTTGGTTTAGAAAGGGTCACTGTGGCATACTGTACATCCTCATCTTGTTTAAGAGCATTTGGCAGTTGGACAGTGGAGTAAAGAGGGGGAGAGCGTGTGAAACGAACAGTGGTGTAGTTAAGTTCATCCTCATCATCTGACGCTGCTGTTCTTGTGGGAGCAGAAGTCATGGGCATGGCTGAGACGTTATCATACACTGGAGCACATTCATCCTAAGAGAGAGAAACAGAGATAAATATGGAGATTAAGATGCACAGACCTAAATAAGACCCATAAGACCCAGTGGCAGACTCAGGCTGTTTAAAGGATGGGGCAAAAAAATAAAAAGGGTACCTACTGAACAACATGGAGCCACACTAGCACGCAAAAAGCTATGATGCATCATTTATGATGAAATGATCTTCATCCTTGATTAGGGATAATATTACATTATTGGGCAATCCACTATAAACCTTTAAAATGTTTACTTCACAAACACCTTCGATGTAAAACACAGAGGGAACTATTAACATGTGTTCACAAACACATACACGGATGTGATAATGTAAATGAGAAAGCAATGGTTTCAGAGCTTGGTAGTCAGGAGTAGTCACTCTTAAGCTAACTGAAAAAGCAATTCACACCAGCTTTAACGTCCTATGGGCATAGGGAACGTCAAGTTTAGACCATTGTAAGGGCACCTTATAGGGCCCTGAATCACATTTTCTCCACTAGAAGGGCACTCATTAAAATGTAATATCTAATTTTCTTGCACATTGCCATAATTTTTTTGCCTGAAGGGGCACCCTAGGGGGCACTCAACTGTCTTTTTTTTCATATGTGAGGGGCAGCTAATAGGGCACTTCCTTCCATTAAGGACTTGTCAGTAAATTTAAACTGAGATGAAATGTCATTTATCCATTAGTAAAACTTACCTTTCCACTCTGCTCCTCACTCCTGTTGCTTGCAGCTTCTGCTCTTCTCCTGTTGGGGTTTTTGTGCAGAAAGGTTACCAGTGAATTTTTACTTTGTGACAATATAGTGTAGAGCAAAGAGCCTATAGATTGTGTGAACAGTTTACATGCAGTATTCACAGCAAGTAATATATAATATGTATTACATGCGGTTTAAGCTTCTCACCTCATCCACATAAAGGCAGCAATGAGCGTCAGCAGGAAAATCACTGTGACTGAAGAAGCTGCGTATTTTGCAGATGTGTTATCTGTATTTGTGAAAAGATATGAAACATCAAATGTTTTTTATGATGTGTTATAGAAGTCTTGGCCAGCCTTTCTTTTTTCGACTAAAGCACTAGCAAGAAGGACCTTAATTAGATCCATAACATACCTGATGTAAATGACCACACAGATGAGTTGTATGACCCATACTGATTCATTGCCATGCAGTAGAGAGGCCCATGCACTCCCGTGGCTAAAGTTAAATTGGTGCTGTTTCCAATGAGTTGGATGTCACTTCCTGTTTTCTTGTACCAGAAGTAAGAGCTAGCAGGGTTGGAGTCACTGATACAGACAAGGGTGACCAAGCTGCCAGTGACATGCTCCAATACAGATGGTAGTCTCGGAGGGTCTGAGCAAAACAGAGACTCAGCCAGTCATTTAGTTTATCACACTTATTAAAAAACAGAACAAACTACACTTACATAACACAACCAGATGGGTGGGTGTTGAGCTGTGCTGTCCTAGCTGGTTGTGAGCAGTGCAGTAGTAGAGTCCACTGTGCTGGGAGCTGATGTTGGTGATGGTGTAATTCTGGCCTGTTGTCAGTGGTGCGTCTGCAGCTGCTCTCTGCTTAAACCAGGAGTAGATGAGAACAGGAGGGTTTGCATCACTGCTGCAGCTCAGAGTCACTGAATCTCCCTCCACTCTCTCTCCAGAGGAAACAACTACTGCTCTGGTGTTTCTAGGGGAATCTGAAAATAGACACAGACATGGAAAGAGCTCTTTCTTCATGGGTGTGCTAAGAATGTCACATGCAGCCCTATAAAGATACTTGGAATTGTTATGTCCTTGTAATATATGTTATAGACATTTTGGGAAGAAAGGCTAGCCACAGCCAAATGAGAGGTGCATATCTGCAGTAAGTACACTGGGCCATTGAATAATGTCTTTGATAATCACAGTGACTTAAGGACATTAGTATCTCCTCCATTTGCTGATGTACAAAAGGAGAGTAAGAGAGAAGTAAATCTTACAATACTCAACTCAAGACAGTGTTAGTGGGTTAGACAGTAGTTAGACAGTGTTCTTTCAGTCATAGGTATACTTTCTGTCAAATGTGTACAAAAAAAAGTTCCTCCGTTTGGCCCGTGCTGGTCTTTGAGTGGTTGTTACTGAGACTCTTTCAGTGTCCTGATCAGAGTAGCATGGTTCCTTTGCCAGTCTTTATTAGAATCCTCATGTTCTTTAAATGCTCATTTCAAAGTGCTGATTGTCAGATCATTTTCATAGCTGATATCTCCTTGGCATTTCTAATATGACTCCACTGCTTACTTTCCTTTTTCCTATGACATTTGTCGACCTTCTGTATCTCTGATGGCACTGCAATCTAAACAGTACATTTAAAGCTAGGAGAGTTTTTTCTTTATTGGTTGAAAAACATTTTTTTCAATATTCACATCTCATGTCAGATGTTGGTTTTACTCTAGATAAAATTCAGCTGATGTTAACACCATCACTGACTTGGTGTCTCTCAGACACCAGCAGTTTTAAGTCACTGTTGTTCTGTTGCTTTAAAGGCACTTACATAACACATCCAGATGGGTGGGTGTGGAGCTGTGCTCTCCTAGCTGGTTGTGAGCGGTGCAGTAGTAGAGTCCACTGTGCTGGGAGCTGATGTTGATGATGGTGTAATTCTGGTCTGTTGTCACTGGTTCATCTGCAGCTGCTCTCTGCTTAAACCAGGAGTAGATGAGAACAGGAGGGTTTGCATCACTGCTGCAGCTCAGAGTCACTGAATCTCCCTCCACTCTCTCTCCAGAGGAAACAATCATTGCTCTGGTGTTTCTAGGAGAGTCTGATTGGAAAGAAGATAAATATTCCAATGTTACATACCAACACTGAGGTATTATAGTGCCAACATACTATATCTGTTGAAACTAAATCTCATGTCTCCAAAATGGTAACTTCACAGGAGAAAAACTTTGAATTGAAGTTAATAGAACAAGATCACTTGGAACATTTCTTTGCTCTATTCATCATAAAAATAACATTAACATAGTGTAAACAGCAGCTTGCATTTTCAAGTTCTGTAAAAACACAACAAAAGTACAGATCCAAGAATTTGTTCCAACAGTGATTTTTTTTTGTAAATTTTGAAAAATTAAAGATTTTGCTGAAGAGCTATTCAAGTATATTAATTACTAACTAATATTTACTTATTTATGTATTAACTGAATAATCCCCATATAAGATAATGTAATGCAGATGACTGTGGATTATCTAGGCATGCAAAACACTTTACTTACACACTGGAGGAGAGAGGAGGCTCTCATAGCCTTCAACAGCACAGCTGTAGCTGACCCCATCACTGACCACAGCTACAGAGCAGGAGGCAGATTTGCAGTGAAACATGGCCTGTCTGTTCTTGTACCAGATGTAAGTGGGATTGTTAGGCAGAGTGCAGGTGCTGCTACATATCAGTGTTACTCTCTGTTCCTCTGACATTGTGACTGCAACAGGTTCCACTTTCACCTGCAGGCCTGTGAGAGACCCCAAACAGCCCTTTAGAGCTCAAACACAGACAGTAAACACTGAGACACAAGCCGAACCAGAACACACTTTTCCTACCTGTGACAGAGAGATAGACTCCGGTAGAGCTGTCTATGTCATACCAGCTGGCTTTAAATCGGAGGAGATATTCTGCTGAGTCACTCTCTGTGAGATGTTTCAGTCTCAGTTTGATCATATTAGCTCTGTCACTAAAGAACTCCACTCGGCCCTCTGCAGGACTCAGCTCTTTATCCCGTTGTCCTGTTCTGATGAACCAGACAGGCTGGGGGTCAGACATCTGATTAGGGAAGGTGTAGTAACCATGGATGTCCACTGATGAGCCAGTCAGTGCACAGATAGTCTGGGTGAAGTAAGACACACTCCAGCAGCTGTTCCAATTATAAACACCTAAAATAGAAAAACTCAGAGTGAAAGCACTTGAAACATACAAACTGAAAAACAGAAAAGGCTGCTAAGTATAAAATGAATTATAGCAGAAAGCTAAAAGTGATGTTCTTACAAACAGCAGGAGAGCGGAGCTCCTCGTGTCCTTTTATAGCGCAGGAATAGCTGCCTGCATTCACAGGACTGACAGACAAATACAGCCTACTCTTGTACATGTAAGGTACAGTTACAGGCTGTCCGTTCCTGTACCAGATGTAGGTGGGGTTGTTGGGCAGAGTGCAGGTGCTGCTACAGATTAGTGTCTTTTCCTTTGTCATTGTGACTGCAACTGGTTCCACTTTCACCTGCAGGTCTGTGAAAGAGACCATCAGTGACTTTAGAGCTCCAACACAGTAAACACTGAGACACAAGCAGAATCCAAACACACTTTTCCTACCTGTGACAGAGAGAGAGGCTGCAGGAGAGCTGTGTGTGTGATACCAGTAGGGGGATTTAAATCGGAGAAGATATTCTGCTGAGTCGCTCTCTGTAAGATGTTTCAGTCTCAGTGTGTTCATATTAACTCTGTCACTGAAAAACTCTACTCGGCCATCTTCAGGACTCAGCTCTTTGTCCTTTGGGGTGAATCTTATGTACCAGGCAGGCTGGGGGTCAGGCAGCTGATGAGGGAATGTGTAGTAACCGTGGATGTCCACTGATGAGCCAATCAAAGTGCAGATAGTCTGGATGGAATAAGACACACTCCAGCAGCTGTTCTGATCAAAAACACCTGAAACACAAAACAACTCAGAGTGACAGCACACACAGTCATCTAGTATGTACAAAATGAAAAATAGAATAAATGCTACATATAAACTAGATTACAGCAGAAAACCTTAAAACACAAATTCAGTGATAGAAGAGCTGCAAAACACATGAAACAAACTGAATGACAAACACCTGATATATCTGCAATGCACAAATTATGTGTAAATAAATATATATTTATTGTAATCGATTATCTTGAACCTTAGATGTTAATGATGATGACAGAAGTTTAAAGTAAGTTCTTACAGACAGCAGGAGAGCGGAGCTCCTCATGTCCTCTTACAGCACAGGAGTAGCTGCCTGCATCCATAGAACTAACATACAGGTACCTACTACTGTGCCAGTTAACTACAGGCCTTCCATTCCTGTACCAGATGTAAGTGGGGTTGTTCGGCAGAGTGCAAGTGCTGCTACACAACAGTGTCTTTTCAATACCTGTATTTGACACTGTAACCTGCAGACCTGCAGAAGATTTTAAAAAAGTGTTATTTTCATCTCTGGAATATTCTTGTGGTTAATTAAACTTATTTTATGTTATGTAGCTGTACCTGTGACAGACAAAGTCACTCCAGCTTTTCCTGTGTATTGGCTTCTATCAGTGTAGAATCTGAATCTGTAAGTTTGAGTGTCACTCTCTCTCAGGTGAGTGATTCTCATACTACAGTCATTCTGGACGCTCTGTCTGTACTGCACTCGTCCCTGATACTTTGCTTCCTTTTGTAGATCCACAGGCTCAGCACCAGCCTGCTCTTGAATGAACCACACTGATTTAGTCACTGTGTGTCCTCCAGGGTTATAAGAGCAGGAGAGATCAACTGATGATCCTTTCAGAGCACACACATGTTCAGGAGTGTAAGTCACACCCCAACACTCTCTACCCAGAACACCTGAAACACGCACACTTACAATCAGAAAAAGGAATTCAAGTGATTTCCAATGATGAAAATACTATATTGTATCTGACCATGAAAGGAAAAGTTAATAGTGCTTGTTGTACAGTCAGGACCTTAAATATTTAGACATTAACAAAATTATTGTTATTTTATCTGACGGCATATTGGAGTTGAAATTAAAAAAGGGAGATTGCAGACTTTTAGCCTTAATTAGAGGGTATTTACATCCAAATCGGTTGAACACTGTAGGAAATACAACCACTTTCATACACAGGCCACCCCATTTTTATGGGCTCAAATGTAATTGGACAAACTTACAATCACAATTTAAATTGTCATTTGCAAATCCTGAAGTCAATGACTGCCTAAAGTCTGGAGCCCGTAGACATTAGCAGATGCTGTTTTTTTCCCTAGTGATGCTCTGCTGAGCCTTTAGTGCAGATGTTCCTGCTTGTTCTTGGGGTGTTTTATCTTCAGTTTAGCCCTCAGTAAGTGAAAAGCATGCTTGATTGGACTGAGTTCAGGTAATTGAGTTGAGTATTGCAGAACACTTCCATTTCTTTGCCTTAAAAAAAGTCCTGGGTTACTTTTGTTGTATGCTGCCATTTGTGCTGAAATCAATTGTATAATTAAGTATTTAACTTTGACTATATATGTATTGAATTTGCTTCTCATTTTTCAAAGGAATTATTATACTATTTTTTAAAATATAATAATATTGTTCAACTTAAAAATATAGTTAAAGCGCCAAAACCTGCAGCACTATAGAAAGATGTAGAAGATCAAAAAGTCTTTCTGTGCATGCCATATTTGTATACCAAATACACACTATCAAGGCACAGAGGAAAAAGGTTTTGGTAAAATTATCATAACATGCTTTGCATATCGCTGTTGTCAGAAAAAATCATATCTCTAAAATGGTAACTTTACAGGAAAAGGATAAAACTTACTATACTTTTAATATAAGACTTTTTTGCAAGTCATTTTTGGTCATTTGTTTTAGTCCATTCATCATGAAACTTACACACACTGTTAAGGACAACAGGCATTTTCAAGTTAGGTTTTGTTCCGACGGCAGCGATATGTAGAAACAATCACAGTGAGGATGGAGTTCAGTAACAATGGCCATGATACTTATGGTATTCCAAGATATGGAAATTGTGTGCTTTTCAATAAAGAAGAGCTAAACATTTGAAGAGTCTGTTTAAAAAGCTTACTGTGATATATGAGCATGAAATGAAGTAGAGCAGGTTTAGCTACCTTTAAACACATCATGGCAGGTCTGTTAGTAGTATTGCAATATTGTTATTGCTATATACAACCCCATTTACAAAAAAAGGCATGTTTACCGTGTTTCATCACCTCTTCTTTTGACAACACTCTGTAAGCGTTTGGGAACTGAGGAGACTGACTGCTGTAGTTTTGAAAGTGAAATGTTTTCCCATTCTTGTTTGATATAGGATTTCAGCTGCTCATCAGTACGGGGTCTCCTTTGTCATATTTTTCATTTCATAACCCTGCAAATGTTTTCAGTGGTGACAGGTCTGGACTACAGGCAGGTCAGTTTAGCAGACTGTTTTAATACAGAGCAATGCTGTTGCAATACATTCAGAATGTGATTTGACATTGTCTTGCTGAAATAAGCAAGGCCTTTCCTGAAAACAGCATTGTCTGGATGGCAGCATATCTTGCCAAAACATGTATATATCTTTCAGTATTAATGGTGCCTTCACAAAAGTGCCAGTCACCCATACCATGTGCACTATTGCACCTCTATACCCTTATGAATACTGGCTTTTGAGCTGTGCACTTATAACAAGCTGAGTGGTCTTTAGCCTGGAGGACACAGTGTCCATGATTTCCAAAAAGAATTTCAAAGTTTGATCCATCAGACCACAGGACACTTTTCCACTTCCCCTCAGTCCATTTTAAATTAGCTCGGGCCCAGAGAAGGTGGCAGAATTCCTGGATCCTGTTTATGTACAGTTTCTTCTTTGCGTTTTAGAGTTTTAACTTGCATTTGTGGATGCAGCGCAAACTGTTTTCACAGACAGTGGTTTTTAGAAGTGTTTCTGGGCCCGTGCAGTGATTTCCACTACAGAATCATGTCTGTTTTTAATGCAGTGCTGTCTGAGGGCCCAAAGATCATGGCCAGCAAATACTGTTTTTTGGCCTTGTCCCTTGCATACAGAGATTTCTCCAGATTCTCTGAATCTTTTAATGTTATTATGTTCCGTAGATGATGAAAAGCAAAAGTTCTTTGCTATTTTATATATTTATGCTGAAAAATGTTATTCTTGAATTGTTGCTCTATTTGCCTGTGCAGTCTTTCACAGAGTGGTGAACCAATCCCCATCTTTACTTCTGAAAGACTCTCTGAGATGCTTTTTTATACCCAGTCATGTTACTGACCTGTTGTCAATCAACCACCAGGTGTTTTTTTTAGCATTACACAACTTTACCAGTGTTTTGTTGCCCCTGTCTCAACGTTTTTTGAACATGTTGTTGGCATCAAATTCAAAATGGGCATATATTTAAAAAACAATAAAATGTATCAGTTTCAACATTTGATATGTTGTCTTTGTACTATTTTCAATTAAATATAGGGTTTACATGATTTGCACATCATTGCATTTTGTTTTTATTTACATTTTGCACAGCGTCCCAACTTTTTTGGAAATGGGGTTGTAGACGCTATTTCATCCTTCAAAAGACATACTGAGATGCTTTCACGTAAGTAGACTTTTAGAGTGCTGTTGTTTTTAGGGATGCACTGATATGGGGTTTGTGCGCTGATATCTGATAGTTTACATGTGTATATCTCTACATCTACATGTTGGACATGCAAAACTGCCTCTGTAAAGGGCACCGCACACTTGATGAGCCATGTCATGCAGCGTCCAGAAATTCAAAACCATTGTTTTTAAATGGAGGTCTGCACACCTGTGCCAGTGCTCCATCACATTGCTCCATCACAGCATGCCACTCAGCATTTTTCCATTACTACATTAAACTAAAGCCATATTGTAGACCACATGTGGCTTGAAACTTACACAGAGAAAGGCAGCCTGTCTTTTAGGTAAATAGATGAATGCTAATGGTAAGCGGTTGAGTGGTTACCTCAGCTAATGTTACTATCCTAGCCATTTTGAGGTCAAAAACAGCCAGTTTGTGAAGAGGCAATACAGTGATGTCATACGTGATAAGTGATGCAGGACACTTTAATTTAAGGCCATAACACTGACTAATGGTAACAGTACAATAGCCTTTTCATTTTTGATGATTTTTGGGAACTTTGGGTGTACATGATTAAAATAAAAAGTAGGTCACCCAATTAAAAACAACTGCTAGTTTCAATTGAATTTTGACAATAACAGAAACCAAAACAATTGAGCTGAACAAAATTTACAGAAAAGACAGCAAAATGATGGTGAATATATGAAGCTGAAGTTGACTTTTTGGTCCACTTCTTATTTTAATTTTCCAGTCCACCTTAAACGTTGCAGCAATGACATTCCAACGCCTAACTGCTGCACCATTTAAGGTGGAACAGCAAATTCCAATATATAGCTGGCGGATAAAAAGTCAACTTCAGCTTCGTGGTAAATGTTGTCATGATGCTCATCAGCGTCAGAGTCTGAGTCACTGGTGTTGAAGTGAAAGTTGAGGCCCAAGTCTTTCTCGATTTTCTCAAGTCGAGTCCAAAGGTTTTGAAGTGGAATGGGAAAATTTGAAACAGAAGCTGACAAATAAGAAGCCAACTTAATCTTCAAAGTTTTAATGCTGCTAGTATTTATTTTTTTTTCTTTCATAAGAACACTTAAGCTACCTAAACATCCTACCTAGAGTTTTTTGTATGGAGCTAGCTACCTGAGTACCAGCGTTACCTAAACATTAATGGTGATCTTCCAGCACACAACAAATGCATCATGAAATAATAGTTTGAAATATCGGCCAAATCTAAGCATTGGAGCGATGATGATGATTTTTAAAAAACATCAGCTGATACCGACATGATTCCGATATCATCATGCATCCCTAATTATTTTGAATAATACTTAAAGAGACAACATTAGCTTCACTATTTTGTCAGTTTTTTTAATATTCTTCAGTTTGATGCTGACGGACTGGCCATGTCTGGGACTTACACACTGGTTTCGAGCGGCGCCACATACTGCCATCAGACACCTCACAAGAGTAGCTGCCCTCATCAGATAAGCTCTTTGAGTTGAGCAGAATGAAGTTGTCACGTATATGTGATTCGAATCGCATGTTCCTCCTGTACCAGTTGTAGTAAAGTTTTTCTCTGAGACTGCAAGTGGAGCTGCAAATCACTTTTACTTTTCTCTGTCCTGCAGTCTTATGATCCACTTTCACTTGCAATTCTACACACACACACACACACACACACACACACACACACACACACACACACACACATCATATACCAGAATTTTGAAAATCTTAATTCTTATGCAAATGTATAAACTCTGTATAAGTGTAGGTACATGTGTATGTTAATTTACCTGTAACAGTCAGATTAACTCCAGATGAAGCTGATATCCAGTCACTGCTTGATGTTCTGAATCTGAAGTTATAAACTCCAGAGTCTCTCACTCTCACATCCCTCACTGTCAGATCACAGTCATTCCACCATGTACTTACAGAAACCCGTCCTGGAATGTAGGTCAGGACTCGTTCTTCTCCATCAGAGTTCTGGAGCTGATACCACTCTTTCTTACTAACACTATAATAATCAGGTGTTGTATATTTACAGGAGATTTTTACTGTAGATCCAGTAACAGCACAGAGACTCTGAGAGGAGAGAGTTACACTCTGCTGAGCCTGGACTCCTGAAAGACACACACCCGGTGCACAATTACAGATATGAAATTATAAAATTACAAAATGAATTTAGTTAACACAGTGTTAATTGCAGCTGCTGATGTTCCATTTAAATGAAATATGAAATTACTGATACAAGCAATAGAAAAATGTGTGAAGTAGGAACTCTGCTGTTTTAAAAACTCTGATATAAAGGTATTGAAATGAGCAGTTTAAATGTGCCGGCAGATGGACCTTAGGGACCTTTGCTATGTATCGAGATCTTAAATCCATTGCAGTTGTTAATCAAATTTAATCAAATGTGAACGAAATATAGTGTTGTTTATTGGTGAGACTGACCCACCCCATACACTTTTAAGTTCCTGAAAACGAGCCAAATATGAACCAAACACAAGCACAAAAACACAGAGAGTGAAACAAGACAATAAATATGAAATAATAAAAAAAAAGTTACCTGCGAGTAGCATGAGGATTGCTGCTAGTGATGTATTTCCTGCCATTCTATAAAGCACGGCTACATCAACCTTTGAACACAAATAACAAACACACACACACACGACTCATTATTATTTGATTTTATAATAACTATATATGTTTTAAAAAGACAAAACACAATGTACTTACATTTCTTTCAGTGAGCACTCGTCAGTCATGTGGTTACACTGGAATGGAAAAATCTATTATCAACCATCTGAAACTTAAGGCGGCTCAGTCCCTGATTTCCTTCCTCATTATTTAAATAAACTGAACAAAAGCTTTGTTTCAAAATATGTCAGACTAGTCAATAAAGTAATAAAGTGTTCACATTTTAAATGGGCAATAAAGGTTTGTGCCAATGATTGTATATAAATCACTGTGTTCATCAGTTTTTCCTCCTCACAAACAGACACAACACTGTGAAAAAGTCAATGTATTGCTTACATCTAAAACACCTTTGAGAAACTTGTTTAAAAAGTTAAATGTTTAAAATGCAATGCATAAACATGTGGACAGTCTAGTTATTCAGTTAGTCAGAATACTTAATCAGTTTTGCCTGACCTTTGTTACTGCAATATGTTTAATTGGTAAATCCAGCAATGAGAATGCAGCAAACACTGAATGTTATTCCTGCTAAAAACTTTCGACAAACTGAATTTATTTTCAAAATTTGCTATACTTTAGAAAAGTTCTGTTTAGGAACATTGCAATGCAGCTCTCAGCTGTCATATTTCTGCATGCATACACATATTTAATGTTATACTTAAATACACAAACTGTGGCCTGATGCACTTCTCCATAGGATGAGATAGGCTTGATCTTCAAGAAGTAGACTTAAACTGGTATCATGCCATTTTACAGTTCCATTTTAAACATTGTCAACTATGATTACGATAAAGCCTTTGATCATGTGTTTTAAAAAATGTATTACTTTCTTACTGTTCTTTCAGAGTGTAGTTATCGGCCATGTGTTTTTTTTTTTTTCCGTAGAGAGGAAATACCCATCATTACCTCTATGAAACATGATATTCTGATATTTGCACTGAACAAAATAACACATTTCCGCCACTAGAGGACCTGCATGAACTATTAAGTGATGACTTTTGCAATGCAAAGAAACTTTAAACACAAAGAGACAAAGAAGCAGAAGGAGAGGGAGACCTTCTAAGGCACTTGTAGCCTAATTTTTAAGTCGTACAATGTTGTAAAGCTATGCATAATGGATGGGATTACATGATAAAGTGTTTATTTATTACGTTCATTTATACATTTATGTTTATTTATATGAAAAAAATGCAGACACAGGCTTGATAAATGCAGTATAATTACATTTTATGTATCCAGATTAATTAATTAACATGTTATTATAAGGCTGCTACAAAATGTACCAGGATAAAGAGTAAATGGCAGAACAAAACCAATGATAATATAAACCTGAGCAAAGAACAGATAACATTTCTTGTTTTTGATTTTTTTAGTCATTTGAACATATTCAATGCCTGCTCATTTATCTAATGCTCATATCTGCAGTGGATTGCCCCACGCATTCAAGCTCCCTTGGGCCATGTGGTCTGAGGCCCCCCTCATGTCCCTGGCAGTCAGAGTCCCCTGGGCACTGGCCTCACTGGACATCAGTTGTTACTCTTTTCCAAAAGTAGTTATATGCACAATTATTACAAATGGACATACAGCATTTTGGAATGAAACAATTGCAGATTTTTGTCCAT
Organism: Colossoma macropomum; assembly: GCF_904425465.1. Taxonomy (NCBI): domain Eukaryota; kingdom Metazoa; phylum Chordata; class Actinopteri; order Characiformes; family Serrasalmidae; genus Colossoma; species Colossoma macropomum. Next base: position 567,213 of record NW_023495014.1, read on the forward strand.
CTGTTTCTTTGCATATTTTTGCCTTTCTTTACACCATTCACTAAGGGTCACCACTGAGCACAAATAAGCCCACCACTGAGCAGATATAGACCTCTGAAGGACAAAAATAAAGGGAATTTTTGAAAATCGCCTCCGCCATGAGTTAGTCAAAAAGGGTTCCAAATCTGATACATTTTGCCCTACATACATTTTTCCACTGACAGTCACTGTATTCTCTGCATTACAAGGACATTAAGGAGTCAAAATATGAACTTTGCTACATTTGTGCTAATAGCTAACACTCATGTGCATTGACATGACATCGCATGAAAGCAAGGTGACTACTAAACTCCAACACTATCATATAATAACAGCAGCTACTCTAAATGTGCTCCATTACTGCAAAGCAGCTTAACTACTACACTTGACAAGGCTTGCTAGATTGCTTGGGGGTATTTTGGTGAGGTTTCCAGTCTTATGATTTCAGTTCAATGGGCAGCGGTATCTCACATGTAGCAAAATGAATATACCAACTCCTTAAGTGGGGGATTTAAAGGACTCAGTAACACTACGTAGAAAAATGTATAGGACAAAATGTATTGGGTTTGGAACATTTTTCTTCACCACAGGGCGTGATAGAGGCGATTTTCAGAAATCTCATTAATTTTTGTCATAGAGAAATCCTGCTTAGACCCAGAGTTTCTAATGTGGGCGTGGCGCCAATTACAGTGATGAGAGGTCGGTTATTTGGTTGGTGGATCATTCATAGCACAGCACCATGGTGGGGTGTTAGTGTGTGTTGGTATGAATAGATCACACACAGCAGTGCCCACCCCACTAAGAATACCTGGTAAACAGCGTCTTATATATATATATATAGAGAGAGAGAGAGAGAGAGAGAGAGAGAGAGAGAGATTTGTACTTTCTCAACACAAAAACATCACTGTATATTAGGGCACCTATTTTTTTAATCACAGTTTTTCATGCCTATACTGTCAAGCTCAAAAATAAGTTCCTTTACACATTCATTACATTTAACCTTTGTTCTGTCTCTGTGGAGGACAGAGTTTCTCTGTGGGCCTGTTAGAGCCTAATTAGCCAGTCTGATTAAATTCAGCAAGCCTCTGAGGAAACACTGGGCCATAAGACACCAGCTCCATCTGCTGCCAACTGCACAGCAGAGAAAAGTGTGGGGAATCTGCCCCTGTACAGATTTAAGAGGTCTTCCCACACTGTGTGACCTACAGAAGAGTGCCACTGTGGGGTTACCATCTGGTCTTCTCCATGTTGTCTGATGCATCCCACAGCATTGAGACTAAGCTGTGAGTGTTATTTTAATAATATTTTGTCCACAGCATATAATGATTATGAACAGTGAAGTATTAATATTCTAAAATACTGTGTATAATGTGTGAGATCCTCATCCCAGTTGTGGAGCTGAAACCATGGAATGTAACGAATGAACAACCGTGTGCATAATCAAGACACTGTCCAGACAACAGCAACATTACACTACATACACTGATACACTTTGTCTTATGTACATTTTTCCTCTGAATATCACGGGACGATAATGACGTTGTTAAAGATCTGAAATGTGAATTTTGCTACACTATTAGAACAACACTAGACACGTCAGTGTGTTCACGTTGAGATGACACATTTTGTATTACTTTTAACACAAAATGTATGGAAATACACCACAAAAGTATTCGCCTGTCTGCCTTCGCACGCATATGTACTTGAGTGACATCCCATTCTTAATCCATAGAGTTTAATATGATGTCGGCCCACCCTTTGCAGCTATAACAGCTTCAACTCTTCTGCGAAGGCTTTCCACAAGATTTAGGAGTGTGTTTATGGGACTTTGACCATTCTTCCAGAAGCGCATTTGTGAGGTCAGACACTGATGTTGGACGAGAGAGAAATTAAATAACTTGTTATGGACAGGCTTGTAGAGCTGCATGTTTTGCCTCTGGCAGCTGATACCTCCGCTCAGCGCCAGTGACCCCTGTGTCGGCGGCGGATAGGGGGGCCGCGATAGTTTCTCCTAAACACCCAGCAACGTTACCACGGTTTGACCCGCTCTCTGCAGGGTCATCCGAGTTTCGGGACAAAGCCCATATGAAAGAGCCTGTAACAAGGTGGGAGCTGGAACGAGAGGAGAGGGCAGAGCAGAGGTGGGCAGAGATGGAGCTCAAGCTGTCTATCCGACGAATGGAGCTGGATATGGAAAAAGAAATTCGACTGCAGGAATTGGAACTGAGGGTGAAGGAGTTTACCCCACAACCTTTTATACTCTTTGACTAGAGCTCTGCTTTTGCTTTTCTTCCTTCTTTTTTAAAGCTGAGCAGTTTGCAATAAGATGGTCAGTTTTATGACAATAAAAACACTCCTTTGGACGCAAAGGGGAAACTGACCGACCTGACTGGTTATGTGGTAGCCCAGTAGATTCAACATTGACTTGCTTAAATACATTTCTGTGGGTAAGAACAAATTCATCAGCCAACACAGCAGCTTCAGACACAGAATTAACCTTTGTCTCATTTAAATAGACTACAACACGATCTGGCAAACAATTCTTAAATTCCTCCAACAAGATCAACTCTCTTAGCGACTCAAAGTCAGTAACTTTGCTTGCTGAACACCATTTATCGAACATAGTTTCTTTGTCTCTAGAGAACTCGACAAATGTCTGGTCTGGACATTTCTTATGTGATCTAAACTTCTGTCTGTATGCTTCTGGAACCAACTCATAAGCTCCAAGAATTGCAGCCTTGACAAAGTCATACTGCAAACAGTCTTGCAGAGATAAGGACGAGCAAACCTCCTGCGCTTTTCCTACAAGTTTGCACTGGAGCAACAATGCCCAAACATCTCTAGGCCAATTTAATGCTGTAGCTACACGCTCAAAGACAATCTACTTCAACTTCCCTAAAAGGTGGTACTAACACAATGTGCTTAGTTATATCAAAAGGAACGGTGACAGAAGGAGCAGAATGAGGCACAGGGACAGGCCCTACCAAAGGTTCGGGTGGAGAGGACACTAAGGACGGAGAGGATGGTGGCGGTGAAGCTTCCGGCTGGGCAGCAGTCTGCAAGGTGATCTTCATCACCTCTAGGTCCAGCTCCCGCAGCCGAATTTCCCGCTCAACCTCTAACTCCATCTTAGGTACTGCCAGCCTCAGTTCCACATCCGCCCGACGAGCTTGCTCTTTCTCTTGTGCCTCGACCACCGTTGTCTCAACAAGGGGAGGCATTTCTAAAATTCCTAGCTCAGCAAGCCTAGCAAGAACTCTGTGCCTAATCTCTTTTTTAACCATATGCCTTGCTGCTTGAACTCCATAGTAAGCTGCAATTTCTAGTAAAGCATCCTTACGACAAGTCTCAACCATCTCCAGGCTTGGGGAAACAACGAAAGTCTGCAAATCAAAAGTTGCCATACTGCCAATCTATACACTGACACTGTACCACAGTAATGGGACACCACCTCCAACCTAACGGGATACAGTAAACTACCCCGGACGAGCCCCCCACTTGTTACGTCCCAACCATAGACTCAGGTCTAGGAGGAGGTTGGGACAGTAACTAAAGGATGGAGGAGCACACTAAAGGGGTACAGAGACCCGTATAAAGCAGCTAAAGTTTTAACTGTTTAATTATACAGACAAATAAACAACACAAACAAACAAGTTACAAATAACAGGGTACTGTTATGAAAGTTGTTACAGTCATACTGGCAAGCTGAGCAATCTACCCAGGAAGGGACTACAGACAGTACCAAAAGGAAAGAAATAAGCAAAACGGATCTGGTCTAAACTAAGAGCTAACCAGCTCTAGCTACCACCCTATGCTAAGCTACTAAAACACACAGGCCTCTAATCTAGTGTGTTTAGACAATCATATACCTAACATGCCCTTCCTCCCGGGAGAAAAGCACCAGTTTGAGAGACTTTAAAGCCAGTACACTCAGACAAACAACAAAAGATGACAAATGCTAACAAAGCTAAAGCTAGCAAGCAGAGACTAAAGCTAGCTAGCAAAGGGCTAAAGCTAGCAAAGGCAGAGAGAGTCAAGATAACAGCAAGCCAGACACCAAACAAATGAGCCAAGAGTTGCGACAGCAGTCACATGACACTCAGGGCTGATGACAAACTCTAGCACACTGCTTTTAAAGTCAAAGCTCCACCTCCTTGGGCTCAAATCTGCAGGCTGATTGGCCAAATGATGTCCAGGAAGTGATAGTGATTGACCTCCCAGGCAACCTATAAGGAAAAGAGACAGCCAAAAGAGAAGGAGAAGAGCAACAGAGAGGGGAGAAAAAACAAACACACACATGCACAGGCACTGACACGTAACAGACCCATTCTTTCACTAATGTTTATAGAAGCAGTCTGCCTGCCTAGGTGCTTGGTTTTATACACCTGTGGCCATGGAAGTGATTGGAACACCTGAATTCAATGATTTGGATGGGTGACTGAATACTTTTGGCAATATAGTGTATTTCTATACCCAGTTATGGATAACAAATTTTGGGTTAATTTTACCACAGAATGTGTTAAATCGGAAAACAACATGACACAATAAGTGTTAAAATAGGTAACACAATGTGTTGTTATTAAACACATCACTTTTTCAAGCGTACACACGAGTTAACACTGCTGTGCATTGAATTGACTGAATCACAAGACTGGAAACCTCACCAAAATACTCCAAACAAACCAGCAAGCTCAAAAAGACAAAAATGAAGAAGCGCTGCAGGGGTCACAAAAGGGCAGGTGCTCCTAGGGCATGGGTGCAGCAATGGGAGTGGTGAAAACATCACAGTCCATCTGCATCCACAAGAACTAAGAACTATACAAAATAGACCCAGAGCAATGAAATTCCCAGGCACACCATCTTAGGAAAAAAGCATAAAGGCTTAATTAGCACATGACAATGTATACAAAAATACGCTAACACATTGTGGCCTACGCATATCAACACAAACCATCTGAGAATACACTATCCAAACAGAAGCATTAGCTACACTGCAAACACTGATACATTTTTCCTCTGAATGTCATTGGTTATCCTCTGAATTACGTGATCATTAAACAGTCAAATTGTGAATTTTGCTACATGCAAGCTAACGTTGCTGTGCATTGAATTGATTCAATCACAAGACTGGATCCTCACCAATATACCCCAAACAAACCAGCAAGCTTTGTCAAGTGTAGTAGTTAAGCTGCTTCGGCAGTAATAGAGCGAATTTGGAGGGACTAGTGTTATTATAGTGTCGATAGTGTTAAAGCTTAGAAGGTGACTTGTTTTGATGTGACGTCATTTCAATGTGCAGAAGTGGTAGCTTGCTATTAGCACGGATGTAGCAATTGTAATTTTTTTTACTATTTAATAACCTCAGAATTCAAATAATATACCAGTACATTATACGCTGCCAAATATCAGAAGAAACCATTTAAAACTGGCAGAGGAGAAGGCCTTGGCTGCATCTAAACCGCATACTACCTTACTAAGTAGTATGTACACCACTGTTAGCGTTCATTAGTGTGGTATTGGTGAGGATCCAGTCTTGTGACAGCATAGCAGTATTTAGATAAAGCTTGCATAAAAAATCCCTATTTGGGTAGTAATACAAGTAAGCATGTGTTTGTGTGTGTGTGTGGATGCAATGTGCCATTCTATGGCTGCTGGCAAAGCCATACTACACTAAGGGGAGTACAGTGACATTTCATGAAGGCAGAAAAATCCCCACATTGTTGTCACAATGAAAAGAAATGTATAGCATATGAGCCACATACACTAGAGAGAAACATAAACAAAGTTAAAAAACAAAGCATGCTAACACTGAGAGAGTTGCACTAGCTAGACAAAAGTATGTGACCATCAGACCTATGTGAGCTTGTTGGACATCCCATTCTAATACTATGGCAATTAATATGGCTATAATAGCCTCCACTGTTCTGGGAAGGCTTTCCACAAGATTTTGGAGTGTGTTTGTGGGAATTTGTGCCTATTCAGTGAAAAGAGCATTTGTAAGGTCAGGCACTGATATTGGATGAGAAGGCCTGGCTCACGATCAACATTCCAATTCATCCCACAGGTGTTCAGTGGGGTTGAGGTCAGGGCTCTGTGCAGGCCACTGGAGTTCCTCCACACCAAACTCGTCGTACCATGTATTTATGCACATTGCTCTGTGGGCTGGGGCACAGTCATGCTGGAACAGGAAAGGGCCATCCCCAAACTGTTGCCACAAAAAAGACTATAACTTTCTAAAAAGTCTTGGCATGCTGTAGCATTAACATTACCCTTCACTGGAACTAAGGGACTAAGCCCAAACCCTGGAAAACAGAGAACATGTGTCCACTGCTCCGGAGTCAAGTGGCATGCTTCACACCACTCTAACTGATGCTTGGCATTGCACATAGTTATCTCAGACAGAAACCCATTTCATGAAGCTCCAGACACACAGTTGCTGTGCTGTTGTTGCTCGGGACTGTACACAGCAAATTTGCCAATCTACACTGAGAGTGTTAAATGTATCAGTTTCACAGTGTGCATATAGATACCTCACAAATTTAAGTTGAAGTTACACTTTAGCGTTGGTAAATTTTACTTTGTGTTTTATTTGAACACTGAAGGTGTTGCTGTTACACCACTCATGTATTGCATGGTACACCAGAAAGTGTATACTGTTCAGAGCACAGATGTTATTTTATCACTGCACTGAACTTAGTTGTTGAATTAAAAGGTGTTAACCGTTATGAGCTCTCCCTTGGAGTTGAATCATTTTAATAAAATAAATAAAATTAATTTTATTTAACAGACATGGATACCTTAGGGTAAGTAATACAAAGGCACAATGTACAGATTGTTAGCATGCTTCTTTTTCACAATAATTAAGCATAATAAATAATGTAAATAAAGTTAACAAAAGTATAGGAATAGTTTTAAATGGCACATCACAAATCATAGATAAAATATAAAGATGTCTAAAAATATTGACACTTTTTAACACTGTTAAATGTGTTGTGTAGTGAGGCATGCCACAGCAGACGGGCAATTTTCATGCATTACACACTTGAGTGAGTTGTGGCCTACTGCGTAAAGGTTGAGCCATTGTTACTCATAGACACTTCCATTTCACAATGATAGCACTTACAGATGACTAGGGTAGATCTAGCAGGTCAGAAATTTCACAACCTGATTTGTGGCAAAGGTGGCATCTCATGACAGAGTCACATTTAAAGTCACTAAGCTCTTTAGTATGACCCATCCTACTCCCAGTGTTTGTCTATGGACATTGCATGGCTATGTGCTTGATCTTATACACCTGTCAGCAATTGGTGTGGCTAAAACTCAATACTTAGGTGGGATGTCCTCATATTTCTGGCCATATAATGTATGTCAGCATTTATTATGGGTTTTCTCACAAAAGTAAAAAACAAATCCAAAACTAAGAGCTGCAGATTATTTTTAATAAAACTGTAGTATATTTGCATCTTGTATATTTACATATTATTTGCTTTGAGAATGCAGTTAGTTTAGCTGAGGGCGGCACAGAATGAAGGAGATAGTCACACTGACTGAGAATGCCATTGTTATGCCGTGTTTAAAGGGCAGCACTGCTGCCACACTTCATCACACATCATCACACACACACACACACATGCTGCCCCTAGAGATGCATTGCACCCCAGATGTGTTTGTTGGAGGGGATGGGGAGGGTCCTAACCTGCCCCTCAACTAGCATTAATGAAACCCCAACATGTGCCCAATCTTGACAGTTTTAGCCAAACGGGGTTTTCCACATCCCCACAGTGGGCATGTCTGGTAATGACCATGGATTGGGGTAATCCTTCATGTTAAACCCCTGCCTGCATTCTTAAACAACATGAAATATGGAGGACACAAGAGTTTTCTCTTCAGTATGACAGAACTAAACTAAACAAGAGCGCATTGTCAACTAGCATTTAGCTCTTTTAGCTGGAGGCACCTTCGTAGTGACAGGGCACAAACAGTTGACAAAAACACCAGAGCAACAGCTACTGCATTCAGTTTGTCAGGCTGGTTTGTCCAGATAGTACTCAGCGGGGATGCTTTAAAGTGTCCAGTCGTGTTAGGAGAGAAGCAGTAAAGAATAATGCTTCTGTCAGATACATTAAGTCACTGCGTGCATTGACTACGTCTCCTGTAGGGCATTGATTTGATGAGAGCTAGCCAGGTAGCACAACAGCAATTGTTATATGTGGAAGCACGAGATGTCTTACATGTACACATGCACACAAAAGCTACGCGTACACAAGGGTACAGAAGGGTTTATGTAGCCTGATTTTTGTGCTTCATCAATTAGCATTTAGCTATATTTGATAAGAAGAGGCCAACAACATGAAGGGCTTTTATACTTCAGCACATGATTTTTATATGTGAGATACATTTCTAATACAATTAAGAGACCCTTATTAATCCCACAACAGGGAAATTTCACCTCCACATTTAACCCATCCGTGCAATGAAACACCACATACACACTAGTGAACACACACACTAGGGGGCAGTGAGCATACTTGCCCAGAGCGGTGGGCAGCCCTATCCGCAGGGCCCAGGGAACAGTTAGGGGTGAGATGCCTTGCTTAAGGGCACCTCAGTCATGTACTGTTGGCTCAGGGGATCGAACCGGCTGGTTCCCTGACCTCCAGCCCATGACTGCCCCCTTAAAAGTTTAATGTTTGATGCCAAGATGTATTCGAAACACTAAAGTACACTGTATGGCCAGAAGTATGTGGACCCATTGATTTCAGATGTTTTAGCCACACTCATTGCTAACAGGTTTATAAAATTAAGGATATAGCCATGAGATCTCTATAGACAAACATTGCTAGCAGAATGGGTCGTACTAAAAAAGCTCAATGGGCTTCATTCACCAAAGAAGAAGAAATTTCTTCTTGCCATGTGCACTAATGTACCCCTATACCATCATGAATACTGGCTTTAGAACTGTGCACTGATAACAAGCTGAGTGGTCTTTAGCTCGGAGGACACAGTGTCCATGATTTCCAAAAAGAATTTCAAATGTTGATTCGTTGGACCACAGGACACTTTTCCACTTTGCCCCAGTCCATTTTAAATGAGCTCAGGCCCAAAAAAGGTGGCAGCGTTTCTGGATCCTGTTCATATATGGTTTCTTCTTTGCATTTTAGAGTTTTAACTTGCATTTGTGGATGCAGCAACGAACTGTTTTCACAGACAGTGGTTTTCAGAAGTATTTCTGACCCCATGCAGTGATTTCCACTACAGAATCATATCTGTTTTTTAAAGCAGTGCTGCCTGAGGGCCCAAAGATCACAGCCAGCAAATACTGGTTTTTGGCCTTGCCCCTTGCTTACAGAGATTTCTAGTCTTTTAATTATATTATGTACCGTAGATGATGAACAGCAAAACAGCAAAGGTTCTGTGCTATTTTATGTTGAGAAACGTTATTCTTGAATTGTTGCACTATTTGCCCACACAGTCTTTCACAGAGTTGTGAGTCCCTTCCCATCTTTACTTCTGAAAGCCTCTCTGGGATGTTTTTTCTACCCCATCATGTTACTGACCTGTTGCCAATTAATCACCAGGTGTTTTTTTTAGCATTACTCAACTTTACCAGCCTTTTGTTGCCCCCGTCCAAACTTTTTGGAACCTGTTGTTGGCATCAAATTCAAAATGGGCATATATTTTTCAAAAACCTTTTTTTTTTTAGAAAACTGAAATTTCTCAGTTTCAACATTTGATTTGTTGTCTTTGTACTGTTTTCAATGAAACATAGGGTTTAAATGGTTTGCAGATCATTGCATTATGTTTTTATTTACATTTTGCACAGTCTCAACTTTTTTGGAAATGGGGTTGTATTTCATGTAAATGATGTGTTACCTTATCTGCACTTAGAAAATCAATTTGACCAGAGGCATTCATAATTTTGCATACGACTGTACATATATTTATTTACCGTATGGCCTGCATTAAACCTGTTTATTCAACCAGTTGTTTGTAGCAACCCAACAATTGGACCAAACAAAAATTGATCTACAACAAGCTATGATATTTATGTTTTTTCATATGACAAGTTCAGTTTAACCTAGGGGATAAAGTCATAGGTTGCTACTGACCTGATATATATATTTAAGGAGTAATAGATTTGCCGTTAAGCTAATGTCAAAACACAGAAATACATGTGCTCTATTGTAATATCGTAATTCAAGTGTCTGGTGCTCAGAGGAAGATGGGTTCCTCTTTTGAGTCTTGGTTGCTCTTATTGTCTCTTCCCATGCCTTTCCTGCAACTCAAATCTAACACCTCATTCAGGCGATCAAGGGCTTCTGAAGTCAAAGGAGTCTGTGTCTCAAAGCAAAGGATGGAGCTACATTCTCCAGTTATGTCCCATTTTGTAGGATCCTTTGAATCTGGCCTTCATTCCTGAGAAATCGAAGGACTCAATGTGGAGTTATGACATAACTGAAGTTTGAGTAAAGACCACGCCTAAAACACCTCCTTTTCAATTCCAGCTTCTCATAAATGCCAGTCCTTCACTCCTCCTACTCGTGACGAAATATCGCACCCCACCTCCTCCCCTTTCTCCTCCACCTTGTCCACGCCTGCACTTGATCTTTAATATAGGGGGGTCGGCCTTCTCGTGACCCACAGAAGCCGTACTGAACTCCAGCCTAAAATTCCTCAGAGTTCCCCTCCTCTCATTATCTCATTTACCAAGTCGTGGTCTGCATTCACAAAGTATCGTTTAAGACATTCAGTCACCCTCAATCCTTCATATGCAGCACAAAACAATTTGAAAATGTGGGAAAAGCCATGAGTGTCAACTTACCGTGATGTCGTTGTAATGAAATGTAAATTTGAAATGTCTCAGTACAGCCTGCTCAGCCCAACTCAGATGTGCTGAGTAAACACCAAAAAGAAGCCTTTGTATATCAGTGCCGGCAAGGACTCTTCTACCTCGAGAGAGTTTGGGAAAAAGGACTACGCCCGAAACTCCTACTTTCTAGGGCCTTTAAATTCTTCCCTCTTCCTTCAGTTTTCTGCAATGAAACCATTGCATGCTTGGACGTTTTGCACAGACCAAGCTACACCTCACTGTGTGTAACCATGCTTACTGTTCCTTGGACCGTGGCATTCTCGCCTAGATCATGCCAGGCTCTAATGCAGCGGAGATCCTCCCCCTTCTGTCCTGCTTCACCGGACTCTGCACCCCAGATGCAGAGGTGGTGTGTCTGCTGTTCCTGCGCATTCGCTTGCCTCCACCTCGAACTCTCAACCCCCCTGGCTTGTCGCCAGACTTTTGAAGGTTTTGACAGAATGGCATATTCCTTTTGCCCGCTCTGCCCCCAAAGCAGAGCTTTTGCTCTATCTCGGCTCCACTGGAGGTAAACAACATGCGTCTCCCTCTGCAGTGGCTCAACCTGATCCTCAGGAACTGGTCTTCCCAAGCATACCACAGCTACATCCGCACACAAATCCAAGATCTCCGACAAGCTCATGAAAAGCCGGCGCTAGTCTTATCTGGAGTTTTTGGATGTCCGACTTCCTCAATCTCAGCAAGCCATACAGAACTCAAAACAATAATTACATGGATCAGGTAGGGTTAGAGTTAGGATTAGGGTTGGAACTAAAGTCTGCAGGAAGGTAGTTCTCCAGGAGCAGCGTTGGTGACCACTGTCTTAGAGAGTTTTTCTTGCTACAGGAACTCCTTTGGGGTCTGAACTGGACCTGCATTTCAATAAAGCTGCTTTGGGATGCTGGAAAAAGCACAAAATAAAAAGAAATGGAATAGGTTAATCAAGTTACTTATTATAGATAATGTCTTTACTAACTACAGCACTGTATGTTGCTAGCATTATGATCATATGGCAAAAATGGAAAAGCTCTGCTGAACACAAGCAGGTCAGGACAAATAGTAAATAGCAAGTAAAACTGTAGACAGTAGGTCAGGATCCCCTCTGTCAAATCAGACCACGTTCCACTTCCAAGCACCCTACAGCATGCACACAAACACACACACACAAACAAACACACAGTGGGTGTACAGTAAGCAGCCCAGGGCTGTGGGTCAGGTGTGAGGGTTGGCCTTTACCGACCAGACCAACAGGAAAAGATGTAATGGGTAGTGACCTTATTCCCCCAGTGCACCTCATCACCTGGCATTAGCATCATTGAGCAGCACACCTGAATGGTCCCATGCAGTACTGTACTATCTGTAGGGGGAATTTCCACTGAACTAGCATATTACTGTAGCTACAGTATCTGATCATAAGTCATAAATGTATTGTTTCTTAGTTTTCGATGCTGAGCGATATGTTGTCTCCACTGATATATGTATATATTTTGTATTGTTCACAAAAGAAATTTTTTTTAGCTTTGCTAGTACAAATGGATAAAAGAATGATATCCACAATAACAGTGTATTTCATAAAATAGCAAATAACCTGCTACCATGGCAGTAGAAGCATACTAGATTCTCTCTCTCTCTCTCTTTCTCTTTCTCTCTCTCTCTCTCTCTCTCTCTCTCTCTCTCTCTCTCTCTCTCTACATATATATTTGCAAATATGTTAAACTCAGCAAATAACTACAAAATTGTGCACTAACATTTGCAGTTAAAATGCAACATTTAAGTTTGTTCTTTGTAGAGGCCGTTTCTTTGCCACAGAATAAGGAAGCATGGGTTCATTGATACTGACATAATATTGTGATATATTTGGAAATTACTGTATTGTATTATTACATTTTATCAATACTGCCCAGCACTACATGAAAATATATATTTTTGTGCCCACAAAATACCTACACTCATATAACACCAAATAAATGCAACAAAACAAGACCTGATAACCAAACCATACATACTAAACATAAAGCAAAATTGATTCCCAGCCACTATACCAAAATAATCATCACAGCATGGAGCAATGTGGTAGAAAATAATGCATTGTAGTAATGATTACTCTTCCTGTAATTAAATAGTGTAACACATTGCAGATTAAATCCTTTCAATCACATTACAGTTCCTGACTCAATAAGATTTACATTATTTACATTACTCATATATCCCATGAGAACAATATTAATTACATGCAGCGCAAATTTCCTTTATGTAGATTGTTCATACCAGTTCTTGCATGTGACAGCTTACTGCATGAGTTTGATAACCCTGAGCTAATCTTTCATTGTGCTGGGTGATTTTAGCATATCTCCAATTTTCACCTTTAACCCAATAAAATCCCAGGTTTACTACATACTACTTAATATTCTGTAGCTACAGAGACTTCAATGCAAAATGGCTGAGCTATTCTTTGGTTATAGAAGTGTGTAATCAAACTTTGGGCTGCCGGTGGGCCCTTGCCATTTAAGGGGTTAAAATAAGTGATGAAGTGAGGCTGTCCATTGTGCCAGCTCAATTTAGACCTCAGAGGCATAGTTGGAGCAAGGAATCCAGAATGACCAGAATTGGGCACTCCTTGACTGACCCTGGTTGGTCTCTGCTGTGCATAATGCACTGTTTCTTCTTGCTCTAATATGGCCACTTCAACTCAGGAAGGATTTGCTAATAAGCTGATTGGATCAGGTGTGTTACAACAGAGCAAACAGTAAAATATGCAGGTCAGGGGTACTCCATGATCACGGTTGGGCACCACTGGATTAGGTTATATAATATGTACCATCAGTGTAGTCCTTTAAAAACACCAGTAATGAAGCGTAACAATTAAAGATAGGCGTTGTGTGAGGGCCCTGTAGAATATTAATTTTTTTTTCTTCTTAAAGTTACTTTCTTTTATTCTTAATTTGTAAAGTTCACTCACAGCTGATCTGAGTGTCTATGCTGAGCTTCTATTTCCTGTAGTCCACATGACGAGTCAGCATTTGCACTGATGATTAGTCATGTGACTAATCATCAATGCAAATACTAACTGTGGTCTAAACTCTGTATTCCCACACAGTTACTGATTGCGGTACCTCTGTCTCATGACCTACTACAACAGAGATAATCATTAACAACTGCACTGTATAAAGCGTCTTCTTCAGTATTGTCAAATTTAGGCAAGGCTAGGCAGGATCTTCCAGCATCCTGTGGCCTCCAGACTCTCTCCTTTTGGCAAAGACAAAGATCTATAACCACCCTAATTTTCCAAAAATGAGAGAAAAAGATCAATGGAATTTATAATGGTGTTTTAAAGCAGGTGCAAATGAACATTTTGTTGTCCATTCTAGATTTAACAGGGACATTTGAATCTTATAAAAGACATAGTTTTTTTTTTATTCAGTATTAATGATTTTATTTGTTTCTCTGTACCAAGAATTCCTTTATTGTATTGTATTTGAATTCAATAAGCATTTTGATCAAACAGTCAAACTAAATAGTATGTTTTTAATCATTATGTTAATGATATGTCTCCAGGATGAGTTGAGGCATGGTTCAACAGCCACCATGCCAAGGCCAGATGCATTATTGAGTGCACATGTGGCATGCTCAAAACCCGCTGGAGGGCCATCTTCCCAAGGGCTCTGGCAGTCCGACCTCTATTTGCTCCCAAGGTGGTTGCCACTTGCTGCATCCTCCACAACCTCTGCTTATCTACTAATGACAACGTGGACAAGGAAAACCTTGTGCAGCATGAGGAAGAGGATATATTTATATAATTATATATCATTCAAATTAAACACTTTAAATAGCCCTGTAATTATAGTAGTATAACTTTTTTTCTAACTAACTGATATAGTTAAATATAATAATTCTACTTTTTACCATAGTGAATTATTAATTCAAGACTTATCAATATACTACAGTAATAAATTCATTATTTATTTTAAAGCTTGTCAACAAATTTTGCAAAAAGGGCAAGGCATCTCTCTGCCCTTGCTGTCACTGCTTTGTCTCTATCTTCTTCCTCATTACTGCCTGTCGCTCCCTCTCCTCTTCTCTTTCTGCCCGCTCCCTTAGAAAGTCGATTACAGCCTCACTACTCAACTTCTTCCTAGAGGCAGTCGCCATAACTGTTTTCTGGGCTTGGGCTGAGGAAGAAGAGGCCACCTGCAGTGGCTGACAAATTAGATGCAACTACCAGGGGCAGATTTATAGAGTGCTGCCCCTGGAGTGCTGCATCCATCATGCTGTACCACTGCCAAGTAGCAGCAGTAAGCCCTCCTGCCTCAACCCCTTTCCTTGTTGATGGGTTCCTCATTAAAGATATAATACAGGTCTTATGACACTAGTTTCAAAGTATGTACAGTAGGCTACATAGGGCATTACCCTAGAATTGCCCTATGACATTACTTTTCTTTAAGATCATTTCATTTTTTCACAGCAAAAACTGTGTTTACTCACATTGCCTCATTCACCAACCATTGTTAAGAAAAGTTTTCTTATTAAAACTCACACTTTCACGAAGATTATGATATTCACCTTTTTCTTATTTGAAATGTGTTCTTAGGTAGAAACTGAATCTACACACACTCAAAAGCACAAATTCTGTGGTTTAATAACACGTCATGAATCTGATGTAGGCTTTTTCTTAGGACCTTTCTCAAGAACAAATTTAAGAACAAACTTAGGAAGATATTGGTGAATGAGGGCCAGTGATACTGGGAAAAACACAGAATGGAAACCATTTCAGTACAATGCAAATTTAAATGGTTAGTAGATTTTAAATGAAAAGTTGTTTAGCACTGAGTAAACTAAGCTATTGTTTGAATAGCATTTCTTTATCTGAAACATTGACACACATCATGTAAACCAGTAGTAATGTTATATATGCATAAAGTAATTGTATATATAAACCAATAGTCACTGTACTCTACCAGCATTGGATAAGACAAAATTACTCACTCCCATCTAGATCTCCTCTTTACCCTCTCACTCGCCCTGCTCCATTCAATAAGGGCTCTGGTCTCTTCCACAGCCCCATATAAGTTAATAAATAAAATGTTATATTTAAGAATGCCATGTAAGAACTAATATGGTTATGGTTAATATGCACTGTAGTTGTGGATATAACATTAAATTGATAGTCCTGTAAATTATAGCGGTAAAGTCCACCTTTCAAGTTAGTCGCTAACATCCAAAACTAACAACATTCTATAAGCGCTTGGGGACTGAGGAGACCAGTTGCTGTAGTTTTAAAAAAGTGAAATGTTTTCCCATTCTTGTTTGATATAGGATTTCAGCTGCTCAACAGTTCAGGGTCTCCTTTATCATAATTTTTCATTTCATAATGTGCCAAATGTTTTCAGTGGTGACAGGTCTGGACTGCAGGCAGGCCAGTTCAGCACCCGGACTATTTTACTACAGAGTCATGCTGCTGTAATACATGCAGAATGTGGTTTGACATTGTCTTGCTGAAATAATTAAGGCCTTCCCTGAAAAAGACATTGTCTGGATGGCAGCATATGTTGCCAAAACCTGTATATGTTGTTCAACATTATTGGTGCCTTCACAGATGTACATGTCAACCATGCCATGTGCACTAATGCACCCCATACCATCATGAATACTGGCTTTTGAACTGTGCACTGATAACAAGCCAGGTGGTCTTTAGCCTGTCCATGATTTCCAAAAATAATTTCAAATTCTGATTCGTTGGACCACAGGACATTTTTCTACTTCACCTCACTTCATATTATGAGCTTGGGCCCAGAGACGGTGGAGGCATTTCTGCATCCTGTTTATATATGGTTTCTTATTTGCGTGGTAAAGTTTTAACTTGCATTTGTGGATGCAGTGACAAACTGTGTTCACAGATAATGGATTTCAGAAGTGTTTCTGAGCCCATGTAGTGATTTCCACTACAGAATAGTGTCTGTTCTTAATGCAGTGCTGTCTGAGGGCCCAAAGCTCACAGCTAGCCAATATTGTTTTTTGGCCTTGTTTCTTACATACAGAGATTTCTCAGGATTCTCTGAATCTTTTAATGATATTATGTACTGTTAGAAGGTGAAATCCTGTGCTTTGCTATTTTATGTTGAGAAACGTTATTCTTGAATTGTTGCACTATTTGCCCATGCAGTCTTTCACAGAGTGATGTTTCATAAAATGAAAATGTGATTGGCCGACTTCACTGTCACTTCCTAATAGTGTAATAATCTAATTCCATCTGACCAGGTCCTGAAAGCTAGCTTAGGTATGTCTGACTACATACCACACATAAACAAATTCTGATTGGGCAGTTTTCTTTTGAGTGTTTCCTAATTTTAACTCTTTTGCTTTCAAAACTTAACAATGAAATTAGAGAATTCCCCAACACTTATATAGTTTAATTACAACAAGCCTGACAATTCTATTATACAAAAAGCACAAAATCACAGACATACTTACTCCCAGAACTCATTAGGCCTGCTCTGAAAGCCTAGAAGGCATTGAGGGCACCCATGTTGATTTAACCTGTATAAAGATACAACCCACAGAGTTGAACTCAAATTGTTTAAATGATGTTAATTAATTGTCCACAGGTGGTACGTTTACTGAGAGTGATATATGGGGTCTTGATCTGGAGACACACTAAGCGCAGGAGAGTGGAATGCATGCTGACCTGACTGTCGCTAGGGCACAGCCTGCCCCTCGGCAACAGCGGGCCATTTAGAGGATCTGTCAGCTCATAATTACTGTAATGTGATAACTCCACTACAGCCAAACAAGCCTGCAGCCTCATCAGAGAGAGAGAGAGAGAGAGGGAGTGAGACAGAGAGAGTGAGCATGATCCGATTAGATATGGCTGGGCCACAAGTGACTCTAATTGCCTGGAAAACAGTCAGCGAGATGATGATGGCTCGCAGCGGCGCAGTACTTCCAGTGGCCTCAGGGTGGCCTCGCTCCAAGTAAATGAATTAATGATGACACCGAGAGGCTCATAACTCTTAGCACCCATTAGAGTTTCATTATGCAACGAACCACAGACACTATAACAATGATTTAGTGAAGGGTCCAAAATGTAATGCTGCTGTTTGGAAGCTCAGTCACTATTGCATCCCTGCTGTATGGCTGTGTGCTTTAGTTTAGTCTAGTAAAGCAAAAATGCCTGAATACCTCTCTTTTTTAAAATAAGAATTAGAAAAATATATTCTTACTTTGAGATAAGGTTATTCCCACTAGGTGACCTTTGTGTATTTGTGCTAAATGTGTTAATGTAACGCAGAGTTTGCATTTTTCCATTGAAAACACTGGATTTCTCACTACATCCAAAAAAAAGTTATGCATGGTGTGAATAAGGAACTTTAATAGCAAGCATATATCACTCTACTGCCTTGATAAGGTCAGCGGTCACTGTATGCCACTGATGGTCCACCCTCAGACCTCAGATTATTGTCCACAAGTACAAGGTCTAACTAGCTTTTTACCTCAGATTTTAAATGCGCATAGCCTTTAATTTTGGAAAATAAACAAAGAATTTTACAAGCAAAATAAAATAATGACTAGTATAAAATGGTCATGCTGGTTGACCAGCATCAAAACACAACATATGCTGCTTTTGGTGGTGATTAGCATGACAACTACCATTGCTGCTGACCAGCACACCAGCATCCAAAACACAAGATATGCTAGTTTTTCTAGCAGGGATAGCTGACTTAACATTTGAAATGCAGTTAACAGTTAGCTAACACAAAAATTATATTGGCATTTCAAATTATTATATTGTCAAATCTATATTCCACTTCTGTCCAATAAACTCAAATATGGTTTGTAGAACTGTCCTAATAGCAGGTAGTAGCAGTTTAGGATGCTACAGTTCTATTAACTACAGTCTTTGTTAACAGCAGAGGCTAACGTTAGCGTAGTGAGCAGGCCAAATAGCTTCACAACAGGTTCAGTTCTGGCTCACTTGAGTCTTCATTGACGTTACTTTTAAGGAAGGCTTACATCTCAGGCAGTGAATTGTTTTTGTGTGTTGAGCCGTTGGCTATGCCAGTCTTGTTCCATGATGTTCTTGCTCCAGGCTAGTGTTAGCTTAGCAAGCAGATTAAAAAATGTCCGTACACCACAACACACGTTCAATATGCACAAGTTTAGAGGACACAGACTCAAAGTGGATCAAGTGAAGTTGAGTGGCTGGTATGGGAGTGACAAAAAAGACAGAATGTAACCTGTTCTGTAGTGTGTTGAGCTGTTAGCCTGCTAAGCTAGCGCTAGCATAATCAACCATACTTTGTTTCCTCAGCACTGTTAAACATCCAGCAATAGCTAAGTAAACAGGTGATGATTTGAATATTTCACTATTTTCAGATTATTAATGTTACATTGGGAGCTTATTTGTTTTTATTGTACTTCATCTCATCTGCTCAGTTTGTTCAAAGAAAGGGAAGGGGAAGGGGAAGGGTTTGGATTTTTGCATAATTGTACATATTCATAGATCTTCACATTTTTAAAGAATGTTAAGGTTTAAGGATGCCATTTTAGCGGTTTCCTGGGCATAACGATAACACATAAAAATATTGAACAATTTCAATTATTTAGCACTGCATAGTAACCTTTTGCGGTTGAAATGATGTACTTTGAGGTGGAAAAAGGTACAACCACTAACATGGAAACACCGCATAAGGGTTAAAACATTAATGTTGGGATACATGTTGGACATTCCTACAGAAAGTCGTTTTCTTGTTAATTTGCGAGGATTGAGGGTTGCACCAGACCTTTTTATGTATCAAGCCACTCTGAAATGGACATTAAAGCGCTGTCCTTTTAAAGAAATTGAATCAGATATCGAGTTTATCAGAGGATGTCTGCTGTCTGGATAAGTAAATCGTTGCTTT
Source organism: Colossoma macropomum (assembly GCF_904425465.1). Classification (NCBI taxonomy): domain Eukaryota; kingdom Metazoa; phylum Chordata; class Actinopteri; order Characiformes; family Serrasalmidae; genus Colossoma; species Colossoma macropomum. The sequence continues at coordinate 586,977 of NW_023495014.1, forward strand.
CATTAACAAAACACTTTATCATAAAAAGTGAGATGAGATATAACTAATTCCTACAAGCCTCTGGAAACCAGACAAGCTTTGAGGCTGTGTCGGACGTCTGCCAGTTCAACAGAAAAGACACTGACATGGTCTTAGGCGTGATCCAGTCAAACTGTGAAAATGGTAATTGAGAAAAGAAAGATGGAGTTTTCAGTTTCTGCTTCCAGTTTCGGTGTTTGGTGAGCAGTGATGGCTTTCATAGCCATGTTAAGGCATTGGCTCACCCTGTATCAGGCCTCCTACACCACTGCAATCAACACAGTCATCACAAAAGATAAATGTTCATTTGCAGTTGACATTATCATTTAACAATGACACATATCAGAATAAAATGACCTAAATTAATAGTCATAATTGCAACTTAAGAATAAAGATTTGTAGTTCTACAATTACAGACTGTAGTCCATCTGTTTCTCTGCATACTTTGTTAGCCCCCTTTTACCCTGTTCTTCAGTGGTCAGGACCCCCATGCACCCTCACAGAGAGGGTACTATTTGGATGGTGGATCATTCTCAGCACTGCAGTAACACTGACGTGGTGGTGGTGTGTTAGTGTGTTGCGCTGGTCTGAGTGGATCAGACACAGCAGTGCTGCTGGAGTTTTTAAACACCTCAGTGTCACTGCTGGACTGAGAATAGTCCACCAACCAAAAATATCCAGCCAACAGTGTCCTGTGGGCAGCGTCCTGAGGATAGAGGATGACCAACACAAACTATGCAGCAGCAGATGAGCAAGGTGGACTGACAAGGTAGGAGTGTCTAATAAAGTGGACAGTGAGTGGACACAGTGTTTAAAAACTCCAGCAGCACTGCTGTGTCTGATCCACTTATACCAGCACAACACACACTAACACACCACCACCACGTCAGTGTTACTGCAGTGCTGAGAATGATCCACCACCCAAATAGTACCTGCTCTGTGAGGGTCCATGGGGGTCCTGACCACTGAAGAATAGGGTAAAAGGGGGCTAACAAAGTACGCAGAGAAACAGATGGACCACAGTCTGTAATTGTAGAACTACATAGTGCACCTATACAGTAAGTGGAGCTGATAAAATGGACAATGAGCGTAGAAACAAGGAGGTGGTCATAATGTTACGCCTGCTTGGTGTATCATGACAATAGTGGATAATTCACTCACATTCGCAAAAGCAAGTCCTTCACGAACATTTAACTGAGTTCTCTTTGAATACTCAATTCAGTGTCCTAGCAATAATCAGATTCATCTGCTCAGGGAAGGGGTCCGAAGCACAACCCACATTACAAAATGCTCTTCCGCATGCAGTGTGTTATTACACATTTACACCAGAGAGGTCTTCAAATCCCCCAAAACTTACATAGTGTAGAGTTAAGTATCGTTTTTTCTTGTAACTATTATATTTTCTTTATGATATTCAGATATCGTCCAGATGTAGAGACTAAATAACATGAACTCAGACTAAACTGACACTAACAGCACCTGTGATGGTCATAAAGGTGACTTTATATGCAGTGTAAAACAAGGCACCACAAGAAACAGACAAATCTCCATTAAATCAAGCATATTTTCCAGTTGCTTTTACTATTATTCTATTCACAGTCACGCCGTGCATCCCCCTGTTGTCTGAAGCCCTGAGCTACAGCCCCTAAAGCCCATTGGCTTAATTTGACCTTGATGGTTATGGTCTCAAAAGAAAAAAAGATTTGAACATTCTGTCGCCAGCATGTTTAAGAGTTCATCTCAACTCAATAGCATTCAGCCGTCAGAGGCCTGACTTAATTAGGTTAACCTTAGGCTCAGAGATCAAAAGGCACTTAAGCGTATGTGGTGAGGGGTGGGAGGATATGTATGTGTAAACCCCCTGACCCTACCCCTGATGCCCTAAGGGCACACATTAAACAGCATTACTGAGCAGAGGCTACTGCTCTTCTCATTTAAACAGCTTGATTCAAACCCTATGGGTGTTTAAATGCTGGTAGGCTTGCTAGGCTTTGGCCTTCTTCATTCAACTGCTATTTGGGTCAGAATATTATAGTAAGAAAATGCTCTAGCAAAGGAGACATAAGGGGTAAATATACTGTTTTTACACAGGCATACCAAGCACAAAACATTGCTGTGTGTATACACAATAAAGCATGACTTGAGGTCATGCTTCATTGGTGTTTTTTTAATATTTTATTTTATTTATGTTTTTATGACAAACTACTCTGAATGACTTTGTTTGTTGTAGATGGTTTTTAGCCAAGGTGTTGCTAGGAGGTTGCTATAGTATCCTAGGGGGTTACTAGGATGTTGCTAAATAGCTGCTGTGATTTGCTAAGGGTTGCTATGGTATCTTTTTAGTGGTTGCTAGGGAGTTGCTAGTTGTTTAATATGGTGTTCGCTAGTGTGTTGTTGTAGGTGGTCATATGGTATCTCTGGTGATTGCTAGAGTGTTGCTAGGTGGTTACTATAGTACCTAAGGTGATTACTAGGGTGTTACTATGTGGTTGTTATGGTATTCCAGGTGGTTGCTAGTTGGATGGTAGGGTAGCTTTAGTGGCTGCTATAGTACCCGAAGTGGTTGCTACTATGAATAATATACAATGAACAACACTAATGTTACACAATCACAAATTATTATTATTAATCATTAGCAACAGTAGTAGCTGTTGTAGTTTGTGGTGATGAAAGAATTGCTTCTAATCATTGACTTACTATTCTGGAGGCAAAGTAGCATAATTAGCATGGCAAACATTTGCTAGGGGGTTTGTTTGGTATCTTTAGTGGTTGCTAGGGTGTTGCTAGGTGGTTAATATGGTGTTCCAGGTGGTTGCTAGAGTGTTGTTAGGTGGTTGCTATGGTAATTAAGGTGGTTGCTAGGGTATTCCGGGTGGTTGTTAGGTGGATGATAGGGTATCTTCAGTGGCTGCTAGTGTACCCAAAGTGGTTGCTGCTACAAATAATATACAATGAACAACACTAATGTTACACAATAACAAATTATTATCATTAATCATTGGCATTAGTAGTAGTTGTTGTGGTTTGTGGTGACAACAAATTGCGTCTAATCCTTGACTAACTATAGTGGAGGCAACAGTAGCATAATTAGCATAGCACACATTAATAGGACCATTGTATTTTTCTTTATGTTGCACTGGTTCTAAAATAACCATTGCCTTTACTAAAGAGCCCACAAAGAACATACGAAGAACCTCTGTTTTAAGAATGTAGCCTATAGTTCTCTGATTATACCTAAACTATAACCCCTGGTCCACCACCATGTGCATTTTATACAGTATTTCTTTACTACAGCTGCTTCATTCTGTGTATTTGAATCCTCTACAAGCATTGACTGTCTGTGGTCACGTATGTTGCAGTTGTGAAAAGGTCAAGAGGTCAGCAGCAGCATCTTTATTGATTACTTTAGCCCAGCAGAGGTCACGTTTCTCTATAACAGTTCAGACTTTAGCACTGGAATCTCCACAGACATTCATAATGAAAACTTCATGTGGATGTGAGGGAGGAGGGTATGTTTTTGTGGAGAGTGAAACTCAAGGTTAGCATCTCATTCTGAGACAAAAGAGATGCATTTTGCTTTCTACACAGTGAGTGTTATTTCCACCAGAGAAAAGCAAGACACACACATACAGCAGCCTCTGCTCTGAAGGACTCGTGGATGGGCTGCTGTAAGGTCCTTAGAGCTGGAAAATATTTGTCCAGACCTGACGGGACCTGACTATTCACTATTCAAGTTCAGACATCACTTCTTAAACATTTGTACGGCTTGGGTGAAAATTTCATATTGATCATAAAATATAACAGAAAAAGCAATAAATTATACTCACATGCCAACATCAGTTCCCTGTGAAGGCATTTTTCTAAGGCTGGGGAAGTGATTTTTTTTTTTTCTTTTAAATAACAATAATAAAAAATAAAAGTGGAGTCATTTTCCTTTCTGTATTCCAGATCCATATAGCCCACCTTTTGATAATTGTTCATAATTACAATAACTCGCCTAATCATCATTGCCTTGATAACAGTCAAACACTTGTAACAAGACACTCTTTCATTTCACTCATTTAAATTTACCTTAAAGAACACAAAAAAACCAAGACAAATCATATGGGCTGAAGATGACACTAGAGAAATGGGAGTCAAATATTTTGAAACCTCAAACTCTTTTCCGTTTCCATTCTCAATTTCATGTTTCTGTATTTCACAGGGCATTTATTTAGCCCAAAAAGGATTTAAAGGGGAACAACATTTCTGCATAATTCAGTCATTTATATGTAAACACAGTCATTAAACGTGGTTTGATGTGAAATGGTTGATTCCAGAGAAACTTACTGACACTGGTTTCTTTACAGTGGAAGTGATAAAACCCAGGAGTCACGAGTCTACAATGCAAATCTAGCCACAGGTATTTTATCACACCGTTCAGTGACCCCTTGTGCCCCGTAGATGTGGGCATCATTACTATGGGAGCATTGTTAACCAGATATTATTTGGGTGGTGGACCTTTCTTAGCACAGCAGTGACATTAACATGATTATATGTGTGGTGCTGGTATGATTGTGTCCAGGGCAGTAGTCATGCTAGGGTTTTAACATGTCGTTGTCACTGCTAGGTTGAGGGTGGTCCACTACCCCAAAATATCCAGTCAAAGGAATGGCTGTGGTCAGAAACTGACCATTGATGAAGGTGTAGAAGAAGCCTAACACAAGCTGTGCATCAACAGATGGGCTACAGTCTCTAACTGTACACCAACAAAGTGAAGCAGGTGTTTCTAATAAAGTGGCCAGTGTGACACAGCCTTGGGTTCAGCCTAATTCTCTGACCAGCACATCACGTTGAACCTATTGATTGTCCTGCAAGACCAGAGGCCCAGGAATGTGCTGTTTGCCCAATCAATCTTTGCCACCTTGCAGGCCTTACAGCTCAATATGTGGTTTATCTTCTCCCAGCCACCCCTCAAATCCATGGTCTGCTGTCCCTCCTTGATAAGACCCAGAGACGGACAGACGGACCCGCAGGACACGGCCGCTAAACCCCACTCACACAAAACCTGGCAAATCCCTCCGGAGAGAGAGGAAAGGGATCAATAAAGGAGAGAAAGTTCTGAAAGGAAAGGAGAGTGAGAGATGAAAGACGGACGGTGTGACCTCATCTTCTCCGTGGCGACAGAGGCAGTTGAGTCTAAGCCTGGCCAGCTCCTGGACGATGCAGCCACGTGCAGAGACCCAATCTTAGATAAGACTCAGTAATGCTGATTCCCATCATGATTGGACAGAGAGGATACCTCTGTGTCTGTGTGCCTGTTGGTCTGTATCTCTACCTATGAGGGAATTTAAGGAGGCATTCCTGCTTAAAACTAGACTTAAATATGTTGTTTGTTGTATTATACAATATAGCATAACACAGCTAACTTTAATCCTAAACCATATATAATCTTAGTTTAATCCTAAACATAGCAGGGCCAGTTCTAGCCTTTTGGGGGCCCCCATCTTGCTAGCTGATGTACTGTAAACTACTGTAAACAACTAATTCCCTGTCTACACAGCAACACTGAAGAAGTTTCTGAATATCTTCACCCTAAAGGAGGTTTGCAAGAGGTCTGTTTTCAGAGAGAGAATTACAGACAATTGTCCTCGCATTCTCAATCCAGGGCTTTGTCTAACAGTGCAGTATTACTTGCTTACCTAGTTTGATCTGACACTGGTGGGAGTGGGACAGTGATGCTTTTCATCAGAAATGCTTAAACATCACCGTTTGACTATCTAACCCTGGATTACTATTGTTGTAAAATGAGTTGTGTGAGGCTGAAACAGAAAACCTGTCAAAGTTGAACCTGCTTCATTAGACAGACCCCAAATCTGGTACCTCTTGTTGTCCAACTACAAAACCAATAATATAATATTAACACCATAAAAAACCAAAACATACCTTTATCTTTAAGCTTTTTTCTTTTTCTTTTCCAGTTTTCAGTTCCAGATGTGTACCTTTTTTTAAAACCAGTTGCCCTTTTCCCCCTCACTTGAGCATCTTAGACAACATAGCGATACAGTTATAACCCAGTGACGACTTTAGCCTATTTTGAGCATAACTCAAAAAGCACTAGCCAGTCCATGACTAGTAATCACAGATTTGAACATGTGTTTTGGTGGTTAACCACCAATTTTTAGGCTTGATTATAGTAATACATTCACTTAAAAAAAATGGGATTTAACTGGTTGCCATGTAGCCATGAGGGGCAGGGATGCAGTCTCACTTCCGGCTCTGAAATGCAGGGGTGTGGCTAAAATAAGGCTCTGCCTATGTACTAAAGCACTGAGACTTGACAGAAGTGGAGTTTTTAAACAGGAAAAAAGAGAGCTGAAATGAGAAGGAGAGGAGAGGAGAGGAACTCAATAACACTCAAATAATTCCCCAAATTACTTCTCACCACTTTACCACTGTAATTGCTTTGAGAACAGGCAGACTTCCAGGGAGTAATACACACACATACATATATATACACACACACACATTATATCCAATTATTTCCTCTCTCACAAGAGCACTATAATAATTATTTCCCTAATTGCCAATGGTGCTTCCTCCAGTGCATTGCAGACATACAGGAGCCAGCCAATAGCTGCTGAAGAGGCCAGTTCAGGCCATGCTGGGGTGAACCGTGCTAGAAGAAGCCCTGGGACTCGAGCGTCACTTCACAAAGGATTTGTAAGAACTGTAACAAATATAAGGCACTTTGTTGAAACTTTTTTGAAAAAAAAAATCCTAGTTTGAAGTAGTCTGTAGTAGTGCAGGGTGAAGCTCAGCTGCTCATGATGTGTAATTATGACAGAATACTCAGTTGCAGCCCTCTCATTCAAATACAGCTTTAAATGGCTTTTAAAATGAAACCTTCAGCAGGCATTGGGTAGTGTTAACTGGAGATCTATGGATAAATCAACAAGCAGATAGATAAGTAATAGCTCCACTGTAGCAAGAATCCATGAGTTCGAATGGGAACGAGAGGAGCTGAACAACTGACTGTATATATGGAACATGCAGACTCTGTTGCTTTCACTGGACGCTGGTGATGAAAGTTGGAAACTGCATTCACTGTATGGAAATCATGTGATTTTCATGTTTAGGTTCATGTGAGGTTCAGTGTCACTGCTGGACTGAGAATAGTCCACCAACCAAAAATATTCAGCCAACAGCGTCCTGTGGGCAGCGTCCTGTGACCACTGATGAAGGACTAGAGGATGACCAACACAAACTGTGCAGCAGCAGATGAGCTGTCGTCTCTGACTTTACATCTACGAGGTGGACTGACAAGGTAGGAGTGTCTAATAGAGTGGAGCTAACAAAGCATGCAGAGAAATAGATGTACTACAGTCTGTACTTGTAGAACTATAAAATGCACCTATATAGTAAGTGAAGCTGATAAAATGGACAATGAAACAAGGAGGTGGTCATAATGTTATGCCTGATCGGTGTGTATATACATATATATTAATTTTTTTCCTGCACTGTCAACGAACATATTTTGTACATTAAAATTAAACACTGCACCAAAAATACACTGAAAGCTGTCAAGAGTGTTACACCAGAGGGCAGCTTGTGTTACTTGTGCAGAGAGAGAGAGAGAGAAAGAAAGAGAGTGAGAGAGAGAGAGATAGAGAGAGAGAGTGAGAAAGAGAGAGACAGAGGGAGTGAGAGAGAGAGAGAGAGATAGAGAGAGAGAGAGAGAGAGAGAGTGTGTGAGAGAGAGAGAGATAGAGGGAGTGAGAGAGAGAGAGATAGAAGGAGTGAGAGAGAGAGAGAGAGAGAGAGAGAGAGAGAGAGAAGTAACAGATAAGCAGGTGAAGTTGGCAGATTATGTGAGATCTCACAAACAAGAACTCAGTAGTCAGCAGGCTTTCTACTGTTAAGGAACACTCAGTTTTCTTCTGTGTCACTCTCGCTCTCTCTCTCTCTCTCTCTCTCTCTCTCTCTCTCACACACACACACACACACACTCTCTCTCTCTGTTTGCTTTGAGTGCGGTAGCTGCTGACAGATGTATGAAGCATACGGCGGGTGGCTTATTTACTGATTCCTCTCAACCTGCTGAGTGGTCACCTTGTCTCACTACATCAGAAGATGTCCAGGAAGATGGTCCATGGATGTCACTGTGGACACTGAAAGTTTATGACATACTGAGTAGACAAATTGTAAACATCATGTTTATTTGATCTGTGGCACGTACAGTCATCTGAAGGAGAGACGCATGGCTGAAGTTGCAGATGGTCAAACACTCAAACTACACATAGTGTCAAATAACAGTAACTGTATTGCAAAAGAGGAATGTTTTGTAGATGTCACAAAAATTATACTGTGCACTCACCCTTCGTTTATTTAATTCTGAATCCTCAACATCTATTTTTTCATGTTTAGTGTGTCCACTCTTTGTCTTTATTACAGCTACCATTCTTTTCAAGAGGCTTACTTTCAGTGTTTCAAAGAAATCTGCAGGGATATTTTTCCACACCTCCAAAGTTCAGTCTTAGTTGGTTGCATTTTCTGCTTCTCTCAATCCAAGTAATCCCAAACACATTCAGTGATGTTGAGGTCTGGACTCTGGAGTGGTCAGTCCATTGTTCTGAGAAGACAAGCAGCTTCTTTGATTTGCAATTGTTCTTGTTTTCCTTTTAGAACCATAGGGTCGAGATGTCTTCTTACAGTGGAAAGATGAACAGAAAAAGATTTGAACCGACAGTGGAGTTTGATTTTCTATTATCTCTCAAAGATGAAAGCTTTGATGGTGACAGTTTTGGTGGTCTACCAGACATTGCATGGTTGTTAGGAGTCCTATTTTCTTTGCTACCAGTTTTGGAAACTACTCTATTTCCTTTCCCCTTTCCTTATTATTTTACATCTAATTTCCTCAGGAATATCTCCTGAAAAATGAATCATTTGTATTTAATGGCCATTTTGACTGGAAATTAAAGACCTCCTGCACTCAGAAATCTGTTTTATAAATGGTTAAATCCTCTTGGATGGCTTATTATGGTTATATAGACTGATATTTGTATCAAGTGTGTTACTATAGCGCATAGTTCACATTTTTCCATTGAAACCACAGGCTTTCTCAGTACATCATGAAAGACTAATTCGAGAGGTGCTGCTTAGTGGCTTATCTTTGTACCTAATGAATGGCTCTGAACCTATCACGCTCCAATATACTAAAATATGCTGAAGACAGGATGTGCCAGCAGGTGCAAGGCCAGTGGCTGAGCCCCAAGTGCCAACGAGAGCCGCAGGAAATGGCTTGAGTCCAGGCCGCTGATGTCAAGCCAGCATCAGCTGGCTCTCATTTAGGGCACCACACCACCGGAGTCAAACAGCATGGTCCAGAAGCTGTGCCACTAGACGTCAGCACAAGATGCTAGTGTTAACTTAGCACTAAGGCCTATATAGCCCATGCTCACTGAAACCAGAATGACACTAGTTTATAGGATAAAGACTCAAATCTGAACAGGTAAACCTGTTTTTGTGTGTGGAGCTGTTAGCTTCAGTTGGGAGTTTAAGTAAGTGGGAGCTTATTGTAGTTAATTAGCCGTCCGGACCAGCAGGAAAGTATTCAGTCTGCACCCGACGTTAAAAACCGAGTTTAGCACTCCGGTAGAAAACAATCTCACTTCAGCAAATCGATCAATGTGTGAATCACGTCCAATCTTAATACACACAAAAATAAAATAAACCCCCCAAAACACAGTAAGAAGTACGAAGCTACAGTTGGCTTCCTATTCGCCAGCTTCTTGTTCGAGTTTTCCTGTTCCACCTTAAATCGTGCATCAGTCACTTTCTGGTGCCTGAAGCTGCACCATTTAAGGTGGAACAGGAAAATTCAAACAAGAAAGCTGGCTGATGCACCATTTAAGGTGGAATGGGAAAATTCAAACAAGAAGCTGACAAATAAGAAACTAACTTCAGCTTTGTGTAAGAAGGTGCTAATGTTAATCTATTACGAATATCTACAGATAAAGGAATGCTATAATTTATCTAGCTACAAAGCAATAACCATTATTGTAAATAAATAACTACTACATAAGGTTAAGACTATTACATGAAATAAGCTTAATATAAAACCAGAGAAAAAAACAATCACATCAACAGGTTCTCTGTGCCTCATTAACCACACGACCATATCTACACTTAAACATCACACAAACAATACGCATCACACAATCATGAGTGTGGATCGCTACGTTCCCTCCGTTATATAATCTTATCCCACTTTCTGAGTGCAATATTCTTGAAATAGTATAATTTGGACAGTATCTTTCTTAAACTGCCACTCTGTAATGGTACTGTAAGCAGTCCAGCAGCGATGTTAATGTGTCTGGTTGGACCCAATGCAGCACCTAGGTATATACACTATATTGCCAAAAGTATTCGCTCGTCTGCCTTCACACACATATGAAGTTGAGTGACATCCCATTCTTAATCCATAGGGTTTAATATAATGTCGGCCCACCCTTTGCAGCTATAACAGCTTCAACTCCTCTGGGAAGGCTTTCCACAAGGTTTAGAAATGTGTTAATGGGAATTTTTGACCATTCTCCCAGAAGCACATTTGTGAGGTCAGACACTGATGTTGGACGAGAAAGCTTGGCTCACAGTCTCCGCTCTAATTCATCCCAAAGGTGTTCCACCGGTTGAGGTCAGTCAAGTTCTTCCACACCAAACTCACTCATCCATGTCTTTATGGTCCTTGTTTTGTGCACTGGTGCGCAGTCATGTTGGAACAGGAAGGAGCCATCCCCAAACTGTTCCCACAAAATTGGGAGCATGAAATTGTCCAAAATCTCTTGCTCTGCTGAAGCATTAAGAGTTCCTTTCACTGGAACTAAGGGGCCGAGCCCAACTCCTGAAAAACAACCCCACACCATAATCCCCCCTCCACCAAACTTTACACTTGGCACAATGCAGTCAGACAAGTACCGTTCTCCTGGCAACCGCCAAACCCAGACTCATCCATCAGATTGCCAGATGGAGAAGCATGATTCGTCACTCCAGAGAACTCGTCTCCACTGCTCTAGAGTCCAGTGGCAGCGCTTTACACCACTGCATTCGACGCTTTGCATTGCGCTTGGTGATGTAAGGCTTGGATGCAGCTGCTCGGCCATGGAAGCCCATTCCATGAAGCTCTCTATGCTGTTCTTGAGCTAGTCTGAAGGCCACATGAAGTTTGGAGGTCTGTAGTGATTGACTGTGCAGAAAGTTGGCGACCTCTGCACACTATGTGCCTCAGCATCCGCTGACCCCGCTCTGTCACTTTATATGGCTACCACTTCATGGCTGAGTTGCTGTCGTTCCCAATCGCTTCCACTTTGTTATAACACCACTGACAGTTGACTGTGGAATATTTAGTAGCGAGGAAATTGCACGACTGGACTTGTTACAGAGGTGGCATCCTATCACAGTACCACGCTGGAATCCACTGAGCTCCGGAGAGCAACTCATTCTTTCACAAATGTTTGTAGAAGCAGTCTGCATGCCTAGGTGCTTGGTTTTATACACCTGTGGCCATGGAAGTGATTTGAACAACTGAATTCAATGATTTGGATGGGTGAGTGAATACTTTTGGCAATATAGTGTATATCTTTGGTTTATGGGTAGATCATAAACTAAATGTGGCCATCAACAGCTGGATAATAAAGCACTAGGACTTGTGAAAAAGCTCTGTCTCTTTGAATAGTGGTGAACGCTACAATACATTAAAAATGTTTAGCAATTTATTATTCAACATTTATTCAACAATTTATTATTCAAACAAATAAAGAGTGGTGTCTGACATTTGCACAGCACTGTATTTTGTGTATTTTAATGTTTTTAAGTTATATTTATAGCTGATTCAAGAACATTTCTTTCATTAAGAACAAGGTTACCATTTTGGAGAGCGGCACTTTGTAGCCGATCTTGGTTTTCCAAGTGGATTGGTGAAAATGGACTTCACTGTGTCGTCCCCCCATCATCACCAGCCTTGCAGTTCAGAGAGACACACGCATTTTGAAACTCAAAGCAGTATGAAACATCATCAAATTACCTCCAGGGCCTCTGTTGACCTTGCCAAATATAGCTGCAACCTCTGTCATGCTGTGCCCATTTACAGCATCTGGGGACACTTCTCCCTCTGCGTCCACTAACAGACAGCATGTGTGCTTGTGTGTATGTGTGTGAGCCGGACAAAGCGTACTCTGTATTACTCTCCTTCTGGAACGCAAATAAAATAGGTATAAATAAATTGTATTTCAAGAAACGTTTGCACACCCCTGGTCAAATTATATGTAGTTTTGATTGTCTGAATGAAAATAAGTTTAGAGAGCACATTTAAATACGACATTTTTGATGCAGATTTTAGTGCACCAATTCTATTTATTTGCTGAGGCTAACACATCGGAAACAAAACAAAACGAAAATTTTAAATGTACTATAACTTTTGAACAGGCCATGTTATGTATACCCCGCCCCCACCAATATCAATTCAACAGACAAACAGTAATTGTTGGCTAAAATGTGAAGAAGTGTGTTCTCTGTACAGGATAGAGAGGACTATTTTTACTTGGACAATCAACAAAACATGTAATTTAACTGTGAGATGCTCAAACTTGTGCACACGATTGTATAAAGCACTTATTTACAAATGTGTTTACCAAATGTTTTGGATTAAAAATGAACAAAATACAGAAGAAAAAAGCTTACATACAATAATATCAGGTTAAATGTGAAACACAGAGAAAAAAGGACAATAACATTGGGTTAAATATGAATAAAGAAATTATTTATAATCATTTCTGACATTTTAAGAGCACTCAAAAACCTGAAAGACCCAATAAATGTCTATTTGTTTACTGAGGTAAGCTTTAGGGTTTGGTTCAGGTGTAAGCACTGGAAGATTCCCCATAAAGCTAGTAATGTGAGAATGTCCGTATGCATGTAGGCATGCTTGTGTATGTGTGCGTGTGCATTCTGTATCCTCAGGCTTTTCTCC